>NC_142587.1:72721969-73025000 GCF_965207765.1 Zootoca vivipara | reverse complement strand
TCCAACACCATCCCTAATTACTTATGTAAAGCACTCATTCTCTTAAGCCCTTAAATGTATATAAGTGGGAGAAAGTGTTCACAAGATTGAAGTAAAAATGTCTCAATTGCCAGTATGTGTGTTGTTTTTAGTTCTTTTTGTTTAGTATTTGTATGTGCCTCACTTTGCCTTCTGAAGAATATCTCAAAGTGGCTGGGATTTAGGGCAACATAATCAATATAAACATTAAAATTACCAGCAACAATAAGCACAATTTTATTGTAAATGAAGCAGTTCGTTGCCATACCAAATTCGTGACAAATCAACCAATAAATATAAAATAACATTTCAGTAGCATAATATCAATATTTAACTAGCAAAATATCACAGCTAGATAACTAATTCAATTATATAACATAGCAATCGAGACAACTGAGATTCAGAGAGAGTAACAGAACAAAACAAAGTATATTAAAATCAAGAAGTGGTATCCCCGCAGAGAAGCAGAGGTAGATGAATGAGGGGCTAAATGTTTAAAGTCCAAAATGCCTCTCCCTGCTTCAAGCTCCTCTATCAACTGCTCAACCTTCCTCTGCTGTGTTCCAGTTGCAGGCAATATTTTTTATTTAGTAGCATTCATCATCTGGAAATGCTTGACTATAGTTTACACATGTCATTAGTATTTAATGATTCAATAGCAAAACACTGCATTAAGTCCCAAAGTTAGGATTGCTTCAATGCCACCTCATGAGAAGAGAAGATTCCTTGGAAAAGACCCTGATGTTGAGAAAGATTGAGGGCACAAGGCGAAGGGGACAACAGAGGACAAGATGGTTGGACAGTGTTCTCGAAGCTACGAACATGAGTCTGACCAAACTGCGGGAGGCAGTGGAAGACAGGAGTACCTGTCGTGCTCTGGTCCATGGGGTCATGAAGAGTTGGACACGACTAAACAACTAAACAAAAACAACAACAACAAAATGCTGGAATTGCAGCCCAGAATTGTGCATTTCCCAGAGACCAGCATGACAACTATACGGTATCAGATAGTGAAGGCACCAAATCCCCGACAAATGAAGAAAATATGAAAATATTGAAATGAAGCCAGCATAGCTATATGAGCTAAAATTTGTTCAGTTAATTGGAGTAGGTTAAAAGGAAAGTTTATATGGATGTAAAAAGAATGAAAAGAAATTTGGCACCTTAAAGGCTAAGAAGTTTATTGCGGCATTTGTGCTGATGTCTTTTAAGGTGCTGCAACAGACTAATATTGGTAGGATTACTTAATTTCTAGTAATGTGCTACCCACTTTGCAAATATTTTATTGGTCTTTTGCTTATTATATACAAATAGAGAGTTAGGGTTATCATGCTTGTCATCAAAAGCAAGAAGTTCTCACTTACTCACTTATTTGGCATTTATTCCTTAAGCTCTACAGTTAGTGGTGGAACCCCCCCCCCCCATCCTAGGTAATCTATTTGGTCACTGTTCTAGATGTTGTTCAGCAGCTACCTGCAGGATTTAAACATTGCAGTCTCACTGTCCAGTGCAAGATTAGCATTTTACCAACTGGTAAAAGTATCCCACTCTCAACAGAGGCTTGAATCAAAATCCGCATGCTAAACATCTCTACTCTCTATGAATTAAATCCAGATTTTTCAGCTGTTTCTTGTCAAACATAAAACATTTCCAAATGCACATAAATTCAGCAAAAGTTGACTTAGAAACTTATGTCTAAGCTGTAGCTATTTCTTTTTCTAAATTTATTGATGACTGATTGTGGTACTTGCAACAATACTTAAGGACTTGAAGAAAGAAGATCGAAAAGTTCAACTGGTGATTCTCTACTCCAACACCTTCTAGCATATCTTGTTTCTCTCTCTCCACCTCCTGCCCCCTGCCCCTGAAACTGCAAGGAAACTGACACTGTTCTGCTTTACCCCCATTCTAGTATTAATCTTTGTGGAATTTTGAACTTGAAGTTTCTACTAAGTTTCTAGTTACAGGTATTGTAACTAGGTATTGGTCTGACGTTGTCGAAACAAACAAACAAACTTCCTTCCAGTAGCACCTTAGAGACCAACTAAGTTTGTCATAGGTATGAGTTTTCGTGTGCATGCACACTTCTTCAGATACACTGAAACAGAAGTCACCAGACCCTTATGTATAGTCAGAGGGTGGGTGGGTGGTATTACTGAATTGCAACTCATTACCAAGCTTCAAACCATTGAGAGACCTGGTCTGAATAAGGACATTGGATTCTTATCTCATTATACATGATAAAGCTTTCTTTAGCCATCTCACCCCTTGCTTTTTCCTGCAAGACCAATTGCAGTCGTTAACAGTCAACAGGTTTACCACTCCAATCAGCCAATCACCCATTCCCACCACCCTTCTGAGTAATACCCCCCCACACACCCTCTGATTATACAGAAGGGTCTGGTAACTTCTGTTTCAGTGTACAGTATCTGAAGTGTGCATGCACACGAAAGCTCATACCTATGACAAACTTAGTTGGTCTCTAAAGTGCTACTGGAAGGATCCCCCCCCCCCAACTACTAAGTTTCTGTTACATAGAACTGTGCAATACAAACTAATGTTTGGGGTCTTTATTCTCTCTGAAGAACAGTAGATTGTCAAGGGAGAAGTGTTTGCTTTCGTGGATTTGTTTAAAACTTCAATTTCCTTTCCCTCTCAGCACCCCACCCCCCGGTTATTCTTCAATTGCTCAATTGCATCCTGTATGAACTTTTATAATCCTTTTTTTAATACACAGAGATGTATAGCATATCTACCATATCTGCACATGCAAACATTTGTTTTTGTTTCAGTGTATGCAAAACATTGTGTAATTTTAAAATATGTTTTGCATGCACTTATATGTGCTTATATTTTTATATCAGAAACTTGCTTAGTTTTATCTAAGCAATGTAAGTAAGGTGCAGCATGTTTATTATAATATGGAGGTTGCATAAGAGTGGCTTTTTTGCGGGTGGGGAGGGAGTTGTCTTTTATGCCTGAAATTGTTGTGTAATTCAGGTGAACAGCTAAGGAAGACGCTTGTTTCCAGGGTAATAAACACTGCTCCTATTGGATTTTATTGCTTCTGTGAAATGCTAGAAAGCAAGTGCCAAATATTACAAGTAATTATGAAACCTTCGATTTAAGGACCACATACGGAATCAGATTGATGAGGGGAGAATGCAAAATAGCCCTACATCAATGGCCAGAGCAAACACTTTGTGTATACAGTAGTACCTCTAGTTACGAACCTAATTCGTTCTGGAGGTCTGTTCTTAACCTGAAACTGTTATTAACTAGAGGTGTGCTTTCGCTGCCGCTACACCACTGGCACACGATTTCCGTTCTCATTCTTGGGCAAAGTTCTCAACTCGAGGTAACTCTTCCAGGTTAGTGGAGTTTGTAACCTGAGGCGATTGTAACCTGAGGCATTTGTAACTCAAGGTACCACTGTATTAGCCTGCAGATTAAAATTGTGGGATTTCCAGTTTGTAGGAAGAGAAGCAGCAGTGCCCAACCCCCCTTACTCCTCCAGTCCCCCTACTCCAAGGTAGGACTGGGTAAGCAAGGAAGGGAGAGGCAACAAAGTTAAAAGATTGTTATGCAAAGACCAAAATGGTAGATGCTGCCACCCACCCCTCCTTTTATCCACCGGCAACCCTGAGACGGGAGTAAAGGTCAAGCTCCCGTTGTTCCAGGTTGCATGGTCCCAGGCCACTTTACCCTGGCGTAGGCAGAAACTCAAAGGGTAGAGTCAAGCAGTCAGACACTGGTTTAGCTTCGCAGTTGGAGACGCAAAACAAGAGACAAAATTGTCCTTTCAGAATTTATTAAAAGAAAGAGCAACTAATATAAATGGTTACACAGTTCTCAGAAAAGGTTACAAACAATTAAAGCAAAAACATTGTAAAATATCACTAGCTAGGACTTGCATACTCACTCACATAAGGAAACTGGAAAAACAAACAAGAGTCCCAATCCCTCTCCCTGAGGCAGGGATGGAACAGGAGCATGGCTGGCATGCTGTTTCACTGCTTGTGGACTTCCCCATAGAGAATAAGATGCTGGTGTTTGGTCTGATCTAGCAGTGCTCTTTCCTATGTATTATTATGCATAACTGTGAGTTAATGTGCGTGCTAGACATGGCAAATTGAATGCTCCCAGAGTCGAGTGGATTAAGTGAGGCAACTCACGTCCATGAATTCCACCCTCAGAGAAAGGGAGGGATACCAGTGTGAATGACCAGCAACAACTGTAAAATACTTAACTTTTGTAGATTCATTAAAAATGTCAGAATATACATATTCATATACATATACACATATATATATATATATATATATATATATATATATATATATATATAACCCATATGCATTGTTACTTCTCGTCATACAATGAAATATATAGGGGGGGGTAGAATATGAGTGTGATGTCAAGGCTTTACAAGTATCCTCAAACCAGACCCCAACAATCTGATAAGTTTTGTCCATTTCAACAAGGGGAAATCAATCCCTTCTGTGATTAAAGCTTCAGGAATGTGAAAAGGTGCGGCATCTGTGTCAGAGGAAAGAGGCACGATAATATTAATTGAAAGAGAAATAACAAGGCACAATTACCTCCTGCTGTGCCTTTCATGTGATGCTGTCAGTTCTTCCACTTTGATAAGAGATGCTGAGCGTGTGGTGCCACTAGCAGGCATCCCCAGTGGCTGGAAGTCTGGTGGGTTGGGTGCAGGTCTGTTTTTTGAGGAGTAACAGTAAAGAACTGAAGAGAAGGAAAAGAGAAAAGAAAGTGGAAGCGTGTCCCAGAAAAGTAGCCATTAAAGTCTGTTGTAGGAAAAAGAAGACAGATTGCTAAAGTGCCTTAAAAAGTAACAAATTTAATCATAGCAAGAGCTTCCATAGGCAGGAACCTACTTCATCAGATTACTATAGACCTGCACAAATCTGCGGCACAGAAGTGAGTGTGATGGAAAATGAGGATTTTATTTTTTAAAAATTGCCTATATTCTGAAATATTCAATATAAGCCTTCTATATTTTGGTTTTAAGCTTGACTGCAATAAATTGTTAACCACAGTCAAGAAACTGGGAGATGGGATCACAGACTCCACCTCAGCCCTTCTCTTTGGAGCAAACTCCACCATACAGCGAATTCTCCATTGTAGAAAAATGAATGGAAAGAAATAAACTAAGGGCTTAACTGCATATAACACAGAAATGCTTATAATAGAACCGTGGACTGTTGTGGTTAGGAAAAGCATTTTGGGGAGGGAGTGCTTAACCTTTTGCCCTCAAAACATGTTTGGAAGCCTGAAGAGGCAAAGCAACTTGAGGGTAATTTAGAGAGTAGAAATGTGAAGCAGTTATACAGCCTAACCCACTACCGCTTCGTTTCTCAAAATTGGGCTTTTCTTGGTTCATGCCATATTTGAACAAAGTGTAGGTGAATTTGAATGAATTGAGTCCCAAATTCAGATATGTTCAAAGTTTGAGCTTCTGAAGTTTATTTGTTTTTCCACAGCAGCAAACAGGTGTGATGTATTCAAAAGTTACTTGTCTATATTTATTTAAGGCATTTATATATCACTGTTTAGGGACACGGGTGGCGCTGTGGGTTAAACCACAGAGCCTAAGGCTTGCTGATCAGAAGGTCGGTGGTTCGGATCCCCACGACGGGGTGAGCTCCCATTGTTTGGTCCCAGCTCCTGCCAACCTAGCAGTTCGAAAGCACGTTAAAGTGCAAGTAGATAAATAGGTACCGCTACAGCAGGAAGGTAAACAACCTTTCTGTGTACTGCTCTGGTTTGCCAGAAGTGGCTTTGTCATGCTGGCCACATGACCTGGAAGCTGTACGCCGGCTACCTCGGCCAATAACGCGAGATGAGCGCCGCAACCCCAGAGTCAGTCACAACTGGACCTCATGGTCAGGGGTCACTTTACCTTTACCTATATCACTGTTTATAATATCCCAATGCAGCTTGCAATGTAAATTAAAACAAAATGATAAGAGGTGCAATAAAATGAAAGCACAACTAATACATTGTGTCCTCCCTCAAAGAGGGCACATGTTGCGGTGAGACCTGGAGACCGACCTCCCATGTTGTGGGTGGGTAAGATTGGTCAGCCACAACACCCGATTGGTAGGTCCCTCAATGTTGGGTTCAATCTGGCCAATGGGGCGCAGTCCAAACAGATTGAGGGACCTATATATACCCATGCATATGACCCAGAGCTTCCTCTTTCGGTGCGTGCATTCGGAACACCCGCCCACTTTCCCCTATATTTAGGGCATTTTGCAATTGACCTTGCTATGCCGTCGTGTGTCGTCTGTCGTTGGGACAGGGGCACGGCAGGAATTTCGCCCACATGGCTGATTGGCTGTTGCCATTTGGGTTTTGCCTGCCGCGTAGCAAATTGTCACAACTTGTAAGGTTGTGGATAGGCACTGGTTCAGGTGATAGGGATGGGAGAACGCTCTCCCCATCCCTATGTGAAGGGTATTCCGTTAAAGGAATCCAGGGACTCAAATGGTTTGGTCAACCCCTGTGAGGGGGTTGTGCCCATGCCTGAGTCCAGGGGGATATCTGGGTGGCGGACATAGCCTGTTCCCAGCTTTCCACCTATCCAGGTGTTCACCCTTGGCTGACCTATGCTGCTGCCCTGGGTCAGCGCTACCTGCAAGGGTGCAGGGAGCTAGTCGAACCAGAGCCTATGCAACCACTCACTTTCTGTAATCAATAAACTGTGGCCTAAATTCTGCCAAAAACCAAACCAAAATTTGAGTAAATTGTGAATTTATTTAGTGGGGAGGTTTCTGGGTCTGAACACACAAATACAGTTTCACTTACAGTATTTATATGTGTACAGGTTCCTCATTCATTCATTCCATCACTTTTATATCCCTCCCTTACTCCCAAAGTATCACAGGGTGGCTAACATAAAACTACATAAATACAATCATAAAACAATAATTAAAAAATCAACAGCATTATCACCTACAGTCCTAACTCAGAACAGCAGCAGAGTCAGCAGTAATACTCCCTTTATTTGTCCTGAACAAATAAAAGTTTTCAGATTGTGCTGGAACACCACTAGTGTGGAGAACAACCAGATTTCACTTGAGAAAAGTCTAAATTATATATCCTGTTCCCAGTCCCATAGGTGATACTATTACCTTGCTTCCTAGCTACAGATGTCCCATACAAATTATGTTGTAATAAAAGCTTCAGCCAAGATAGTATGCCTTTTCTCTTCAATGGCTTCTGCATCATTTATATTTTGGCAGATCTTAAGAATAAGTTTGCAAATCCTTGCCCAGCCTTTTTTTTGGTTACATTGACATGTCGTCAGAAGGGATGTCTTTTGACCAGCACATCTAATTACTTTGGCTTTAATATGCTCCTTATCCTTAATGAGCAGAATAAAACGTCCCTATTCTTATCTCAGTTTGTCAAGGCAGCCCTTCAAAGACTTGGCTTTTAATGTTTTATGGTTTCTCCCTTGATTGCTCTACGGTTCTGAGTAAATCACTAATCAGTTAAATAGTTCACATAATGGACCCCCCAAAATGTAGGTTGTTAATTATTTTTTCAGTACAATGGCAATTTAATGTACCTCAGCAGAGCATCTTGGTAATACCTGAAATAGCTTTGGACCTACTTTAGAACTCTAACAATTATTTTTGCTTACATAGCACCAGGCTTTTGAGGATATTGATGCACTTTGAAGTCACTAATGGATAAAGCTTTATGTACAACCTGGGGAGGTACTTAAGTAGTGTTAGTATCACTTGCAGGTAAGGAAACTGGTGCATGGAGAGGACAAGTGACTTTTCCAACATCTTGCAGTGTATTAGTAGTACTGCTGGGAAATCAAATCTTATTAGGGTTGTTAGGGGAATGATACAAAGTCTGTGATATACACCCGGTTCTTACAAACAGCAGGTGAGGTGGCAAAGCTTTTTCTCATCTGTACCACTTCTGACTGGAGGTGGGAGCTCATAGGATGGCATGCTGCCATGGACAAAAAAGATCTGTACAGTTGAGGTTGGTTCTCGCATAACATTTCTCCAAACCATGCTTTCCAGTGCTGGTACCCACCACAGATTGCTTGTTTGGATGCAACAGTAAACTATTATCTGCACTTGCACTAAACAGAAGGTAACTAATTGAATCTGAGTGCATAAGAGGAGCAGAGATTGCACAAGCTCAAGATATATTCCTGGAAAATTGAGAATATTACATATGGAACTAGGTAAGAGTTCTCTCACCCATCTAGCTTTCTGTGTGCAGGGAGATTTACCAGCTTTCCCCTGTATAGTTTACCAAAATGTATAGGTTCTTTCTTGCTTACAGCATGGGGGAAGGAAGGATCAGGCAGGTCAGTTCCACATCATAGATGCCTAACATTTAGTAATAATCCAATGTAAGATGTTAGCTCATATATACCCACAAAGTTCATTATTGCTCTGATTCTTACATAATATATTAGTGTTTCAGTTAAAGTAAGACAGACTCTTCCTGGAAATATTTCTAATAACCTTCCTTTTTGTGTGAATTTGTCCATTTTGTGGAGGGGTTTTTCAGCATTTGAGGTGTACTGTTTCTCCATCTTAAGGGAAGAACGAAGGCATCTAAAGGTAAACTGCCATCAGCATTTTAATTCTTGTTCAATGTGATATTGGCTTTGTGGCTAATGTGGTGTGGTCTTAATGGATTAGCTCCTAAGAGCTGCAGACAATATGTGGTGTATTTAGCATATGCAGACAAAGGACGAAGGGATCAATATTTATTCAGTTGCATTGAAATCCAGAGACAAGAGACAGCTATAGATGTAGGCCATAGTGCACAAACTATTTCCTCAGCAGTTTTGTGTTACTAACTGTAAATGTTATGACCATTTTGTGAACTCTTGCTGAATGTGGTAGATATGTCTGTAGTCTCAAAAGACTCATGTCAGAAAGAAATTCCACAAAGAAAATTAATTACACCTTGCTTTTCAGAAGATGAGTCTATAAGCTGCTACTAAAAATAATCAAGGCTAAATTGTGAATAGCCTGGAGTGGGTGTTCAGTGAAGGAGAAAGGCCAAGGGGAAAAAAATGTTATGCTTTTCTGCTCCAGCCTCAGTTTTAAAAGTCACAATAGGCATTTTGTGATTTGGGGTCTTTGTGTCTTTTTAGTGGACAGTGCTTTTGGTGTAGCAGAATCTAGATAAGACTATTAGTTTCTAGAGCAAGCTTTGCTCTCTAGAAATAATCGGGAGCAATGGACATAAATATGGTCTGATGTGGTGGGAAAGCAAGGTAGGTGAAGGGAGATTAGGAGTCATGGGTAATTTGTTTTGCATGAATGAGCATTTTTCTTGAGTGTTTGAAATGACACCCACTGGGTGGGCCAAGGATTAACTGTGCATCAGGGCCTTTTCAGTTCTGGCACCCAGGTTGTGGAATTCCCTACCCCTAGAGGCTTCTTCACCCCTTCTGTTATTTTAATATCTAGCTTCTGGATTAAAGCTCTTTTTCTTCTTCTTTCATCTTTACTGTTTTACCAATTGTTTATTGATTTGATTGATGTTGTGAGAGGCCAAAAGGCAGGATATAAATCTTTAAATGAATACAATTAAAATTAATGGGATTTGGCAAGTCATACTAGATAGCATGTTTGTAAAAACAGAAAGGGAGCTGTAGTGAAAGAGGACTTATTTGACTCAACAAGACTTAGTGGAAGTGAGATGGATTAGCAGCTGGACTGGAATGTAAATCATTTCACCATTTTATTTAGAGCACCAGAGTACCTACCGTGTTTCTCATATTATAAGACATGTCTTATATTTATTTTTTCCTCAAAAAAAACACCATGGCTTATTTTCAAGGGATGTCTTATTTTTTTTTCTCCTCCTCCTGCCATGGCCGGCATTGCTGCTGCACCTATCACTATGTCTAATTTTCGGTGTATGGCTTATATTCCTTGAATGCTTAAAAATCCTGCTATGGCTTATTTTATGGGTATGTCTTAAAATATGAGAAACAGGGTATTGCTGCCCATGTCTAAGCTTGTATAAAATCAGGATTTCTTAAAAGCAAAAGCAAAGGTTCAAACTGGACATGACAGTAGCAGATACAATTTGAAAACTATATAAATTGGTAAGGGTGATTGAAAACATAGTGTGGGCAAGTGGAATAGAATAACTGAACCCTCATCTGTCTGTGTTTTTTGCCACAGAATATAGATCATGATACACGATATATCAATATTGCAGCAACTAAGTAGGTCTGGGGCTGCTTAGTGTCTGGGTGGGTGACTACCTGTGATACTTATTTACACAGCATAGTTCCATGCTGAAAATGGGGCAATATATACATTAAATAATTTTGCACCATCCTGTTTTGCTCCTGGCTGAAATTACTTCCAGTTTCATAGCCTCACCAGTAATAGAACAAAGGGGTTCGAGGTTACGGGCAAACAGCATGGGTAGGTGGAAGGTCCATCTCCTATTTGTCTATGCTGCACTTTCAAACCCACCTGCCTTGGCTCCTGCTCATTTATGAACTTGTCCTCCTGTGGTGGTTTCTACTAAAAGCTTTCATGTAAAGCACTGATCAAAGGCACAGCAGGTGATGCCATAGCTACAAAGCAAATATGTTGCTCCAACAATGACTGCACCACCACCCTCCTGCAGCAACCCCATTATAAGGGAAAGTGGGTGGGCACAGTGGTTCCAACCCTCAGGCTGGGCAAGCAACCTAGCACTTTGCTGAGAAGGCTGAACCAGCTCTGTCTGTTCAAGCCTGCACTGGTGTCTCCATGACCTGGGTGATGGAAGAGGCATTACCGCAAGCTAACAAAACCTCTGGAGCAGGTATAGGCAAACTCGGCCCTCTAGATGTTTTGGGATTCCAATTCCCATCATCCCTGACCACTGGTCCTGTTAGCTAGGGATCATGGGAGTTGTAGGCCAAAAACATCTGGAGGGCCAAGTTTGCCTATGCCTGCTCTGGAGAGTCGGAACTGATTGGACATTGTTTCTGACAAGTCTGGAGGTGGCAGTGGTGGTTCAATAGGCAAAGTGGATGTGATAGGAATCTACTTCAGTAACATCAGAAATGGAGGTGGAGCCTGTGTCTTGCACTGTTGGGACTGATCGGGACCTGTAACGTGGTGAGGAAAATCCTCCTCACTAGCACCTTCCCAAGAAGCCTCTTCCTCAAGCTCTCTCAAGCTGAGTTGAGGATTGCCCAGTCCACTGTATCCCTCCTCGGAATCCTCTTTCAGCCCCTCCTGTTTTCTGTCCTGGCCTGACCAGCCTCCTCCACAATTCATTGTTTCACACATCTCTTCTTATTTTAGGTGTGCATTTATAAAATTTTAGGCTGCTCTTCATCATAAAAAATAACATTAGGGCAGGTAGCAGCATATTAACAAGACACATATGCACACACATATATGCATTTCCTGACCCTGGCATAGCTGCCAAGTCTCCCATTTTCGTGGGAAACCCCCGTATTTTAAACCGTTTCCCGCTGGCAGCCCAGATTGGAAAAAATCCCATAAATCCCCCGGATTTCCTACCTGCCAGTTTTGGGTCCTGGTGGCCCCCGATTTCCGGTGCTCAGACATGGGTAGAGTGGCACCGGAAGTCGCTTCTACGCATGTCCAGACATGCGTAGAAGCGACTTCCGGTGCCGCTCCGCCCATGCCTGGGCACCGGAAATTGGGCAGAGCGGCACCGGAAGTTGCTTCTACGCATGTCCAGACATGCGTAGAAGCGACTTCCGGTGCCGCGCTGCTGCTGATCCCGCATTTTTCAGTGGGAGACTTGGCAGCTATGGACCCTGGTTGGAGAAAGTCTATGCCTTGCAACGTATGAATGGCAGTACATTAGGTGAGTGTATCTAGATCCTGTTACAAGTACCATCTATGTGTTAGCAGCCTTTAGTAGCTTGTCAGGGGGCATTCTGCATGCTGGGTATTCACACGTCTTACCATCTCTTTCAAAGGCATGCATTTTCATTCATTTATCCCTATGCAATTTTTTCAGAAAAGATGAAACTGTGCATGCATACTTCAATAGAAATTTGTCAAATCTTTGGGTGCATACAGACTTGTTTTTCAGCTGCAAAGCAAGCTCTGCTACTGCCTGCCTGCTGCCTTTGCTCCTTTAATGACACATGTGCCTGACTCCTAATTTAACATAGATTTCTGCCCGTCTCCCTTCTTCAGGTGGGGAAAAGAAACTTTGGCATGTTTACCTGATTAAACATTTGTTCAATACCATTTCTTTTTTTAAAAAAAGTCGGTTGATTTAAAAACACACACAAACCAACAACCACGAAACATTGCTCAGATCAGAGAGCTGCCTTTGTGAATCATCACAAGGGGCAGGTAATCAGCACTCTGTACAATCATGCTCTGATGGAACTGGTTGCTCTTGAACTTGATTCTCTTGCAGTGATTGTACATGTGTCCCAAAGAAGGCAAGTGTGGCTTCACAGTTGGTTCACCATAATGAAAGGCCAAATGGAAGAGCATACCTGTTTGCCACAAAATCATGGCAGTCTGGAGGAACCCAGTATCTGTAGGGCAACAGATTCCCCACCTACGAGAGCAAAGTCACTGTGACATCTGAATGCACCCACTCGGAAGCTAAACATTTCCATTTTTTGCCTTGCCTTCTTCTCAAATCTGCAGAGTAATATAATCTCTATATATTTTCTACATGTGTAACTGGACACACATAACAAATGTCACTGTGCAGTATTATAACAGGATTATTTTAGGATAATAGTCCACCTGCAATTCCTGTCTTTCATGTTGAAAGAAATGAAGACACTGGATAGAAATTGTGCTCAGGCTAATCTTTTTAGCAAAACAGGTTACAGTCAAGTGAATATCTCCACTGTGTGCTAAGGCTATCCATGAGATAAGGAAAAAAAGACCTCAGAGGATATTCTAAATTCTTTTGTAAACTGGTTCTGATAGCTTTGGAATTTTTTTTTTCAATCGCTGCAATGAAAATGTTATTGCTTGAGCATTACTTCTAAATTATTTTCTCCAAGTATCTTCTTTTACTCTTCCTTCCAGCCTGTCTTTCTCTTCCTTCCAGCCTGTCTTTGGTAGTAGAGAGCCTTTTCTTTCAGCTTGCTAGTGAAACCCCTTTTGTACACCCCCAGAAATAAGCATGCATTTCAAGTACCTAAATGAGGCAGATAGCAAGATACCAATCAGAACAAATCTTCACAAATGTTGGTGTATAACAAATAAAACACAGCATCAGCTGCAGTAAGTTTTTCAGTAACCTCCCAAATATGTTTTGGAACCAAGACATGCTTTACAGCTCCCATGTATACCAGGCATTAAGTGCTGTTTAGAGTTAAAGTAAGTAGTGCCGCCTCCTTTGTTCATTCTATAACTCCTCCCAAGGCATTTTCTGTTTTTATACACATATATTTATTTATTACTGGAACCATAAGGTCCTAGGGTAGGGTTCAACCATTTAAAAGAACAATTATATAAAACATCAATTAAACATCCATAAAAACCATAATTAAAACATTCCTATTAGCATATCCAGCTAGACCCATTTTTTCTTGTAATAACCAGACAAGTTTAGCTAAAATGACCCATTACCATTGTTCTTTGCTTTGCAGACTGTCTGTTCCCCAACTCCTTGTGTTTCAAAACTCTGCTCACCATTTTGATAAACAGCTAAGTGTGTGTCTCATCCTTATGGCTGGAATTTATATCCACAGTGATATTATGGCATAGTTTTGTTTTATTCCCACATCCCACAACCTGTTTAATTCTTTCACATACTGCAGTTGAACTCCACCAATTACAGGGATTACTGGGGATCCCCTGTAGTATGAATGGTCCTACCAAGTTTCCCCATCTACTTGCTGTGTTCAGGCATAGCTGCCCAGACACATGCAAAAGATTCCAGCATATCTCTGAGGAGACAGAGAAGCATTTAGATGACTCCTCTCCTTGCACTCCTCCCAAAAATGCTTTTTTCTCCTACTTTGTGGGACTCGGTCAAAAAGGCAAACAAAGAAAGCCTTTTGCTCATGAAGGGTTCTGAATCACGTAACTACAGCCTGGTCCATGCTGTGGAAACGTGTCCCTGGATTATGCCACTTCAGACTGGGGCACCACATGGGTCCACATGTTCTCTTAATGCACAGCCCATGCCATCTGACACCACCACCCTTTGATGTTAGCTGAGCCCACTGAAAAGGCCATATGAAATGTCAATCTGTGGCTGTAGAGATCTCTTCACATATGGAAAACATCACTAGATGAACATCAGATTTTTAACTAGTTTTTGTAAGGTGGCATCTAAATCCCATCAATGAAAGATAAACAAACCCAGCTCTAGTTTCTCTTTTACAGCATTTGCATATATGTAGCTATAGATTCTTTTTGGATGTTTTCTGTTTGTGGCTTATTTTTTTAAAAAGTCAAGCTTCAATTGATTGCTTCTCATTGGTTTCAATGTGTGTATTGTCAACCTCTATTCTGTTCTCATTTTGAGGACTTCAAGTGTTTTTAACATCATCCCTTAGGAGTGAGTCATTCTGATGAGGGTGCTTCTGGTTACCTGTCTGCTTTCCCTCAGGTATTAGTCTATAAGTTGCTGTACTGCTCTAATTTTAAGCGCCAGCACTTGAGTTCCATCAGGGTCCACAGAGCTCTAATCTTTTCTCCACCAATTATCCTTGATGAAAAATGTTCTGTTAGTGTCTAACAAATACTTGACAAATATCTTTTGAAGTTCACAGAACACAAACCTTTAAATCTGAAACAATTCTTCTTGATGGATTCTAGTGTGACTATTATAGTACATTCCAAGTCTTCACAACTGCTTTTCGTTCACCTAAGTGTCATTTTACCTGCCAGCAGACAAGTTTGGGGTTGTGGTTGTGACGGGTATAGGACTCCTTTGAGTTGTTTATGACTCAATTAGGAGCCACTGATTATCGCCCGGCGCGCTTTCTCTGCGCTTCTCTGCTTCCGTAGATCCGGGCTGGCAGTAAAACACACACAGCAGAGTTCTTCTTCTTCTCACACAGCGAAAGCTTGTATAGCCGTTGGATAAAAAGCCTCTTAAGAACACACAGAGTCCAAAGTGTTCTAATAACTACTTAAGTTTATTCTAGAGAGAAAATAACAAACAACCTGGTGAGAGCGCAGACATCTTGCGACCGTCTCCCAGGCAGAAACGAAACCAACTGATACATACAGAAACACTTCTGGTACATTCTGTAACATGATATTCCTCAGTGGTCAGGTGCTACACAGAACACAGTTAACTCTTTGGTTACTTGTTACTCCTCACACCCCCTCTCACCTGAACACTGGGGATAGCGGGTATCCAAACTTACCCCAAAACCAACCCTTCACAAAATTCCCCATGCCGTTGGAAACTCAAGGGTTTTGTGAACCCATCTGCTAGGTTCTCTTGGCTTGGACAATACCTCAACTTCACCAAGCCTATCTGTATGCTCTGACATACGTTTCGGAAGCGGATGTCTAAGTGTTTGGTTCTGGCCTTGAACTGTCCAGACTCCGCCAGTCTCAAAGATGGTTGATTGTCGCCCCAAACAGTGATGGGCTGGCTACAATCACCCCAGATTTCCTGGACCAAACATCTGTAGTACTCCAATTCAGTGCATGTCGCAGACAACGCACAGAATTCGGCTTCCGTGGAAGACATTGCTATTAGGCTTTGCCTGCGCGACCGCCAACCAATCAGGGCATTTCCAAACTTGACTACCAAACCAGTCACTGACTTCCTGTCCTCCTGATTGGCCCAATCAGCACCTGCAAAACAAGTGAGTTGTGGCTCACCTTGCGCTGACATCTCCAAACAATACTCTTTGGTCTCCTGCGAATACCTAAGCACTCTCTTAATGCCATTCCAAGCATGCACGCTAGGTTTCGATGCTTCTCTACTGAGCAAATTGACTGCAAAAGCAATATCTGGTCTGCTCCATTGTGACAAATACAACAGACTCCCTAGCGCTGACTGAAACACTTCAGGACTCTCAAACGCTACTTTGTCCTTCACTTGTGAATCTTTCACAAAGTTTGTCTCCATGGGTGTTCTGACCCCTTTACAATCAGACATTCTGAACTTCTCCAGCAAATGTTCAATCTTGCCTTTCTGACTGAGCAAGAAACTTCCATCCTCAGTTCTGTCTATCTGCACACCTAGATAAACATTCACTGCACCTAGATTCTTGAGTTTGAACCTCTTGCCTAGCTCTTTTGCAAACTTCTGTACTTGCATCTGGCTCTTTGCTAAGCAGATCAAGTCATCAACATAGACAAGCAACAGTTCTTGCTGTTCTCCTTCACCTCTGAGATACAGACAACTGTCAGCTAGACTCTTCCTGAAACCTAGGCTCTTCAAAACAGAATCAAGACATGAATTCCAATTTTTAGTGGATTGCTTCAGACCGTAGATCGACTTGTGCAGCTTCCACACCTGACCTGGCACATCACTCTCAAACCCTGGAGGAGGCAACATGTACAACTCCTCCTGGAGGTCAGAGTTCAAATAAGCGGTGTCCACATCAAAGTGGTTGACCACTAGGCCTCTCTGCGCTGCAGTCGCTAAAAGCATCCTGAAAGATTCCGCTCTCGAAGTCGGACTAAAGAAATCTGTGTAGTGGATTCCTTTCTTCTGAGTAAAACCTCTAGCCACTAATCTAGCCTTGTACTGAGGCTCTCCAGTCACTGTGGGTTTCAGCCTGTAGACCCACCTACAACTGACTGCTTTCTTGCCTTCTGGCAGCTGTGTTAGGCTATACACACCAAGAGATTGCATGGAGTTCAACTCTTTCTCCATTGCAACTTTCCACTTACTAGCTTCCTCCACTGACAACTGTTGCACCTCTTCAAAGCTTTCAGGCTCACACACTGCTAGGTTCGCCCATACACTGACAGCTGAAAACCTTTCAGGTGGTTTACCTTTCGTGGTGCGTTTTGAACGCCTTGGTCCCACATCTTCCCCCTCTAAATCCGAACTGCTTGTCTCTGACTGTGGCTCTCTCGGACTAGCAGCACTGTCAAGAGACTTACTACGCTTTGCAGCCCCCTCTGGGCTTGCTTTGGGTGAAGTGGGTGACCTACCACGTTTGCTGTACTTCCCAGGCTTGACCTGGGGTGAAGTCGGTGCGCTTCTGACTACTTGCTTCACTTCCCTAGGAGCTACACCACTTGGACCTGCTGCCTGACCTGGATCTGGTCCTGCAGCACCTGGAACACCAGCATCAGCTACCTGAGTTTCCTCTTCCTGGTCAAAACCTGAAGACCAGTCAAGAAGAACTTCGGGGTTAGCATGAATGCGTCTCCAGCCCTCTTGTTCACAGAACGTAGCACTCCTGCTAATGTGAACACTGGTTTGGTCCCCCTCTGCTGGTACAAACCTCCAAGCCTTTGAGTTTGGTTCGTAACCACAGAAGATCATTTTTCTGGATCTTGATCCTCCCTTTCTGCGCTTCTGCTTTGGAATTAGAACCCAAGCCTCACACCCAAAAGTTCTGAAATAGTGCACCTTCGGAACTTTGCCATACAACATGTAGTAGGGTGTGTTGTCCACAACTGAATTAAAAGCGCGGTTTGAACAATAATTCACAAATTTATAGCATTCCCCCCAAAACTTCTGGGGTAGTCCTGCATCAAACAACGTTGCCTCCACCAGTTCAGACAGCGTTCTAAATTTCCTTTCAGCTAAACCATTCTCCTGTGGACTAAAAGGAGCGGTTTTCCTGTGCCTAATTCCCTTGCTGCGGAAAAACCCTTGTAGTTCTGCACTCAAAAACTCTCCCGCCCTGTCACTCTGGAAACACTGGACAGTGACGGAGAACTGTAGTTCTACTTCGGCTACCCACTCTTTTATCACTTTGGCAGCCTCCCCCTTCTCTTTCAGTGTTATGACCCAGGAAAAATGACTGAAATCATCCAGAAGACACAAAACATATTTTGAACCACCTAAACTTAACGTTGACATAGGCCCAGAAATATCCATGTGCACTAACTGAAATGGCTTTGTGCTCTTCCTCTCAGACCTAGGATAAGAGCATCTCTTCGTCTTCGCTTTCGCACATGCGCGGCATTGCAGGTGTTTTTGACATGGCTTGAACCTGCAACCTTTGACAAAATCAGGGGCTTTTTGCACATAAGGAAAAGACATATGACAATATTTTCTGTGCCAAGCATGAATACAATCCTTATGGATAGCGCCCTCTGTGCCCTTTGGGGTATTGGCACTTTTAGCCTGAGCATCACCAGTGTTACTTCCACCTGCTTGCCCCCTCCCATCTAGGACAAACAGACCATCAGACCCAACAGTAACACTTACCAGCTCAGCCCCATCTCTGGCAATTTTGCAAACACCATTGGCAAAACTTATTTCAAAGCCCTCACGCAATAAGCAAGACACACTTAAAAGACCATTCTCCATGCCTGGTACAACATAAACATCAAGGTTAGTGTCTAAGCATTGCATATAAAAAACACCCTTGCTTTTAATTGTTCCAGAAGAACCATCAGCAAGATGCAGGCTCTTTTCATCTTCAAGTGGCCTGCAGTTCAGGATCTGTCCTGAAGGCGGTACAAGATGATGGCTGCTGCCTGAGTCGATAATAAAAGCGAAACTGTCCTGTCCTCTGTTTCGAATCGTTGCTAAGGCAGCAGAAAGATGGCTGACAGGCTTATCTGGAGTTTTCCCACGTCCTCTGCCTCGGCGCTGCTGGCTGGTCCCACAACCACGTCCGCTGGGTTGCCTGGCACCTGGCTGAGTGACCTTGGCTGCTTCCGGAGCTGGGCAAAATCTCGCTACGTGCCCAGGCTGCTGGCACCGATAGCAAAGCCTTGTTGCGCACGCACTCACAGTGGATTCCTCAGTGCTTTTTACTGCACCCCCACTGGCTTCTCTGCGCCCATGGCCCCCCTTCTCAGCCGATTCTTTCTGGCGTCTCAGTTCCTCATCCGCCAAACTGTCCCAGGCTTGCTTAGCATTTTCAGCATTTTGCACATAGGGCAGTTGCGTAGCATCGCAGCTCATGGCAATGGCACATAGAGCCTTATTGTCTTTCCTGGTTTCTGCTGCAAACCTCTGTGCTTCAGCTGCTGAATTATCAGCGACAGGGGTTGGAGGATTTAACACACAAGTCCATAAATCCTTTCCTAGCAACCACATTCTGGCCCTTTCTCTCCACTCTGCATAGTTGTCGCCATTCAACCTCTGGAACGGCACGACAAATGACTCCTGTAGCTGCTCCGCCATCTTGTCCACCCCCGGGCTCCGTGTCCGTGTACTCACTCAGAATAGCTGACGTTGCTCCTCCGGGTAGACTGCGGATCCCAGCCTTCTGGTACAGGGTCTTTCTGCTAGCGAGTGCATCTGTTAATTGCCGACTGCAAGACAACAGGTTTCTCCCAGCTAGCTCTTTACACCGGCTTTCTCCAAGGCTTTTACAGCTGCAATCACCTTTTATTGCTTTGGTGATTGATTAAGTTCTATGACCCATAACCTGTGACGGGTATAGGACTCCTTTGAGTTGTTTATGACTCAATTAGGAGCCACTGATTATCGCCCGGCGCGCTTTCTCTGCGCTTCTCTGCTTCCGTAGATCCGGGCTGGCAGTAAAACACACACAGCAGAGTTCTTCTTCTTCTCACACAGCGAAAGCTTGTATAGCCGTTGGATAAAAAGCCTCTTAAGAACACACAGAGTCCAAAGTGTTCTAATAACTACTTAAGTTTATTCTAGAGAGAAAATAACAAACAACCTGGTGAGAGCGCAGACATCTTGCGACCGTCTCCCAGGCAGAAACGAAACCAACTGATACATACAGAAACACTTCTGGTACATTCTGTAACATGATATTCCTCAGTGGTCAGGTGCTACACAGAACAAAGTTAACTCTTTGGTTACTTGTTACTCCTCACAGTGGTTATCACTTTTATTTGTTACAGGTAGGTAGCCGTGTTGGTCTGACGTAGTCGGGGGGGGGATTCCTTCCAGTAGCACCTTAGAGACCAACTAAGTTTGTCATAGGTATGAGAAGTGTGTATGCACACGTAAGCTCATACCTATGACAAATTTAGTTGGTCTCTAAGGTGCTACTGGAAGAAATCCCCCCCCCAACTTTTATTTGTGGTTATTACTATACTTCGTTTGTTAGTTCAGGTCACTTTTAGAAACTTCTGTGCTGTTGATTTTCTTGTTCATTGTTTATTCCAGCTTTCAGTTTCTTAAAAATGCACTTGCGGATTGTTCCTATCTTATGTTTTCTGGCAGTGCCATTTGCTTGTGTAGTGGGAAGAAAATGTTGGGTTATCACAATCCCTTCCCCAAGTCTTTCTCATTTGGATTTACTTTTGCTTGGTGACTGGGAAGGGACGAACACCTCAATTTATTCATCCTTCCTTTCCATAAGGCTGCATACTTTTAAAGCACATCTTCCCTGCCCCCAAAGTATCCTGGGAACTGTAGTTTACTATTCACAGAGCTACAACAATATATAACACAATTGAAACGAATGACAATCACAAATAGAATGGGTCCTAAAATAAATACGATATATCTCAAATATCAAAGGCCAGGGTAAAGAAGTGTGTCTTCAGTGTGTGATGTACAATTAATATTCTAGATGCACCTCTGTGAAGAGGGAATTCCACAACTTAGGGGCTGCCATAGAGAATGTCTTCTCCCAGTTAACCCCCCCCCCCAAACACCTTAAAGATTTTTGCCCCACACCTTTGCTGATCTTAACACCAATGAGGATCTATAGAGGAGGCAGCCACTCAGATTTTGCGGGCCTAAGTAATTTAAGGCTTTAAACACTGCCATGTGCACCTTAAATTGGCACCGTTGCAACTGTTTTAAAACATGTATTTAAAATAAAAGTTTTCAATCAAGCTTTGAGGGTATCCAATATGGAATTTACCACAGCATAGAGTAATGTGGCCAAGTTGTCTCTGTCCAGCTGCGGTTGTAACTGGTGAACAAGCTGGAAGTGGAAAAAGGCACTCCTGGTCACTAAGACCACCTACGCCTTCAGTGACCAGGTTGAATCCATAAGCACCCCAAAGCTACAGACCTGCAGCCACATCCAGGAAAGGCCATCTCCCCACTGCCCAGACTTGAAAACTCGGGACACATAACACATCTTTACAGGATTCACCTTCAATTTATTGGCCCACATTCAGTCCATCACTGTCTCCAGAGAGATATAGCTGGATTTCACCCACATATTGGTGGCACCTCATGGGAAAGGGTCACCACAGAGCATATCAAGGTCTTGTACCCTCCCAACCATACATGATTCCAATATGAGGGGTAGACGAGGCTCTGTTTCATCACATGTCATGGGCTCTATACTCATGGTGGACAAACTGGAGCCAGCCCACAATGTTTTGTTCTATTTCCTAAATAACAAAAGGAATGCACTTTCATTTCATTGGAAACCTAGGACTTGGAGGAATTTTATTGGTAATTTGGTTTTAAATATAGATTTTCTTTAAATACTAAAGGCTTTTTTAAAAAAAAATCAGGGTTTTTTAATGCCCAAATTGTGTTTTGGAATTATATGCTGTTTTATAATATCCAAAGTCAAGAACCCAGTTCTAATGTGTGAAAAACTACAGTAGAACTGATAATGAACAGAAATGGAAAGTGACAACCTATTTTCATTTTCCTAGATGCTTTAAAAACGCCAATTGCCTAAATACATAAAGTAGTAAATTAGATTTTAAAAATTGTTTCTGCTTAATAACCCAGTGTGTTATTAGTAATACAGGTAAGGAAATTACTTAATAAAAAAAATCTATGGTTTTTAACCTGGCAGTGTCCCTTTTAATTAAGTCATAAGAAGTCTTCAGATGAAAGATATTATAAAAGTGTGGTATGTAACTTCTATTATTTATAACAGTATGCTAAAGGTCTATCTGAAACCGATTAAGTCTAGCAGCAGAAGCAGCAAAATCACATACATATGCTTTCAAAGTCTCATCCTTTCTCTTATGTGCATTTTTGAATGTCTATCTATCACAATGACCTTTCTTCTGTTCAGGGCTGCTAGGGGTAGATGGATTTGCTATTCTCAGTTCTCTCAGTTTTTGATTTTTCCAATATTCAATTCAATTCTCCACAATTTTTGCAGCAATTTTTGATTATTATCATTATTATTTTAGATCTTCAATGAAATATGTCAAAATAAACACATTATTGGATGCAGGTTTGACTAATGTACACATTTTGCAAGCAATTTCCCCTAATATAAGACATTTCTGTACATTACAGTCATACCTCAGTTTAAGTACGCTTCGGTTTGAGTACTTTCAGTTTAAGTACTCCGCGGACCCGTCTGGAACGGATTAATCCACTTTCCATTACTTTCAATGGGAAAGTACGCTTCAGGTTAAGTACGGACTTCCAGAACCAATTACACTCATACTTCGGGTTAAGTACGCTTCAGGTTGAGTACTCTGCGGACCTGTCTGGAATGGATGAATCCACTTTCCATTACTTTCAATGGGAAAGTTCACTTCAGGTTAAGTACGCTTCAGTTTAAGTACTCCGCGGACCGTCTGGAACAGATTAATCCACTTTCCATTACTTTCAATGGGAAAGTTCGCTTCAGGTTAAGTACAGACTTCCAGAACCAATTGTGTACTTAAACCGAGGTACCACTGTATATTCACTAACATGCACACTTTCCCATAATATATGCATTTTTGTAAATTATTTCAGAAAGCGCGAACTGGTTAGGTTCACCTTCAAATGTGAACTGAACTGAGTTCCTCCTCCACTCCTAGTGGTACCAGAACAAAAAATGGGCAAGTTTCCCTCAGTTTCTGCCACCTGCTCTCCTCCTCCTTCCTGTCCAATCAGACTGGTTGGGGAGGGACCAATCACCCTCATTGCAGTGAACTCATTGCCTGAAGGGGGTGTTCCCCTCCTATCTCCATTTTAAACACCTTCTCTCCTGCCCACATGCAGTAAAGTTGAGGGCCATAGGTTGCTCAATACTGCTATATAAATGTTTTAAAATTTCCATTAAAAATTACTCATAGGCTTTGTCCAAACTTTTCCTGTCTGTCTGTAATGTACAATTTGGTTGCTGCGATACATGCTAAAAGATGGAAGGATCCCACCCTTATCTTCTCCAGGGGTCACTAAGAGCATAAGATGAGCATTGTTCAATTGGAGTCCAATCTGATGCCTCTAGGAAGACCATAAATAGGACCTGAGCATCACAACACTCTTTCCACTTGTGATTACCAGCAGCTGGGAGGCATAGTGCCTCCAACAGTAGAGGTAAAACATAGTCATTGTGGCTAGTAGTCTTATCTTCCATGAATTGGTCTAATCCTCTTTTGAAGCCATCCAGTTTGGTGGCCATTGCTTTCATGAGGGAAATTCCATAGTTGAACTGTGCACACAATAAACTACTTCCTTTTGTCTATCCCGAATCATTCAACATCATTTGGATGATCTCAGGTTCTAGTATTTTGAGGAAGGAGGAACTTCCATGTATCCAGTTTCTCCACAGAACACCAGGTGTTGAGCGTCCCTTAAGAGTAAGTCCAGAGTCATCTTACTTGTAGTTGGGTTCATGACCAACTGTTCTAGGCATAGTCATTTAGGGTATCCAGACATTTTAGATACCCTAAATTTTAGATACCCTAGGAGAAGGGGACGACAGAGGACGAGATGGTTCTCGAAGCTACGAACATGAGTTTGACCAAACTGCGGGAGGAAGTGCAAGACAGGAGTGCCTGGCGTGCTATGGTCCATGGGGTCACGAAGAGTCGGACACGACTAAACGACTAAACAAGAAGAAATTTTACCTCTTTGTCATGACTGTACACATGTACCTAGTCTCTGTGAGGGTAATTTAAATCACTATTACTACTGCACTTCACCATTTTGTTGCCTCTTTGATTTCTTTTTCCATCTCAAGATCATCCTTGACATGTCGATCAGGGGTGGCAATAACGTGCCCCCAGTACTAAATTACTGTTGTGGTCCAGTATTGCCATTCATAGAACTTCTGTGTAGGAGTCAGCACCTTTTCATGTTTATAGCTTATTGGACTCTATGCCCTTGTTGACATACAGAGCAATATACTCATCATTTCCTTTCCTATAGAGCAGGCACGTCCAACATGTAGATCGTGATCTACCAGTAGATCACTGGACGTCTGTGGTAGATCACTGGTAGATCAGTGGCTCTCCCCAAAGAAGCTGAACAACTTTGGCTCCCCTAAAAAGAGCTCAACATTTTGGCCCCTCAACAAGTTTGACCTGAACACTGCCAGTCTTTGTGAGTAGATCACAGTCTCTTGGGAGTTGGCCACCCCTGCTATAGAGTTTGTATCCAGAGTTCACTGTGTTCCACTGGCTCTTTCCATTCCGCCAGATTTCCTTTATGCCCACTCTGATCTTCTTTAACAGTTCATAACTTTAGGAACAGCTGCATAATAGTTCACTGAACTCTTAACAGGTGTATTTTGTGGATATTTTCTTCTTTCTGCTACATATGGTACTGGTGATTATGTTTATGATGTAAACAAATTGCACTTCAGGGTGTTAGCCTTTTGAACAGCTGCATGCACTGTGAACAGTCTTTTAAAACATTCAGTTGTCTGCCTTTAATTTATAAAATACAAATAACAAACCAATTTATATTAAATGCTATATCCAGGGAAATACTGCTGATGCCGTCAAAATAGATTATTTCCTACCACATTAATTTTGTTTTGAGGAAAACGCATTAATAACATGCTCCTTTTCAGCTAATTTTCTATTGTGGGTCAAGCTACAAATCTTAGACTAGATAGAATATAATCATGTATTGCGGCAGTCATTGATAGCATGGCAAATGAATTGAGAAGATGGCTTTTGCTTAAATTAACTGTGGGGCAAGCAACACATCATAGTGTAGCATTGTGTAATGAAGCCCTGACAGCCTGTTGTCTGTTGGAAAGCATCCTTGGGGAAGGAATGGGTAGGAAAGCATTGCTTAACCCTTCCCCTGCTCTTCATTCTTCTCTCCCCACCTCAACTGCTTTTACTTCCACCAAGATTCTTAATCCATGTTACCTGGGAAAAGGATGAAGTGGCCAATGAGGGTACATTTCACAGCTGAAGTATAACATAGTTTGTCCTCTGGTGATTTAATTGGCCGGTTTCCTGTTTGGAAACCACTTAGAGCCACTTCCTTGTCTTTAAGTTTGCAACATTGCCATTTGTTGTACAACGTATAAAATACAAGGCTACTGTTTTAATTTGTTGCACTGTTTTATTCATTCATTCATTCAATCAATCATTCACTTTAATTTTTATCCTGCCCTTCCTCTAGGGAGCTCACAATACAGGGGCAGCTGTGTAAAGCATACTCTAGTTCGTGTGCAGTAGTCCAAGCTGCCATAATCTGTCTTCCTTTAGCGGCACTAGGTAGAAGTGATACAGTCCAGCGGTAGAGTCATTGCATGAGCCCCCAGATAATCTTTTGGCTTACAGAGGAGGAGGAGGAGGAGGAGGGTATTATTATTAATAATATTTTATTGAAAATACCACCTAAGTTGCCACTAAGCTGAAAACACTCAGTGGTTCGCTCATTATCTGTTATACTGAATGAATAAATCTATTGTCTTGGTTCTTAGACAAGGCACCTATGATGACTACGGTCCTGGAAATATACATAGCCATGACAGTTCACAGACTATCCTGCTCTGGTATCAGCAGAACCACATTCTGTCTTAGGCTACATGCATTCAGTATGGATATTCCAATCCCATCTTTGCACCTTACTACAGGGAAGAAGCAGTGCATATGGGCGGCGACAATGTTGATAATTCCGTGGCAATTAAAATAGCCCTTTTAGACCCAAACTATGGGGCTCTGTTGTTTTTGCTGCAATAAGTTAACATAGCTACTGCTCTGGAAGTTGCTGGTGTTTTCATCTTAACATTAAGCAGCTGCACAGGCAGGGGAGGTAATGCTCAACTGCAACAGCAATGCTGGGGTGGGAGAATCTAGCCTCTCTACACCGTCACCTATGCACCATTTTCTGCATCTAAATAGACTACTCAGTACAAAAAGACAACAGAATTGTGATCTTGAGTGGGAATATAATGGGGGGAGGGAAAAGTTAAGCATCCCATGCCACCAGTGCTACTTATCTGATCAAATTGGTGTACACACACACACACACACACACACACACACACACACACACACACAGTGACAGCTACTTTTCATTGCAAAGTGAAAAGTTGGAAGATTTTATCCCTGTTCTCCTGCATCACATACAATCTGAGAGGTACTGGTGTGTGATACTCTTGAGGTACTTCTCAACTGAATCCCATGCATTCACAGAAGCAGGTGAAAACTGGTTGAGTGAGCAACTCAACACTTGCAGAGTACAACCATAGCTGAGTAGTGGATCACATAAATGGCCGCAGGTTCAAGCCTCAGAATCTGCAGGTAGGACTGGGAAATAACCCTGCCTGAAACTCAGGAGAGTGCAACAGCTAGTCAGTGCTGACATTTCTGAGCATGATTGACAAATGATTTGACTTTGACGTCAGGCACCTTCCTAATTCCTTCCAGTGTTCTAAGACTTCTTCTGCTGTATCTTCAGTTAATACAAGAAAGCAGAATTTATACATCTGTCCTGTGGCTTATATGTGTGGTTTTACAGCAAAATAAAAGAGGAATTGCAAGTCATTTATTCACCCATGTTTCTGCTGTTTCTCTGAACATGCAAACCAGCTCAGAGCAGTGAAGGGATTATTACTTAATACCAATTTTAATCTAATAAAGTACCGTTGCTTTTAGTGGAACTATTCCCAGTTTATGGCAGGCCAAAGGAGGTAAGAATCAGGCCCTGGGTAAGGACTTTAAGATTTAGCCTGACTCTAATCCTTCAGTATTTTATTTATTTATTTATTAAAAATCACATCTATGCTGTGTGTTAATAGCCTTTGCCTCAAAGTTCACTTAAAAGCAAACTAATAAGATTTTTCTATAAAATGCCAAAAACCCTAAAAATAAAAGTTGTGCAGTGCTCAGCCAGGGTGGGAAATTCCATTGTGGCTCCATGCCCATGGCAGGTAGAGTGGAATTTAATGAAGGAAACTGCTGTGTTTTTGTGTCTTTCTGTATGTTTTTCCTTTAAAACCGAGAGCTGGGCAGGCTTCCCATTTGACCTGATATGACCCAAACAAATTGCTTCTTATATAAAAACAACTGCAGACTTAGAGAATGTGAAAATGTGCACTGTATCCTTTCCCCTCCAACTCGGTGGGGAGAGGGGAGATGAAAGCCTGAGAAACAGGACAGTTCTGTCCAGAGTTGTTGAGTGCAGCTATCACTCAAGTTTGATAAAGGAAGATTAGAACAGGGTTCCTTATGCCAGAGGGATTCTTTGAGAGTTAGATTTTGGTATGAGATTTTGTTTTGCTTTTCTGAGCAAGGGCTGCGTTTTTAAGCACACGCCTTCACTGTTTTATGGTTCTGTATTAAGGAAGGGGAGGAAAGAGTGCAATTCTTAACGGGGAAAGAAAACACATACGTTATTCCAAAACTAGGGTTGAAGAAAGGAAAGGAAAAAAATTGAGCAGGGTTGGAATGAGAGGAAAGAACTAGTTTGTGCATTTAGGGCATGTGCAGTGATATTGTATTTAAATGCGTTGCCTTGGCATATGTAAAGCCAGGTTTATTTAACAAGAAAACAAAGCAAGAAGGGCATTGTGTGCTCATGAAATGACTTAATAAAACCCTTCCCTTTATGAATTATTTTGATCACATGTCCTCTTGTTTAAATTTGCTAAAGTGCTGTGCCTTTTTTAAAAATGTCCTTCTCTACAGAACTGTCTGTTCTGAAGTTGGCACCTTCCACATAACAGCATGCAGAGATTAAAGCTGGGGGAGGAGAGAGGCTTTAATCAGACCAGAGGGCTAATGTAATGCACACTGAAGCTCAAATCTGCTATGAGTAACAAATGAAATGAATTTCAAGGTCTTGGCTGATCTTGGGGCATGTAGATAAATATAAATTAGGGAATGTGCCCCCCCACACACAACCCCCCATCATAAATACAAGTTTGATCTCAGTTGAACTTTTACATAAGTGTTGTTTGAGACTTGGGATGACAGGCTTTCTTATGAAAGCAGTTACAATAGAAATAGTTACAGGTAGGTAGCCGTGTTGGTCTGAGTCGAAACAAAATTCAAACATTCCTTCAGTAGCACCTTAAAGACCAAATAAAAACTTAGTTGGTCTTTACGGTGCTACTGAAGGAATTTTTAAACAATAGAAATAGTTTGCTAACTCTCTTAAAAACTGCAAGAAAGAGCTTCTCAAGGGGTTTTGAAGCACCTGGGCTGATTGATACGTTGTGCACCAAAGAGAACACACAGGCACTTAGTGGAGGCAGGACTTCTTATATGCATGCAGAGCAAGCAAGGGCTGTCTCTGACATTCTGGTCTCTTTCCCTCACGAAGAAGCAGTTCATTGTATTAAGAGTTTTTTTGTTTTTTTAAGTTTAACATTTCATGCTAAACTTTATGTCATGCAACCTTTTCCAAGAATGTGGAGACCTTTTTGCAAAACCAAGGCATGTACACTATATAAAAATGGGTGATTGATGGAATTCAAGGGCTGTGGGGGTGGTGCCTCACTTGTACAGGCCTCACTTGTACAGTTGGTAGTAGGCCTGTCAATGTGGTGTGTGTGTGTGTGTGTGTGTGTGTGTGTGTGTGTGTGTGTGTGAAATACTGTATAAAAAGTAGCATATTAGAAATATTATTTTGGTTGTCTTCATTTTAGTCTTCATTTTTTAATTGTGTCAGTGACAATAAAGGTCAGTGCCTTCCCCCATTCTTACCATCTGTATTCATTATTTCTGTCCCCCGCCTCCAAGCTTTCTGCTCTCCACTCTTTTCCTATTGTGTACTAACGGAGGTGTTTGTCATGAGAGAAGATGTATGTAAAAACTGCATCTGCAAATAGATGCTGTTATCTTAGGAACCTGTGAGAGGAGACAGAAGGATATGGAAACACACCTGTCATAAAATCCTATATAATAAAGTGCAAGTGTCTGTGCATCCAGATTCCCTGTGTCCCGTTTTCCGCGCTACTGAGCATGTGCCCCAGGGACACAGGGATTGGACGCAGAGACTGCACACACACACACACACACACACTCTCCCCAGCCCACCCCCCACCCCTCTGCCCTGCACTGGCTCAATAAGCAGTTAAAACAGTGGCCACCAGGTAGAAGGCAGGAGCAGGCAGCAAGGCTCCTAAGCAGGGCAGGCCCTCTCTCAACGTGCCCAAGGGCCTGAGGAGGAAGTCGGGACGACCCAAAAATCGAGGCCCCGGCTTCTCCTCACTAACAGGCCCGAAATTGAGGCCCAAACAGCGCAAGCAACCGGGAGACCCCCGCTGGGCCGGAACGGCCAGGAAAGGCGCGGGGAGGCCACCGAATGCTCAGCGCCAACCGCGGGACCCTCAGAAAGTGCCAGGGCGGGCGCAAGCCCCCCGGACGGCAAAGCTCCCTCCCGGATGCAGCAGGCGACTGAAAAACAGCCACGGAGGCCAACAAAAGTAGCGGAAGCCACCCCCACTCCCAGCCCTGAAAAACTGGACGTACACCCCGGAGCAGCCGCCCGGGCCGTCCAGGAGCCAGAATTCGGCTACTGGGCCCTGGCAGCAGCAGCGCTATTGACGGGGAAAAATTAGGAACCAAACGGCAGGCGTAAAAAGCGCGCGAAAACAGGGTGGGGAGGGATCCGCACTCCAAACACAAGCTTCGGAGGGGGTAAAGGAAGAAATACCCCCGCACCCCCCAGCTGAGCCCGGGCTGTAAAGGTAAAAAAAGGGGGGACTTTGGCTTGGGGTTTGGGAACGGGGGGGGGGGAATAAGGGATAAATTAAGGATCAAAGGGAGGGGAGAAGGAATAATAAATTAGACAAGGAATAAAAGCCCCCCCACGCCGCTGCCACCGAAAAAGGCCAAATGTTCTAGCGCCCGTTTATTAAATGGGCTGAATGACACTAGTTGATCATAAATGTTTACAAACTACCGTATTATTCATAGGTAGCATACACGAGTGAATTGTATACTTTTGTAAAAAGAAAAAAAGAAAAATATACCTAAACAAAAACTACCTCAATATAGAAATGAATACAACATGGGGTGTATGTGTTGGGGACCTTTGAGTAACCTCAGAATCCCCTGTGTCTTCTTCACTATATTGAGGCCATAAGCTGCAATCATTTACGCGAGAGATAGCCAACATGACCCTCTTTAGTGCTGTTGGGATGTAACTTCCATCAGCAAACACATATTACAAAGTATGGCAGTAAAATCTGGAGGTAACTTCATGGTTGAGAGTAAGCTCCATTATAGGATTTACATCATCATCATCATCATCATCGTTGTTGTTGTTGTTATTATTGAAAAACAGGATAAGGATATTGTGGATTTTAGCTGCTAAGAGAACACATAGCTTCTTTCCACATTATAGAGTAACCTCTTTGCCATAGTCTGAACTTTAATCGTCTCTCCACCCTCTTCCCAGCAGTTTTTCCTCTCCACAAAATAAAAAGTTCCTGTGTTTTGGACATCTGACTACTGTATATCTAAACTTTCAAGTGCTTTTTTCCTATAGAAGGCACACATTGTCAGTTTTCTTCTTTAAAGTTGCCATATTGATACTACATGGGACAAAAATCAATCTTTATGGTGAGCCACACTGCTGAAAACCTGTTGGATAATTTCTCCCTGCCTGGAGAAATTTAGTAAAATTGTATCCCACCACCACCGCTATTTATCCAGCTGCAAATATGGTGGACATTTTTGAAATGACATTTTTTGCACAGTTCTGATGTGCAGTGTTGATTTTGTTAACCTCCTTAAACATTCTAAAGGAAAGGCAGAGAAATAATAAAATATAATAAGGATTCTATTCTTTAATAATTATTTGTTATAATAATTCTGTAGAAAATAGGAGAATGATTGTTAAATAGATATACTTCTTAAGTTGCTCAGCATTATGAATTTTGGTTGGCCAGTGACTTATAGCTTGCCCAATTAAGTAGCATTTATTTTCTAACAGTTAATTAAATTAAGGATCAGCCACAAAAAATAATTAAGTTTTAAGAATACATACAAAAATGGTAAAATGGCCCTAGAGTGGTTCCTCCTAGTTTATTTTCTCCTGTGCCAAGAAACTGAAGTAATACTCTGCTCATAAATGTATTTGTGTGGAAGAAGTTTACTTGGACTTGGAGTTTACTTCCTAGTAATATAATTAAGATTTATATGTAAGTCTATCTTTTGAAATTATTGTTGTTGTTGTTGTTTGAATAATGAGGGTAAATATAATGTTTCTTAGTTCAGAACAATTTAGTTTTCCAGGGTCTGAGAAGCAGTTATCATGATAACTTTAGTAGGCATGCAATTATATTATGGCTGACTTGTTTCCTATTCATTTTGCAGAGTAGAGTTTAGTCTCTAGCCAAGCTTCGTACAAATTATATATTTCCATTTCTCAGCTGGGCTGAAATCCTACTGTATGCCTTCTCTTTGGGAGTGAGCTGCACTGAACATAGAGAGACTTACTTTTGAGTAAACATGCAGAGGATCAAATTGTTAAACAATGAAGCCTGTCCTACAATTCAGACATCTGAGAAGTACTTGCAGAAGGTTTTATTTATTCCAGAAGCTTTTTTTAAATTCACATGAATAAATTAAGTCCAATCTATTATGGTGAAGTATGGCAGTATTATTTATGTAGCTTTACAGATTGGGACATGAGGTTCGGGATGACATGGCCAAGGTCACATAGCATATTAGTTCCTACCAAGAGTGGTTATTTGTTTGATATATGTAAGGAAATCAGCCCTGAGTGCTCCCTGGAAGGACAGATCGTGAAGCTGAGGCTCCAATACTTTGGCCACCTCATGAGAAGAGAAGAATCCTTGGAAAAGACCCTGATGTTGGGAAAGATGGAGGGCACTAGGAGAAGGGGACGTCAGAGGACAAGATGGTTGGACAGTGTTCTCGAAGCTACCAACATGAGTTTGACCAAACTGCGGGAGGCAGTGCAAGACAGGAGTGCCTGGCGTGCTATGGTCCATGGGGTCACGAAGAGTCGGACACGACTAAATGACTAAACAACAACAAATGTAAGCAAGACAGCTGGTGGAGGAAAGGATGGGTAAATAATGACATGTTGGGAGGAGTCCGCAGGGTAGTAGTTGAGCATCTGCTTTGTGTGTAGAAGGTCTCAGATTCAGTCCCCAGTATCGTCAGAAAGGGATGGGAATTGAAATCAAGGACCTCACTTTCAGGAATATCCCTTGTCTGAAACCCTGGAAAACTACTGCTGATCAGTGTAGGCAATACTGAACTAGATGGACCAATGGTCTAGTGCAGGCATCCCAAACTTCGGCCCTCCAGATGTTTTGGACTACAATTCCCATCATCCCTGACCACTAGTCCTGTTAGCTAGGGATCATGGGAGTTGTAGGCCAAAACATCTGGAGGGCCACAGTTTGGGGATGCCTGGTCTAGTGTAAGGCAGCTTTCTATGCAGGGGCAAATGTATCAGTCCCTGACTTAAATGCAAAATAAGACATGACTTTCTATATGACCTGGGCCAAGGAGTCCTTACCCTCCTTTGTATGATAGTGAGTGGTGATTGCAACCCGGCATGAGTACAATCCATGCCTGGAGTAAACTTCCAGCCCTGATTAAGAGACAACACTCCATCCTCCTCTGGCCACCCGGGTTGCTGGGAGGCTTACTGTGGACATATTTAATTACTGTATGTTATCCTCTTGCATGTTATTGTCAGTGTCCTGATTTTTCCTGTGTATCATGACAGCCTTAAAAAGGCACACTGCATCTATCCTCAGCCAATGAAGTGCAAATTTTATATGAAATAGTATATCTAGGATCTTTCAATCTAGAAGGAAGGTGATGCTACATTGAATATATTTTCTGGTTCCATTGTGATACTTCCAAAAGAAATATCTGAAACATAAAAATAATGTTGGAACTCACCAAGATGAGTTACTTTTATTACTTTCAACCAGTATTGTATTTGAAAATTACTACTGTATCTTTTCTATAGAGTTGCCTGCAAATAGGTGCCCCAGCTTCAACAGCTACAGACCTGCTTAAAGTGGACCAATATGAACTAGCAGAATGGTACATGATGGAAATTATTCTTGCAACTAAAAGATGAAGTGTTGCGTTTTCTTTCCACCTTTCAAGTGTTGGCTCATGTTCTTGCAGGTCGTTTATATTGCATGAAATTCATTCTGAATTTTGCCTTCATGAAGTTGGCAGTTGACAAATACTTGTCCCCTTTGCTTGTTTTGATTTTGGATGATTTTGCTTTGCTGCTGTTGCTTCTGGAAAGTTAAAAGAAAACAAAAAGAAAACTTCTGCATCATGCAGAATATTAATTCTTACCATGTAAGGAGGAAGAAAATAATGACTCCACTGCTTGGAGCAGACACATTGCCATTCCGGTCCTTTGGGTGGGTCCAATATTTCCATGCTGGAGTGTAAAAATATTTCCAGGCACTAGAAATAGCCGCTACCTTATGATACTACCTTTCAGAAGCCAAGTGACTTAACAGAAACAGTGATTTTACTGACTGCAGACCAAAAAAAAATGTCTATAGTAAAAGTTGCCTATGCTTAGTCATTTATTTGCTTTAAAGAGTCATGTTACTTCCCAGTGACTCAACTCCTCCTTGCAGTCATTGGGAAATTTAAAGTAAGAAAAAGCTACTGACATTCCTGTAGTATAACAATATTGTCAATTGTAAATGCATGCCAGATAGGAAGCGATGCATTAGCGATGCATATCTGTCAATTCCCAGAATGTTTCAGATTTTTGAGGGCAGTTCAAATGAAATGGTGAAGATGCCAAAGCATAGCATGTTGTGGCAAGCTGGCCTTGTGAGAACTTGGATTTGGAGCTGTTTGTTCTTGAACATGAGCAGTAGGGACAATTGGGGAAGGGAGCTCAATGACATATGACCTGGTTTGCCTCTTTGGGTAAGAACATACCCAGTCTAAGGATTTCACTTGGGAAAAAATAACAACTTTGTCTGCAGTACATGTGAATTCATACAGAGATGACAGTTTAGAACTGGATGAGCCATTGTACATTGCTTTCCTGTTCCCTTAACCCTCGTTTTATCATTTAAATTTTATGTCTGTCACCTAGCTTGGTTTGATGGTTATAAAACTTTCAAGGAGCAGCCTTTTCAAATTAAAAATTTTTATTTAAAATGAGTACAGTGGTACCTCGAGTTACAAATGCCTCAGGTTACAAACGCTTCAGGTTACAAACTCTACTAACCTGGAAGAGTTACCTCAAGTTGAGAACTTTGCCCCAGGATGAGAATGGAAATCGTGTGCTGGCGGTGCAGCGGCAGCAAGAGGCCCCATTAGCAAAAGCACGTCTCTAGTTAAGAACAGTTTCAGGTTAAGAACGGACCTCCAGAACGAATTACCGTAAGTTCGTAACTGGAGGTACCACTGTATCTTATTTAGAATAAAAATTGTTGTTGTTGTTTGTTGTTGTTTACAAAGTGGCTTACAATAACACATATATTTTATTTTATTTTTTTAAAAAAACCACTACAAAAGAATGGGCCAAACAATCTGTGCTGGATGGGTAGAGATCAAAGGGCAATGCTGCATTCAGAGCCCTATCAGCTTGTTCCAGATGGGACAGCAGCTTTCCTCTTTTTTTTCTACTAGGCTTTTTGGTGTACGTGTGTGTGTGTGTGTGTGTATTTGATACTACTTCAATTCCCAATGAGATGGAAAGTATCTTGGCCATCTCTAGGTTGTTATAGGCTGAGGGCCCAATATGATTGTGTGTCAAGGAAGCAAAGGGGTCTGTATGCAGCAAATTGAAGGATACCCCCCAAAGCACCCACAGAATACCCTGTTTTAGCTGCTACTGCTAGCAGGAACACCCCCAGCTGTAGTGCTTCATCCGCCTAGTTATCCGGGGGATCTGCCCTGTCTGTGGAGCTACTCTCTGCTGGGAAAGGGTCATCTCTGCCTTGCCCAAACCTTGGCAGCCAGCTTTTAGCAGCGTTTTGGGCTGTTCTGTAATGCATTAAACTAAGCAAAAATGAAACAAAACCCCACAACAGAAATGTAAAAGCAACATCCAAAATAAACAGATCAATGAAACTTATAAAAGCTATTAAAAAAACCCACCTTTACATGTGAACATTAATTTTGTAGGAATCAAACATGCCTGAGTCTAACATTGGAGTCAGGATCAACTTATTAATGTTAGTATGTGTTATAGAATTTTGCTCTTAACTGCATTCTTGCCCTAATGGTCTGTATACCACCAACATAATTTTAACTGCTCTCTTGTTGATTGATTCAGTAAACAGTTATTTTGACTTCTTGGCTTTTCATCATGTCAACGTGGCCTTCTTTCCTTTCAGCTTGGTTCCAAAAGTACTTTCCGCTGACAGGAGCCTTATTCACGTGAACAGAGTTTGTATCCCTGCTGTACTTTGGTATTTTGGCTGACCATCTCTCCTCTAGCCTCCTTATTTGCCTCCTGAATCCCACATTTTAAATTGCTTAATCTACAAATACTGGCTACTAGATAGGGTTTTGGATTTGTCCCAGACATTACACATGTACTTTCATTGACATTGTGAAATGTGTGAAGCCTCAGCATCAGTACTGTCACCAGCCAGTTCAAGGTGCCACAGTATAGGAAAGTGCTGTGGCAGGGTAGAACTGGAATTAGTTGATATATGGAAGAACAAAATTATCATAAAAATATTTGATGGTCCTAAAGCCTATGAACTGGTAGCGTTATGACCGTAGAGATTTCATTTTGATTGTATATGACCACACACTATTTTTTATGTGTATTTGAGCATGCATTATCTTAAGTGGAAAAAGTATAGCTATGGCAATGAACATACAAACTGAATTGAACATTTCTGAGTCCAAGTTACTCACTAATACTTTGTGCAGCAAGAAGAACAGGTTTGTGAATGAGAAACAACATTTTTCATACATCTAAAAAATAATTCTTTAATAGCTTTTAATGCATTTGACAATAAAAAGTCTAAAATTAATTTTCCAGGGAAAACCTTTTTTGAGGAACACAGATTCAAAGTAGTCCTTTGACTTGGTATACTTTTTCTTCTTAAATTTAGATCCACATTAATTAATTTGGAGCCAACAGGAAGTGTTGGGTGAAATGTTGTGGCTTTTCTGTTTTTAGTTTTCTTCTCTATTTGTTAGTTTAATGTCATATTCCTTCTTACCTTCCAAGTTTCATCTGAATTCTACATTTAAAGTAGTAGTTCTCACGTGTGTCAGGTGACTCTGATCCAGAGAGTAGTAGTGAAGTACAAATTGTCAAAATTGACACAGTTTCAGACCAACAACCTATGAATCATTTAAAACACTCACAAGATTCACAGTTGTGTAAAACCCAACAAACCTTTGGATAATTGCTTTAAATTATACATTTGCTCTAAATCAAGATTTTCCACATATGCAACTGTGTTGGTAATAATTACTGTAATTAATTAATTATTGGTATTGCTCTCACCTCACTTTCTTATGCAGGTATATTGCATCCTATGATATTAAAATCCCGGGTTTTCTCTCTTCCCTTCTGCACCTCCTCCCTGAATGGCAATATTCTGGATTTTCATTTTGCAGTACCTGTGGGTCTGGTACTTTTTCTGTTCTTAAAGAACACACACAGAAATCCTGGCGTGTCTTTTTGCCAATGGACAACTCTTTATCCTTTCTGTTAAATGAATTAAATTAGATGATGAGATAGAATACAACATCCTGTCACAAGATTGTCTTCGTGATTTGTGCAAACAGTTGTGCAAACCATTGAAAGTGGCAGAGGCTCTCAGTCTGTCACAGTTTGGCTAACAACTGGGAACATGGAGTGGATAGATTCAGTTCCTGGGCTGCCAGTTGCCTATTCTTACATAGAGCTCTTCCTTTTCTCTCATTTTAGATTCAGCCAGGAGTCAGAATGTCCACTCTTGGCCAGATGAAGTATAGGCAGCTGTGTGGCAGCTGCAGATGACTCAATCCAGCATGACCCCATTGGCAGTCTGTGGCTGCTGGACAGGAGGAAGGTTTCTTACACTTCCTTCCTCCTAGGGCTGGAAAGGGAGCAGCCTGTGGCCACCCATTAAGTGATTGTTAAACCAGCCGAAGCAAAAGTAGGCTCTGAATTATCTCGAGGAGCTCTACCGAGCATAGCTGCCAAGTTTTCCCTTTTCTCGCGAGGAAGCCTATTCAGCATAAGGGAATTTCCCTTTAAAAAAGGGAGAACTTTGCAGCTATGCTACCAAGCAATGGCAAGATTAGAGAACTCTTGCCTTACTGTGAAACTTCCCCCCTTCTGTTGAGTCATCTTCCTTAGGAGAACAGCAGCAAAACAGATATATTGGAACATATTTAAGACCGAGTACCATGATCATTCAAAAGGGGCAAGATAGCCCAAGAAACTCTACTAGCAGATTGGTGCTTGCTTCCTTGAACTATTTGGGGAGTGTTTGGGTGTGGCCTTTCAGCCTGTATGCCTGAAATAGCTGGCTTTTATGAAGAAGCTGTGGGCTTCTTCGCCATCCCACCAAGCACAACTCCTATAGACAATATTTCTCCACAAGCTTTCATGCCCTGCTATTCCTGCTTTGCAAAACAAAAACAAAAAACCCACATGATATAGGGTCACTTTTAGCCCAATGTGTGATAAGCATTTACCGTTTAATGAGTTTAAAGGTAAAGGTAAAGGGACCCCTGACCATTAGGTCCAGTCGTGACCGACTCTGGGGTTGCGCGCTCATCTCGCATTATTGGCCAAGGGAGCCGGCGTACAGCTTCCAGGTCATGTGGCCAGTATGACAAAGCCGCTTCTGGCGAACCAGAGCAGCACATGGAAACACCGTTTACCTTCCCGCTGTAGCGGTTCCTATTTATCTACTTGCATTTTGATGTGCTTTTGAACTGCTAAGTTGGCAGGAGCTGGGACCAAGCAACAGGAGCTCACCCCGTCACAGGGATTCGAACCGCCGACCTTCTGATCAGCAAGCCCTAGGCTCAGTGGTTTAACCACAGCGCCACCTACCTTGGCATTAACACAGAACATTTTGTCTTGTTTTTCTAGGCAAATATGGTTTCTCCCTCTCTGCTCCACTCCCATAATTTATGGCCAAAAAAATTCCAATCATCTATACTTTTAAAAGGCTTTTTTTTTTCATTCTCTCATACTTATTCTGGTTCTTTCATTAAAAATCAAGAGTGTTATACTCAGTTTGGTAGGTTCCAGTTTAGTTGCCAGAGAAGATAAAAGCTGTAGTGGTAGATGAATATGGGGCATGATTTGACAGCTTCGTTTAGGTGCTTGCTAGGACTTGTTCTGGCCCAGCTGTGTTTTTCCTTCTCCCTCCCCCCCCCCCGCCCATTATCAGCTCTTTCCTATTATAAAATGCTTTTGACTTTTCCCCAAGTTGGTGGTGGTGTGTGTGTAGTATATTTTTAAGTCGGCTTATGATGTGGCGACATGTTTCTGAGGATTTAGGCCAATGCTTTAAAGTGTTTTAAATGTAATCTTTTTTTAAAAAAATCTTGAATTGCATGCTCTGCCACAGTGGCACCCAAAGTGATATACAAAATCAATGGCAATGTAACTGTCAGTTGTTGTTAGCTGCTCTTGGTAGCCAGAATTATTTTAAGAAGATCTGACCCCAAACCACAGCTTGGCTCATTCCTAATATTTGAAATGAAAACTCCTTCCTCTGTCGCTCCACTTGTTTTGCTCCACTCAAGTAGAAATGGATATAAAAATAAAATGTTTAAAACAAGCGTTTTGAAATAAATTCAGACTTGCTGCTGTCAAATATTTGCATATTAGAGTTCTATAACTTTTTCGAAAGACCCTGTGCTACTGACAAATTAACAGACTATCAATTGCCCAAGTTCAAGCTTCACTTCATTTTAAATGGGTAAAATTACTTTACTCAAATTACTTGACATTTGATTTAGAATCAGAGATAATTTTGATTTCAAAGGTGGATGCAAAAACAACACACAGCACGAGGAAGAGATAAAGACTGGTGATGATAGGATTATGCTCTTCAGTCCACATACGACTGTTAATTTCAAAATTTAAAATAATTTTATTCTACATTGCTTTAGGTACCATTCAAATTTCCAAAGCAAGTAAACTACTTCCATTTTTCTTTATATGAACTGTCAATCAGTTTCTAATTAGTTACAGTTGGCACAGCAGCTCATGGGGATCCAGCTTAAGGGTTTGGCACACTTATAAGAAGAACATAAAACTATTGTGCTGGATAAAAATTTCCTTGGTGTAGCTTGCAAAAGAGTTTTGTTCCTATTTAGGTCAGGGAGATTGTCATATTTTGGGGGTTAGTTTGATTATTAGTTTGCACCACTGTTGAGAAGGATCCAGGTGTCATCCTTACTGCTGCTTTAGCACAAGCTACCAACACTATTATAAAATGTAGACTCAATAGTGTCTACAACCCAGGTGGCGCTGTGGTTAAACCACTGAGCCTAGGGCTTGCTGATCAGAAGGTCGGCGGTTCGAATCCCTGTGACGGGGTGAGCTCCCGTTGCTTGGTCCCAGCTCCTGCCAACCTAGCAGTTCGAAAGCACGTCAAAATGCAAGTAGATAAATAGGAACCGCTACAGCGGGAAGGTAAACGGCATTTCCATGTGCTGCTCTGGTTTGCCAGAAGCGGCTTTGTCATGCTGGCCACATGACCTGGAAGCTATACGCCGGCTCCCTCGGCCAATAATGCGAGATGAGCGCGCAACCCCAGAGTCGGTCACGACTGGACCTAATGGTCAGGGGTCCCTTTACCTTTACCTTTACCAACACCATTGAGTCTATAAAATGTATATGGTGCTGTAGTCTAAACCACTGAGCCTCTTGGGCTTGCCGATTGGAAGGTCGGCGGCTCAAATCCCCGCTCCCGTTGCTCTGTCCCAGCTCCTGCCAACCTAACAGTTCAAAAGCACACGAGTGCAAGTAGATAAATGCTGTGGCAGGAAGGTAAACAGCGTTTCCGTGCACTCTGGCTTCTGTCACGGTGTTCCATTGTACCAGAAGCGTTTTAGTCATGCTGGCCACATGACCCAGAAAGCTGTCTGGGGCCAAACGCCAGCTCCCTCGGTCTGATAGTGAGATGAGGGCCGCAACCCCAGAGTCGCCTTTGACTGGACTTAACCAGGGGTCCTTTACCTTTTATATGGCCCCAGACATGTTCTGTAAGGACAGCTAAAGAATATTTATGCAGACAGATAGATATCACGAGGCAGGGTGAGATTCTGAAGGCAGACAGACTGGCCTTGGAATAGGACAAACTGCATGGAATGGTGTTATAACTGTTGGAACTTACAGCCTGCATGATGGCAGCTAAAACAGCAATGGATTCTGCAAGGGTGGCCCCAGTCTTAAATATGTTTATTTGAAAAAGAGTGTCACTGAAGACATTAAGATTTAATCCCAAACACTTTTTTAAAAAAGCAGTAGCTGATGAAATTGTGTTGCTTCATGCATGGCATTTTCCCCTGAAGTGTGTATTCTGATGCCAGCCACAAGCTTCCCAGTGAGCAGACAACTGTATATATGTGAGCAGACGTATATGATATTCTCTGATGATTTTTCGCAAATGCTACTGCAAGGGAGAAAAATACAATTGCAGATGACCTGTTTGAGACTAATATAAGCTCAAGAAATCTTAACACATGACTGTTTCTTGATGCTTAAGAAACAAAAAATCAGGAAGAGAAATTTGAGCTGGATGCACATCTTGGTTCTCCAAAGAGAAACTGTTTAAATAATGTATATTCTGTAGAGGAGTAGGGGTTGCCTGAAGCCTGTTTATTAGTTAATAACCTCCTCCTACCTCCCAGCACTAATCTTGTAAAGATCCTGATTTAATAAATCCGAGAAATTATTAAATAAACTAAGTATTTTATATTACTTGTCCTCTTTGAATCCAAATTGCAATACAACAGAATTACATTTTATAAATAACACCTTTCGTACTAGCACCACAGGGCATGGTACAAAAGAATCTAAATAGAACATGAATGCTGTAATCAAATGCAGACCCCAGGAAGGCAGATTGAAAAGGCATGTTGCTGGTTAGAGCAACAGACAGGGTAAGTATAGAGGGTCACAGCAGAAAAGTTGGTTTCAAATACAAGTGCACAATAGAATGAAAATTGTTTGCTTTCCTATTCCAAAGCATGACTGATGCCTCTCATCTAAATGACCCAGTTTTATATATACAATGATTTAGGAAAGGGAGTCCAGGGACATAGAATAACCTTTGTACTTTTCTCCTTCATTTTCTTTCATCCTACCTTTAAATTATAAGTGAACAAGGGGCTTTTTCTTCATGGGTAGAGAAATCGTATCTTCTTGATGGTGGTTGTGGGATACCTTGGTGGAGCTACTTCCAAATCCTTCCTGGCCCATTTTGGCCAGGGCAGGAGGTGGAGGGCAGCTTTCCCCTTAATTTCACCATGGAACCCAAGGTAGTATTCATAGGGTTTCCAGAAAGTTTCCCTTTCAAACACTGACCAGGCCAAGGCATGTGTCTTCGGACCATATCCTGTTAACTGTTTCCCATGCAAAGGAGTGCAGCAAATCATTAAAAAGGTGAGGTAGCATATTTCATTTAAAATGCAAATATTTCATCTTGGTGCTATAAATGTCTTGATAATAATGCAAAGCTCTTCCATGCTCTCTGTATTCTTTATCTGGTAGGTAAAGTCCCTATCTCATTTTGTTTCAGTTGGTTTTACCGGAAGAAAGAACATTCTGCGTGTTCAAAATTCTTACAATGTATTTTTCAAGGAGGTAGACAGGGCAGACTTAAATTTATCCTATTAATACATTTACCCTATTCTTTGACACATAGGAAACCATCTCTACCAAATATTTCTATTAGGTTCTACTCGCTAATGGCTCCCTTGCCCTGGTTACTATGCAAGTTTGCTGTAGCCTTGAGTTGTGGTATTATTGCTATCATTCAGTTCTATGAGGTGAAAAAAGAGTGCTTGTTTAATAAAAAGAGCCTCTAATTGTTGGGTCATGAGTTACTGCAGTGCAGACTGTTTCATTGTGAAATATTCCCAAATCTGGTTTTTGCTATGTAATTTTATATTCATTTTGGGTCAGATTAAGGGGACTACTGGTAGAGCATGCAAGAAGAGCCCCAGTTTCAATTCCCAGCATTTGCACTTAAAAGGATCACATCAGGCTGCAGCAGAGGAAGAGAAAGGAAGCAGGGATATCACATTCTTTTGAGGCACCAGCTGCCTTTGGTTCTCCCAGATCCACCACTTTGCAGCAGCCATGTGAACAGGTTGTTGCAGAGAGAGAGAAGATGAGCAAGACTATTTTGCGGACTCTACTGAGAAACCAGGTGCCTTTAGTTTTCCTCGAGCAGGCTGCAGCAGAGAGAAAGAAAGGAGGCATAGAGTGGTTTGCTTTTCATTGAGCTATAAGCTGCTCTAGAGCTTTTTCAGCTAAAAAGTGGAATACAGATGTGTCGAAATGAATAGCCAGTGGTGTACATGCCTGAAAGACCCTGTAGAGCTGCCACCAGCCAGAAGAGACAGCATCAAGCCCTGTCAATGAATAGTTTGACTTGAGATAAGTCAGCTTCCTATGTTCATGCAACAAACCATTAATGTGTAATAGCTAGTATATACCAAAGGTACTTAGTAGTTATATAGTTCAGTTAATAACCAGTTGGGAAGGAGGGAAGAAAACTAAGTATTATTTATTGATTTTGGAACCCAGCACACCTTAACAGAAAGCTTTATGAGGCAGCTCAAATACAGTGGTACCTCTGGTTATGGATTTAATTCATTTTGGGGTGCCATGCGCACCCCGAAAAATCTGTAACTAGAGGCGCCGCGCCTGCGCACAACGCAAGACAAATGCACTTCTGGGGTTGCCGCGGCTGTAACCCGAATATCCTGTAACCTGGAGGTTACGCAACACAAGGTACCACTGTATATGAAATAAGAAAAAGGCCCATAACAAAAAATTAAGAAAAGCAGCATCAAATCATGTTAAAAGCAACAAGAAAAAGCAGCAGTTCTAGGTGCTTTCCAGAATACGTTAAAGAAAGCACACAATGAAGATTTCGAGGGAGAACATTCCAGAGACAAGGTGCTAGGCACAAGAAGTCCCTGTCCCTTCTTACCAACTACCCTACATAGTCATTGGAGTACTCTGAGCAGGACCCTGTGTATGGCCGCGGTGCCACTGTAAATTAGATATAGGAATGCTTTGCAGTGATGTGGAGATTATCTGTGACCATATTCCATGCAGAAAAACAGCCTGCAGCACAGAGCACCTGTCATGTGGATGTAATTCCAAGGAGCCCCCACCTGGTGACCATTTTGTGTGCAATGAACATATGTGGTGGTTCTTACCTCCTGCTGATTAAGATAGTTTATCTGGGAAGGTGAAATTATGGGCAGCTAAGTGCAGCAGAATTTGCAAGGCTGCTTGAAACATAAGCATAGTCAGTGCACTGCATATATCCAAAGGGCAGATGATTATCGGCTCCTAGTTTAATAGGACAGATCCATCATGTATCATAATTATTGATGAAGAACGCATGATGCTGCAGGCGACACAAATATTAAACTATTTACAGTAGTTTTTAAAAAGGTGTGCAAGTTTTAAAGGGCAGAATTTTCTTCCTTGTTACTCACTATTGTCTCTGACCATTAAGATGCCATGTATCCACATGGTGATCATGTGACGAAAGGAAATAGGTCTCATTTTGTAAATGAGGAACTGGAAGACATAAGGCACTTAGCTCTTTTTGGCAAACTTTTTACTCTGGAGTTGTCCTATTCAAACCAATGGTATTCAATTCAGAATAAATAAATAAATAAATAAATAAATAAATAAAAATAATAATAACAATAATAATAAAATAGATGCAGGATGCAAATCACGAGTTTTCTTGAGGGAAGTGGGAAACTGGTTGGGGAGAATTTACCCCCAACCCTCAGACATGCAAGGGCAATACTGTACTTTATATACACAATACTCTTTTTCTGTTGACTGTAAAAGGGTTAGAATTTATTGAAAAAGCATTTGTAAAATGAGCCCTCCCCCCCAAAAAAACCCTAGCAGAGTGCGTGCTAAATTACTACAATCTGAAATTGAAGATTCAGAGAAATCTCGACCATGTACAAAGGGATATTTTTATGATAAGTGACTCTTTCTGTGGCCTTGTGTATTACACATACATCTCACATATGTTTTTAAAACTGTCTCGAAAGCAAATACAGTACCCAGCGTTGAGCTGTTTTATGGCATGTTGATTACTTTTACTTAATTAGGTATGAGCAAACTGGTCTAATGTTGAAGAACAAATCCCCTGAACCAGTGTGCAAACAGTGCAGATAAAGGGGGGGGGGAGAGATAGGGCCTTCTAAAGCAGTCTGCTGTTTTAAAGGTAGATGAAATATTTAGTGGCACCAGCAGGAGAAAATGAAATATGAGATCTTGCATCCCAAGTTATTTGTGACCTGTTAAAAGACAAGCTGCAAAGCACCTTCACCAAATTAAAACTTTGAAGAAGGGCACAAATGGGAAATGTCAGCACACTGAAGGAACGTGACTGCCCTCCTGTCTCTTATTGTTATGTGAATTGGAGCTGTGGCTGCAGCACCATAGGTGATAGCAGAAGAAATGACATGATTCCGATTCTCTTTTTAGCATGTTGGAATCCCAAAGAGGGGAAACAGTATCTGTCTTTCCCCTTTTCCTTTAGTTGTCATCCTGGAAAGCTATCTAGGTTTGCTTAAAGAAACTCTGCACTGCTCTGATTGTGTTCACTTTCTGTGGCAGCCCCATCTATGACACATTTATTTGGAAATAAATCTCATTATTACTGTTTGCAGGTAAGGGTGCTTCCAACTAAGCATGTTGGTAGGAGATCATCGGTCTGAATGAAAGTACCAATTACTCATGAACCACACGTTTGGAAGTACAGTAGAAGTCACTATGCCAATCACTGCTAGTTTAGGTGGACAAACTGGATAGGCACAAAAGGTCAACACCATCAGTGCTGTATAATGGTTACAGCAGGCATGTCCAAAGTACGTATCGGGGCATAATCTGGCCCCTGGTCGGTTTTAATCTGGCCCCTGTGGCAGTTTATTTCCTGGGGTAAAATCTCCCAAAAAGCTCAACAACTTTGGGGTAAAATCATAAAAATAGCGCAACAACTTCACTCCTAAAAAAAGGTCAACAACTTTGGTCGGCCTCATGCATGTTCACTTCATTAAATCTGGCCCTCTTTGAAAAACCTTTGGGCACCCCTGGGTTAGAATGTTGGACTAGCACCAGGGAAACTAGGGTTCAAATTACTGCTTGGCCACAAAGCTCACTGGGTAATAGTGGGCCAGTCACTATCTTTCAACCTAACCACCCTCACAGAATTGTGGGGATAAAATGGATTTTGGGGTGGGGTGGGGGGGATGGAGAACCATGTAAGCTTCATGGAGCTCTTTAGAGGAAAATTATAAATAATAACTTAATGATGGCCTCAAAACAGTACCATAAATTTTATCTTAATTTTGTCCATGAATGATTTGAGATGCATTTCCTGGTTACCTGCTAACATCGAGTGCTTCCAGGGTCATGTTTACTCTGAGAGTAGTACTCATGTGTTCAGGTTTCTTCAGCATCATTGGCATAAAAATGCCATCTCACATTTCTTTCCTATTTAATCTGGATTTGCCATTTCTCAGAAATATCTGATAAGTAAAAATACCCTATTCCCAATGGCCTGATCCATAGCTGAAAATGTTCTGTATGTGCTTAGAAACACAGTTTCCATAACTTTCTTAGATCCAAACAATAAGACAGCAATTGCAATAATGCCATGGTCATAAAATTCCAGAAACAAATTTTCTTAATTTTAAAAAGCTTTTCTTCACACTTTGGAACTTCAGAACAATAGAAAAAGGTGGAATACATGTTGCCTTCCTAGTATGATGTTAACCTGGTTGAGGATCATAAGTACAAGAAGGACACAGATATAGGCAAAATGTTAATTAAATAATTGGGCACCAAAATCTGAAGAAGGGTTGAAAATAATTAGAAAAGTTGCTTCCATTCTTTCAAAGTCTGGTTGACCCAATAGTTGCTGGTATCTCACTGCCTGATATTCCTCCTTCTGTTTATACATGCTCTATAGTAGTAAATAATAAATACTCAGAATGTCAAGACTGTTAATTTAATTTTGTAATGTTTATGTATATTATACACAAAGGGCCAAATTATATTTATACCCATACAAAAATTATTGAGGCATTGTAAGTTCAAAATCCACTTAGCCTAATATGAACTTTCATTTGGTAGCATTGGCTCTAGTTCTGAGTTCTGAGGTTAAAAATATTTTCTCAAAACTCAGTTTCTCCTACTTTAGGTTCTTACTCATTCTTCCCTCCAGTGCTTTTTAAAGAACAATCATCAGTTTTTATTTCAGTGAAGTAAAACTTGACTCGCTTGTACTGTATATAAATTGTCTCCTAAGTTCGGAAACATAATGATCCCAATCCGGCTAAAGTTAATTGTGCTCATGGCCCATTAATAACATCAGGATTTGTTAGCCATTACTCACTTTTTCCAGTGTTTCCATGGGATAGTCAAGATTAACTTTTACTTCATCAGGGTGGCATCAAACAAAAGGTAAAGATGAAATCTTTGCACCTAAATTCTCCAAGGCTGTGTTCTCCTTTTGCTATGGATACTTTTATCTCATGCAGCCTAAGTATGTTTTCAAGCTGCTTGTGAGGAGGGGACTAACCACCTTGCTTCTTGAGAATGTGAGAATTTTAAGTTGTTTACGGTATTATTATGTTTATGTTTACTTATATTCCGCCCTTTTCCCCTGACAGGGACTCAAGGCAGCTTAGCGCTAAAAATAATAATTAGAAAACAGTTGAACATTAATAGAATATATGATGTATTAAAACATATAGATCATTACAAGAAAACATTACAGCACCGGCCCTTTCCTTAAAAACAGTCAGGGTATGATAACATTCATTTGGACTCGCTGGTGGTAGTCTGACTAACAATTCTACAGATTTACGGTATGTAAGGCTTCTAAGGAGTCTGTAGCAGCTCAGCCCACACTGGGTGACACGTTGCTCATATTAAGGGCACATACTAGGAACAGTTATTATATAAGGTCAGGTGGGTCCCTATGAGTTCCTCAGATTACTTATTCTGTGCTTGAAAGTGCCCTCCTACAGTCTGTGAAGGTGATGGTGCAGAGCGGTGGAAGTCAGCCCAGCTGTTCATTCCGCTTGCAACCTACCCCACGGAATAAAGTGGTTGGTCCCTGTTGTCCCCAGTACAAGATCTCCCCCGCAGCAGCAGCTTTTAGTGTCCTGCCCTACATTCTCCATATCCCTGACCACCTACGTATTGTGTACCCCCTTTCCATGATCTAAAACCAGTACCGTCTGCACAATTCTTCCAAAGCAGTTGGCATTTAATCACTGTGCTTAGCCTATACTTACCCCGTTTTTCAAGCAATTCTGAATTGTGACTGAACGACTGATACATTTTTTAAAAAAATTATAATCCCCAAGTGGCCAGATTTGGAGATGGGAAGGGGGAGGGCATGTTATCAATACTATCAATACTTTCTGTATTTATCTGTCCTCTCCTGTCTCTTGCCTTGAACTTCACAAATCATAGATTGTAAAAATGGAACTTAAATATATTCATTGCTTACGTGATTATTAGGGCTAAAGCAATAAAGTTAGTAGGCTGTTGAATTTGGACAGTTTGTTTTCCTACAGAAAACTGCATGAACCTCCCAGCATTGTTTGTTTTTATAGTTTCTTCCTTTCTCTGTCTCTCATATACACACACTCTCTCTCTCTTTCCTTCTCTCTCTCTTTCCTTCTCTCTCTCTTTCCTTCTCTCTCTCTTTCCTTCTCTCTCTCTCTCTCTCCCCCCCCCCCCCCGCTCTGAATTTCAGAGACGCTGTTTCGAGAGACACGGTTGCGTCTCTGGTGTTGTATAAAATGCTCCATCAAGAGGCAATAATGTACATTCCTCTGGCAGGACAGAATGGGCTTTGCTTTTTTTCTGTTTATTTATAAGACATTTCCTCTAAGTTAGTGGAAGTTTGATCATTAAGAGGCTCCAGTGATTTTCCTCCCCACCTCTCTCCTCCCTAAGTTCTCTGCCTCAGCACTCCCTGTGGATCCTTGTGAACTCAAAAAGCTGAGGCAGGCGTAGCAGCCAAGCCTTGTCACTCTCAAGAGGCAGAGAGGCTCCTTCGTCATCACTTGGAACAGGAACTACAACCGTGGTGGTGAGTGATGAGGATTCAGATATTCTGATGTGGCTGCTGCTATTGGTGCTTCTGAAGCAAAGCAGGAAATAAAATATTTGTTTTGTTTTCTTATCACACTAGAGGCTGAAGATTTTAGCAGCTTTTACAGAGCTGAGAAAGCTTTACTCTACATTAATTGCTAGTGACAGACCAATCAATATTGTTTAGGTTGACTTTAGCTTGCAATGGTGGGTTTTCCTGCTGTCACCAGTGGGTGTCAGCCTTGGCAGTAGCTAACAAGGTGCTTGTAGGAGACAGGGAGTGTGCTGTTGGAAGGGGTCGGGAAGAAGAGAAAATGTTAAATCCTTCACTTGGATTCTTTGTCTGGCAACTTTTCATGCCTGTGTATCTGAGCATTTACATTATGCTCTGAATACCTGATTGCCCAGCCAAGCAGAAAAGGAACTCTCCAGTGAATGCATAGTAAAAGAAAATGCTTCTATAAAAGCAACCTTTGGGAAAAGGAGGAAAAAAGTAGTTCGTTTATAGATCGGAGTTCCAATTTTTTTGCACATGAAGGTTTTGTTTTTTAAAAAAATTAACTCTTCACCCTTCTGTTCTTTTTCCTTATAAGATGATATGAATAATTCACACGTGAGGCTTGGTGGGAATCTTCTATGCAGACGCATGCTTGGCACCTGTATTTCTTCCTGCAGGTGCAAAAGCAGACAGAGGAAGGGATTTTGAGTAGGAAAAGGTGAAAGGGTTGCCAGCCCCTTCCCCTTTTGCCCACTCATCCAATCAAATTTGCCGCCTTCCGTGCTTGCTTTATTATTATTCTTAAACAGACACACATTTTGAGTCTGATACATGTGCTAGTTTTGCAACATCTAGTTTGGCCCATAAAAACATGTTTAGACCTATAAACGTTGTGAAAACTTAGAGAGACAAAGCCAAACCTTAAAAAATAAAATACATGAGGGATTTAATTAAAATGTTTATTCAGAGGCCAAGCAATTAAAAACCTATTGCTACATAGAAAGCTGCCTTATGTCTCTAGCTCAGCATTGTTTACTCTGACTGGCAGCAGACCTCCAGGATTTTTTCTCAGTCCCGCCTGGAGATGTTGGAGTTTGAACCTGGGACCCTTTGCACAGAAAGCAAATTCACACCAGTGTTTGCAAATGTGGAACAAGCAGGACAAATTTCATGTTATATTTAGCTAAGAGGGGGGAAATACAGTTAAGAATTATATAATAGATTGGCAACAGCAACTTTAACCCACGTTATTTTGAAAGGGAACACCTACAGTCTTTAAATATTTTAAAATATATATTTTAATCACCTTGGACTAATGAGACAGAGTAGACTGTACTAGCTAGGTGAATGAATGGTCTTATTCTAAATATGAAGCTCTTCTTCTGTCTGGAAAATACTTCTGAATGGATGGTTTTCCTGGAAATGCACTCAGACAAGGCAGTACCACCCAAATTCAAAAACAGTTATTAGTTAATATATGTAAAACCTATCACCTATACAGCATGGTTTTGCTATTATAGATGTCACCCAGATGTTTTCTGGGGTGATACAGGGGTACACATACCTCGAAACATTTTGTGAGTTTGGCCTCATTGAGGGGCAGTATTTCAATATGAGTAGGAAGATGAGAGTAGCCCTAAACATTTTTTTTTGGGGGGGGGAGCACTGGATGTCATTCAGCACAATGAGTGTAACTGCTTCTTAATGTGGGTTACGCCCTAATTGTCACCAAGGAAATAGTAAACTAATTCTAAGTAGTATATACCATATTTATTGATGCGAACTTTAACCAGTATACAAATGCTAATTTTATGGAAATTCTGAGTTCCACAGCTAAATAATGCTTTGTGAATGATGAAAGAGCCTCTTGAGAGAGTTCAAGGGTTTCTCCACTAGTGCCGAAAAATGTATACATAAGATAGTGGAAACAGTACGGTACATATTTTCTGGCAAATGACACATTGCTTATTTCCAATAGGAATCAGTAGGGTTTGGGGGATTTTTATAATGATTTATGACCTCCTGTCTTTTAGCATTGTGCTATCTGTAGGTGTCGACACACAAAACATGTTAAGTATACAGATTTGGTGTGAACTCTCATTCACTGCCTTGAAACAAATGTCCTGAAATGTAGTGAATGTGTGCTCCTTCAAAACACTTCTTCCATCAAACTGAAAATATTGCTTCTCTCTTATTAATGAGCATGGAAACAAGTAGCATTGCATCTGCATCATGAAAATAGGCTGTTATTGTGCTGTTTTGTTCAACCATCTGCGGTCTACTGTTTCTGCCTGCCATTTTTGTAGCCAGCGAGCCCAGAAAGGTAGTATTTTTTTTCAATTTTTCAAATATATTTCATATTATGCTAATGGAAAGTGCTTGGCCTGCCCATAAATTTTTTTTAGAAACCAAACAAAATTGTGATTTTTAAATGAATAGTGCAATTTGCTAGCTTGGTCCAATCAAAATATTTGGGTGAAGTTAATTCAAAGGCAAGTTTCGGTCTGCCACCTTCATTCAAATTGGTGTCTGGCATCCCAACAGTGATGAAGACCACTGCTCTCACCTTGGGAATCCTCACACTGAGATGGCAACAGTCTCTCAAGAGGCCAACAAACCTATGCCCCCCAAACAGGTGCAGTCAGGCCAAGTCACATTTCTGCCATCATTTGGTTCACAACGGGTGTGGCATGAGAGGAGAGCAAGTGTGGTGGTAAGATTCAAGGACAATCCCCCCAAAATAAAAAAATAAAACATTTAATTGTAGTATAGTATAGTATCAAAACGGGTTTTTTAAAAAATATAAAATATGTTTAGGACATTAGGAAGAACTTCCTGACAGTAAGAGCTGTTCGGCAGTGGAATTTGCTACCAAGGAGTGTGGTGGAGTCTCCTTCTTTGGAGGTCTTTAAGCAGAGGCTTGACAGGCATATGTCAAGAATGCTTTGATGTTGTTTCCTGCTCGGCAGGGGGTTGGACTGGATGGCCCTTGTGGTCTCTTCCAACTCTATGATTCTGTGTAGCTGAATTGTTTTATACTTTCTGGATGTCCCATGATCATATTATAAAGTAGTAGTGTTCTATGTTACAAGCATTTCTTTTTGTTCTCCAACGTATTTCTGATCAATAAATAATTCAGTGTGATGCAAGCAAATTTTAATTCCCAGAGGGAAAAAGGTTGGTCTAAACCTCCTCACAGGTTCACTATCTATCTATTTATTTATTAAAATGTATAGACCACTTTACTGTAGGAAAAAAAAACACCTCAAAGTGGTTTACAAAAAGATAAAACAATAAAAACGAGGAAAACATACAAAAGTTAAAATACTAGCACAGATTAACAACTTTCTCAGCATCTGGGTAGGCTTGTCTGAACAAGAAGGGCTTGAGCAAGCACTCAATAGGCAGGGAGTCCCAGAGTGCAGGTGCTGCCACAATAAACAATCAGTTTCTAACAAATGCAGACTGTGGCACCTGTAGCAGTGCCAATTCCACCAATCAAAGCAGTTGAGTGAGAACATGTGGGGTAAGGCAAGTAGACTGGTCTCAAGTTGTTAAGGGAATTATGAGGATAAAAGGGGGAGAAGACCACGTATACTGCCTTGAGTACTTGAGGAATATGTGGGAGATAAAGCCTATTTGCCTATTATGTCAGCTTGGGCAAGTATATGATGGTGAAACTATTTTGCTCTTTTTTATCTTCTTTTGTGTAATCATATGTTTATTGTGTGTGTTTTAACAAGCTTAACTTCTTCTATTAACTTCTGATGTGTATGTGGGGTTTCTTGTTTCTTTTTTAAGAGCAGCCTTACATGCTGAATCATAAGCTGCCTTGAAACTCCCCTGAGTTCAGGGGAGATCCTCATAATGCTTTAATGACTGGTACTATAAAATAGGCTAATAAATGCATCTAATAAGATACCCCCATAGATGTATTATTTGCTTTTATTTTCCTCTCTGCATGTTCTAGGATTTTCTATTATGATCCCATGCTAGCGTGGGGTAACGCTGCTGGCAAAACAAAGTCAGTGCAAATTACAGAGGAGCTGTGTTGCTGAAGGGTGGTGGCAGTATACTTCAGGGCACATGTCTCGAGTTCACTAAAACATGGGTATCATGAATGCCGTACGTCATTAGATGTGCTTTCCAGGAAATAAGAAGCATAATCATATATTGGGGGAGAACGTTCTTACGATACACTCTGCCTTAGCAAACTGTCATGCAATTTCTCCCAGCCGTGTATATTACACAGTAAAGAACGGAAACCCTGCTGCATATCAGAAGGTTGTAATTTCATTTAGGTATTCTACTGGCATGGTAAACTGCGAGAGCACAGCTCAAGTGGCTATTTAAATCATAGGAGTTTTAAGCTGAAAATACTGCCTAGCAGTAATTGCCCTTTTCTTCAGGGTTGCATTGCCCATAGGCATGTACTTAAAGTTTTCCACTGTCTTCCTACAAATAATAAATGGCTTTAGTAGGCAGAGTGGTGTGACGCTCCAAAATACCATCCATACAAACAGGGTGAAGGAAGCGATCATTAAAAAAGGTGGGACTTGGGGTGCTTTCAGATGGGGTCTTAATTGGCAATTAGTGCAACAAGTTGATGGTAATAGAATTGTTTGCTTTTTTAAAAGAACTTGCTGGATTTCCATTGGAAACAGGCTGCCATTTTATTCCCAATGACATCATATAGATGCTGCCAAAAGCTTGCATGCATGAGGAGTGCTGATCCCACAATAAACACCTACCTGGAAATAGCCTAATAAAGCAAATCTTCATGCACAATCTGAAATCCTGACAAAAGAAGTTTGCGTTCAGGAAATGAAGTTGCTATTATTGGTTCTTCTTGGGGAACCTTTTCTATTTGTAAGTTACAGATACATAACCTTTCCAATGAGTAGAATACCATTATCAGATCCACGTCTAAGGTTTCTGATCCTTCAAACCATCATTTGGAGGATTGGGAGCACACATTCCCCCTGCTCTCACACCACACACTTAGCTTAATAAGTAACTTCCTGGTTTGATTAGTATAACATCCAAACTGGAAAAATGTGGTTTGCACGAAAACTACAGCCAATAACCCTACAGCCCATAGTGGGAGTGTGTGAACACAGAGCTATTTTCTGATCCTCCAAAACATAGTTTTATGGCAGCCTTCTTATCCATCCATAAATTTACCATCTTGTGGTACAAAATGATTTAGTTGTTAAGTCCTGCTGAGTTTCCCTGTGACTCTATAATTAATATAAGCTGTGACCAGTCTATGGTCCAGTTTATGTGTATTATGACCAGAGCTTAGTTCTTAAAAATGAAATGTGCCTATTTTCCAAGTTCAGAAAGGCAACGTGGAACTCTGTGGGGGTTGTTGCTTCAGCAGTGAAACAGCTCAGACTGGAAGCTCACCTACTTCCTGACCATCAGACAGTGGATTGCCTGTTATTCCCACACCTCATGTGTAGCTAGCCAGGCAATTCTGAAGCTCTTTTTGGTTTACCATCTCATCTATTTTTATGCTTCTGAAGGGGATTGGGGAGTGGAATCTGAGAGTGGGCCCAGAACCCAAGCAACTGGTGTGGAGACCTCTGATCCTGGGGTACAGATATTTGTGACCAACAGCTTCTTGTGGTAGCTAGATGTATACATATCTGCTGGGGTGTTTTGTTCCACCTGCTCCTCCTCAGAGGACAGGGCTAAAGCTTGATAAAGTATTGTTGTTGTTTAGTCGTTTAGTCGTGTCCGACTCTTCGTGACCCCATGGACCATAGCACGCCAGGCACTCCTGTCTTCCACTGCCTCCCGCAGTTTGGTCAAACTCATGTTCGTAGCTTCGAGAACACTGTCCAACCATCTCGTCCTCTGTCGTCCCCTTCTCCTAGTGCCCTCCATCTTTCCCAACATCAGGGTCTTTTCCAAGGATTCTTCTCTTCTCATGAGGTGGCCAAAGTATTGGAGCCTCAGCTTCACGATCTGTCCTTCCAGTGAGCACTCAGGGCTGATTTCCTTAAGAATGGATAGGTTTGATCTTCTTGCAGTCCATGGGACTCTCAAGAGTCTCCTCCAGCACCATAATTCAAAAGCATCAATTCTTCGGCGATCAGCCTTCTTTATGGTCCAGCTCTCACTTCCATACATCACTACTGGGAAAACCATAGCTTTAACTATGCGGACCTTTGTAGGCAAGGTGATGTCTCTGCTTTTTAAGATGCTGTCTAGGTTTGTCATTGCTTTTCTCCCAAGAAGCAGGCGTCTTTTAATTTCATGACTGCTGTCACCAACTGCAGTGATCAAGGAGCCCAAGAAAGTAAAATCTCTCACTGCCTCCATTTCTTCCCCGATAAAGTATTACCCTCTGTATATTAAGCACCTCCTCTAAGGTTCTGTATTGCTTTCAAAAGATAGTGTATTGTGCTCCCTATTATGCTACTGGTTCAGCCCTCTGTCGTTAGAGTTCCTTATATTCAGAGCCATGCTATTTGATTGGTATCTTTCCAACAGTGATATGTGTTCTACTTGTACCATGTGGAAAAATGAATAAAATATCTAAATGTTAAAAGACAGTTTATAAACACCATATGCACACGCACACCGTGGAAAAGAAAACTTTTCACTGAAAATATCTTAATTAGATAATTCTTCTGTTTGCATGAGTAAAAGACTGGAGAACTGCACCTTAGTTTCTCTCTGTGTGTATCTGTGTGTTTTTTAAAAAAGTAGGCTATACAGCTAATAGAAACTAATTTTCAAGCATGTGAAGGATTGTAATGCGTAAGATCGAGCTAACATGTCCTCTATTGCTCCAGAGGGGAGCAATCGGTAGAACTCAGCGGGGAACTAGATTTCTACTGAACATTAGGAGAAACTTCCTAATGACAAGAACTGCTTGACAATAGCTGGTTCAGAAGTAGGGATGCGGGAGAAATAATAATAATAATAATAATAATAATAATAATATTTTTATTTATACCCCGCCCTCCCCAGTCAAAAACCGGGCTCAGGGCGGCTGACACCAACAGAATTACAATAAAACATAAAACCAATTAATTAAAATACAGATTAAAATACAGTATTAAAATTTAAATTGCAGCCTCATTTCAAGTAGTCCATAAATCCAAGCCATGAGGGAGGAAAACACAGGGGTCAGGCTGAGTCTAACCCAAAGGCCAGGCGGAACAGCTCTGTCTTGCAGGCCCTGCGGAAAGATGACAAATCCCGCAGGGCCCTGGTCTCCTGGGAAAGAGCGTTCCACCAGGTTGGGGCCAGTACTGAAAAGGCCCTGGCTCTAGTAGAGGCCAATCTAGCCATCTTATGACTCGGGATCTCCAGAATATTATTATTTGTGGACCTTAAGGTCCTCCGCGGGGCATACCAGGAGAGGCGGTCCTGTAGGAACGAGGGTCCCAAGTCGCATAGGGCTTTAAAGGTCAAAACCAGCACCTTAAACCTGATCCTGTACTCCACCGGGAGCCAGTGCAGCTGCTAAAGCACTGGATGAATGTGATCCCGCGGCCGGGACCCTGTAAGGAGCCTCACCGCGGCATTCTGCACCCGCTGGAGTTTCTGGGTCAGCTTTAAGGGCAACCCTGCGTAGAGTGAGTTACAATAGTCAAGCCTGGAGGTGATCGTCGCATGGATCACAGTGGCCAGATCGGGGCGAGAGAGGTAAGGGACCAACTGCTTGATGCGGCGGAGATGGAAAAATGCCACCTTTGCTGTGGATGCAACCTGCGCCTCCATGGAAAGGGAGGCGTCAAAGGTTACACCCAAACTCTTGACAGAAGGCGCTGGTACCAATTGAGCCCCCCAACCCCATGTCGCCCCGACCTAGATGGGAGTTGGCCCCCCAACCCCATGTCGCCCCGACCTAGCCAGAGGACCTCTGTCTTCGAAGGATTTAGCTTCAGTCGGCTCCCACGTAGCCATCCAGCCACAGCTTCCAAGCACCTGGTGAGTGTGTCCGGGGCCGAGGCAGGGCAGCCGTCCATCAACAGATAGATCTGGGTGTCATCAGCATATTGATGACAACCCAGCCCAAAACTCCGGACAATCTGGGCAAGGGGGCGCATAAAGATATTAAAAAGCATTGGGGAAAGGATTGCGCCTTGCGGGACTCCACACACCAAGGGGTGCCGCGGCGACAACTCCCTCCCTAGCGCCACCCTCTGTCCCCTACCTGAGATGAAGGAACGCAGCCATTGTTGGACTGTGCCCTGAATCCCCACGTCGGCAAGGCGGTGGTCTAAAAGTTCATGATCGACCATATCGAAGGCTGCTGACAGATCTAAAAGAATCAGCAGTCCCGACCCACCTCAATCCAGCTGTCTACGGAGATCATCTGTTAAGGCGACCAGAGCTGTCTCGGTCCCATGACCAGGGCGAAAGCCGGACTGAAATGGATCTAGAGCCGATGTTTCATCCAGAAACCTACCAAGCTGTTTGGCAACCACTCTCTCAATTATCTTACCCAGGTACGGAAGATTCGAAACTGGGTGATAATTGGATAGATCTAAAGGATCTAGAGATGTTTTCTTTAAGAGTGGACGCACCACTGCCTCCTTCAACTCCTCTGGGAAAGTCCCTGTGCCCAGGGACAAGTTGATGATCTCACCCAGGGGGGTCCATACCTCATCTGGACACGCTCTAATCAGCCAAGACGGGCACGGGTCCAGGGAGCAAGTGGTGGGCCTTCCAGCTCGGAGGAATCTGTCTACATCGGCAGGGAGTATCTGATCGAATTGGTCCAATACTGAACTCGAAGACAGTCGAGGGGCCTCCAGTTCCGTTATTGTATCCAAATTGGCAGGGAGGTCACGGCGGAGTGTCAAGACTTTCTCCGCAAAAAAGCTCGCAAATGCCTCACAGCTATGGGTCAAATTCGTATTTAAATTTGGCTGTTCCTCTAGGGTTGTTAGAGACCTAATTATTCTAAAAAGTTGTGTTGGGCGAGAGCTAGCGGATGCGATGGAAGCTGAGAAGTAGGACTTTTTTTCAGCTTTCACCGCCATCTCATAGGCTTTCATAAGTTTCCTGTAAGGTGTTCTTGAGGCTCCGTCGTGAGCACGCCGCCATACTCGCTCTAGCCGTCTAAGGTCCCGCTTCATTTTCCGAAGCCAAGGGGCCCGGTTTCGGCGGGGTTGCAGAGGGCGCTTAGGTGCAATCTCATCGATGGCCGCCAAGAGCCGGTTATTCCAGTTCTCGACCAGCTCTTCTAATAAGCCGCCAGGGGGAGCAGGGTCCCGCAAGGCCTGACGGAATCCGTCAGGATCCATCAGCCTTTGCGGGCGAGCCCAAATAGGCTCGCCACCCAAGCAGGGGAGGGGCGGGAAGTCAATCCTGGCTTTCAGAGCGTAGTGATCAGACCATGGCACTTCCACAGTTGGGGACATGATCACGTCTATACCCGCACCAAAGATCAAATCCAGCGTGTGGCCTGCTTGATGTGTGGGACCCAAAACAAACTGGGAGAGCCCTAGTGTCACCATGGACGACACCAGATCCGGAACCTGTGAGGAGGGGGTGGCATCTGCATGGACGTTGAAGTCCCCCAAAACCAGTAGGTTAGGGAGCTCCAAGGCTCAGCCTGCCACCACCTCCAGCAGGTCCGACAGGGTGGCTGCTGGTGCGCTAGGTGGTCGGTACACCAGCCAGACAGCCAAGCCCCCCTTGGTGCCCCACACTAGGCCAACACATTCAATGCCGGTGATTGATGGTGATGGCAGAGCCCTGAAAGAGCAATCCTCCCGGATTAACAGCGCTACCCCTCCCCCCCCGACCCACAGTCCACGACTGGTGGAGGACGGAGAAGCCCGGGGGTGTTATCTCATGCAGGGCAACTACTTCGCCTTCACGCACCCAGGCCTCAGTCACGCAAGCCAGGTTGACCTCCAGCGAGATGAAAAAGTCATTGCACAACACCAGTGACGGAGGTGGGTAATCCCTGCTCGCCCTACCCTCGTCCCTCGGGATGGGGCGAAGATTGAAAGGGATTCGAGCATCACCACATCTCAAAACCCTTCGCCTGTAAAGTCTACCCCCACCGCCATACCTCCCTCGCCCTTCCACGGTGGTGATCCCAAACCTCATGTTGGCCTCATCTATAAAGGACTGGTATCCCCTCACTAACCAGTCATCCCTGGGCCAGGTCTCTTGGGTCGGAGGGGTATAGTGATGGAGTATGGAATCAGCTGGACAAACATCCCCAATAGGTATGGCCCATCCCGCAGCACCCCATGTAAGGAGCCCACAATGGCCCACTAGCTGTCAATCCCTTTCTTGTTCATTGGATGACCGAGGGGCTGCTAACTCTTTCTGGGCCTTTGGGAATATTAAAGAAGCGTGTGCTGTAAAATGGGGATCATTCGCCAACAGAGAGCCAGCTTCCTGCTGAGGAACTCCATCTGTCCTATCTTGCCAAAGATGGAATGGGGAGGAACGGTTGTCTTCGTGGGTTTTGGGAGTATTAAGCAAAGGACCAGCCTGGGTATTTTGTATCAAGAGTCTATCAGCGACCTGAAGTTCTTTGGGAGTTGTTAACGTGGGGTTATCATGGTCGCCAGGCTCTTCCTCTTCATTGCTATCACTTAGGAAGAGATCCGAGTGTTGGACCGATGTCTTTCCTTGGGATGGAAAGTTGTTGGGCATATTTAAATATTGTGTTCCAGGCTGTAGTGTCCTTATACTTTGAATTGAAATCTCCGACTTTATGCTTAATAATCTTCTCTTCAGTTCTTGTATTTCTGAGCTCACGACTTTCTCTTCCTCTTTCGTATTCATGATGTCTCTATTGTTTAGTTTGATTTCCCTTCTCAGCATTTGTTTTGATTCTCTGTCAGGGACCAACTGTCTCACTACTTCATCTTTGAAAACCCTTACCGGGTGGAGAGAGTAAGACCGCCATAAGATGTTTTTCATCTCCATAAGTCGGGATGGGAATGCCGGTTTACTAAAGGTCATAAGTAAACGTGTGGCATTTCTTGTGTTGGGCAAGAAATGGAAGTTTTCCAGGTCTACTTTTTTATAATGGCAGTTCAAAAGCTGGGATAAGGATGTTGTAATTAACCTGTGATTCGTCCACCTGTACACATTGCGATGAATCTCAAGCATAATCTGGTTCTTTTGGAGAACTTGGCAGGACCTTATTTGGTCCGTGACTTGTATTGGCAAATCGTTAACATAGCTATGCCTGGGCTTTGTAAAGGGAGGGCAGATATCCAATTTCTCCTCTATATTAACTATTTTTGTGAGAATTTCATTCAGTCTTTGGAGAACTAAGACCATAGTTTCTGCAGACATCATGCAAATTTCTTGGTAAGGGTGCATGTCTGGAATCTGCTGGCAATAAGCTCTTTTGCTGTTTTGTTCCAAAGACATGGGTGGGTCAGCGTTTGGAGTAAGGGGAGTCTCTCCTCCTCCTGTCCTCTGGATTGAATCATCTCCAACCCTCCTTGAAAGGAGAGGAGTCAGGTCATCTTGAAAATAAATTAAGTTTGCATTTAAAAGCAAACCTACCTACGGTTTGCTCCAGTCATCCTTCAAATTCATATTTCTTTGAATGTTGCAGTGCGGTTCTCCAGCCACGTTATGGGTACAAAAATGCATATTAAATGCTTACATTCATGAAAATATCACGAAGGTGCATTTTATTAGAGAGATAGCTCTGCAATATTCTGTATATTGAGCAAACTTCATACAGATATGTGTAAGGAAAATTCACACTAAAATGCTAATGAATTTTACAATTTTGAATTTTTTTTTAAATAGAAAACTGATATGGAAACATGGTGAACTGTACTTAAGATTGGAAAAATGAGAAACTGAAAGAAACCAAAATTGACAGATTTACCCATTGCTGTTCAGGAGCTCTCTTTTGCAGGAGCAGATGCTGGGTAGCTTCTGTAAGGGATGCTGCAGTGGCAACCTACATTGCAGATCCTGCAGTCAAGAAAGGGTTTGAGTAGATGACCTGCATGATGCCTTCCAATTATAAAATTCTGTAATTTATTATTTACTCTAAATTCCTGTGAAATTGTAATTGGAGTAAAATGTTTTAAGTTGCAGAAGAAATCCAAAAGGCTTGCTTGTTTCAGTGCATTTGCTGTGTGGCTATAAGAAGGCACTTAACTTTTTGTTGCCTTGATTTAATCTCTTTGTAGGAACTGTAATGTTAATGAGATATCACACTAGGAGAGGTGAAAGTGAATTTCAGATATGCAGTGTGTTTGTATGTAGACACGCAAAAGAAAAATTGCTTTCCCTGTGGTGACATTTCCAGGCTGTGCCACCAAGAAATATAACTACTATCCAGATATCTATCCTGATCATTACATCCTGTTGTTATATAACATTATGAGCAAACAGAGTAGTTGACGATAGTAGTACATTCAATATTTAAGTTATCCTGTGTGTCTTCAAGCTTGCGAAGCAAACTAAGGTACGGGAGCATGTTTCTTTTTTGTGTTGCCTCTGTGTTCATCTTCTTTCTGAGATGCTGTGTGCTCTAGGGCAGGGCTCAGTTAAGTCAACAGTACTTGTCTGTTGGTTGGGAAACTAAAGCTTTAAACAAGGGTATACTGTAATAATAAAAATTAGAGTAAGTGAGGGTCAGGGCAGGTTGTTGCAAGATGCTAAATAGTGGGATAAGGAGCAGTTGACTTGTGAACAAGCAAATCTGGTGTAATGAAAATGTTAGCTTAAAAATGAGACATATCTCTTACACCCAGTGCTGTATATGATGGGTGGAATTCAACATTTATACTGTTACATGCCACTGCCACCCCAATCTTCACAGCACTGTGAGATTCCAGGGGCTCCTCTCGCTTACCTGGGATCTGTGTTTCCTTTTAGACAAGGAGGCACAGTGGAGACTATGGTGTCTTTATAATATATGGTTTATTTACACATATATACAGCATGAGCCTATGATGGAGCAATTCAAAGCATTACACTCCAAGACGGTCCCATCTCTCCCATTGCTGCAGACTCTGATTCAAACTGTCAGCCCACATTGTGCTCTGTTCCCCACTCACCAGCTTGATGTGTTTTAACACTTACTATTTTTCTCCAGCTTACTCCATCCCCAACTGCAATCCTGAAAAATTCCTTCCTAGAAACTCTACCCAGAGCTAAGCGCTGGGCTCCACCCATATGCTGACTGGCAGAGAGTCCATCACCTGCCTTTGTTCTTCTTGATGGTTCTTCTCCCAGGTGATTTCCTGAGCACTGAAAAACCGATTTGGTTCTGTATTTTAGCACTTTGCCAGATCCAGCATCTGGCAGCCCATTTCAATACTCCAAGCATTGATTAAGCTAAAACACCCACTAGACTCAGGAATTCAGGGTAATCAAGGCACCTACAAACTCATAACAGTACCATGGATGAATGTTCCATCAATGCAAGCACTGTGGCTTGCCAGACAGAATGGCTTGCCATGCCCTCAACCCCCATGCACAGTTGTAGCAGTTCTGCTGACCTCCCCATAGCCAATTTCAGGGTGCATTGGGGGGCGGGCAGGAGAAGATGGGAAAGCCCTGTTGTGCAAGTGGAAGTCCTTGTGCAGGGATTCTGCTGACAGGGCTTGTTAGGTGGAACCTGCCCAGATGGCAGGATCGTTCGTCTAATATCCCACACACTTTTTCCTTTTCTACATCTCACATGTCACTTTCCAGCTCCATAAATGCTCAGCTTCCCATTCATTTGCCCAGGTAGACCCTATTTACCAGGCACCCCCAAACTTCGGCCCTCCAGATGTTTTGGACTACAATTCCCATCTTCCCTGACCACTGGTCCTGTTAGCTAGGGATCATGGGAGTTGTAGACCAAAACATCTGGAGGGCTGCAGTTTGGGGATGCCTGCTATTTACCATCTCTAAATCTCTGCTGCACAAAATTCACATGTAAAACTTTTAGCCTTTCAGGGCCATGACAAGCCAGGTGGAGATTTGCATAGCTGATTTGCAAAAGTATATTTGAAGATGTGAGAGAAGTATAAATGACTTTTAAAAATGAAGAAGCCATAGATTTAGGAGGCCCAAACACCACGTCTGGTCTAGAAAAGAAGGCTTGCAGCAAACTAATAATAATTAAAAAGCAAAGAAAATTTGCAACGCCAAGCCTATATAATACATTTTCCCTAGAACTTAGTGACTATGTGTTGATGTGCCTTTAGCACAGGGGTAGCCAGCTTGGTGCCCTTCAGATATTACGGGCTGTAACTCCCTTCAGCTCCAGCAGGCCATTGGTATTCCCACTTTACAGATGGGAATGGTAAGGCTTAGAAGCTATAATATGTCATCACCATTTGCCGAACTAGTGTTTAAACACTTCCTTCCCTTGATAAATCACCCTTCACCCTTCACAGCAATATCTAAGTTATGTAGCATAAAACAATTGTACAAATTTATCTGAGAGTGAGTGCCTTTTCATATAGACTCTTTATAGTCTAAAAAAAGAATGGAATATTAGTTTTGCTGGATCCGTCTAAGACTGGCCCGATATCCTCTTTCCCACAGTGGCCAACCAGAAGCATCTGGAACAGCCAGGAACAGGGCATGTAGGTAATACCGTAACACTCAGCTTGCTTCTAGTATCCAGAGGTAGACTACCTACAATTCATTATCTTGGTTGGTAACTCTTTTTGGAACTTCATAAACTTGTCTAAAACGCTTTTAAAGCCATCTGAGCTAGTACCCCTCATCCGCATTTTGTGATGGTGAGTTCCACCAATTATTTTATATTGTAGCTTTATGAAAACAAAATAATTTGTGGGACTCACCGTCACAAGATGTGGATGATGGCCACTAGCTCAGATGGTTATATATGTAAGATAAAAGATGCTTTCAAAGAAGTACAGTTTAGTGGAGCAGGGGTTAAACCCTGAACAATGTCTGTGGGTTAGTATGTAGACATGCAATGTACGCCTGCTATGTGTGGGCAACTCCCATTGACAACTGCAGGACTTAGTAAATGATTAGATAAAGAATTGCAGCCAAAAACAGTAGGTCATAGTGACATTAAGATCCACGATTTTGTAGTGAAGCATGGGGTGGGGGAAGTGCTATTTTGCAAACTGAATGTCATATTTTTAACAAGACTTTTTTATTTTTTAAAAAATCTTTTTTTAAAAAAAGGAAAACACCCTGAAAACACATTAGTAATCCAGAGTGTTTAAAATGAAAACAAAGTGACTAACAAAATTAAATACTGTACATGTGTGCATTCTCTCTAATAAGCATCCCTGAGAATATAAACTGTTCTGATGTGTATGGTAGATATTCTATCCTTCTATCTATCTATATATATATGCAGTAATAAATAATACTAGACCCAGTCAAAATATTCCTAATCAAAATAGGCACAGACTTTGCTGGGATCTGCAGCTGAATTTTGTTGCCAAGTCTCTGTTTAATAGAAGAAGCATTTCTCGTGAAGGCAGTCTGTTCATGTCTCCTTTAAAAGTACAGAAGAGATCCCATTTTCTTTTCCCCCTCCACTTTAGCAGTGGGCAGCCCTTCAAACTTTTGATCATCCCGACTTTGTACATTTCACGACTGAACTCAGCTATGCCAAACATCCTCTTAGGAAGTTGACATTTGTGCCCGTTTCCCAAAAAAGAGGGAAGAATGAATCCCAACTGTTTCCTCTTGCCCTTTTGATTGAGAGAGCAGTAAGTCAGCAGGAGAGGTGCAGCTTTTAACAAGGAGGGGTGTGCAGAAGCTGATTCCAATCCTTCTACAGGCAGAGCAGAAAAGAGAGAGGAAGAGACTGATGTGAAGCAACACTAATCAGAGCTGATTATGAGGCATGAATGGGCTCATTGATGAGGGCAGACACAACAAAGAGATAAGGCTGGAGAAGGGAAAATCCTGCACTGGGGTGAAGGAAGTTGGTTTTATGACCCTTTGAAATCTGACTTGTACTATTCTGTAACTCTTTCTTTTTCTGCTGCTCTGTGCACAGATAATTGGAACTATCCTAAGCTGCAGTACTCCCTGATATTTGCTTAAAGAGAGCATTGTCTGTCCTCCCAGTCTTATGACACCACAAAATCTGTGGAAGCTTTAGCAAACATGATGCTGGGGGTGGGCATCTTAGCACTGTTGTATGGTGGCATCGTTAACTGGGAGTAGAGGAAAGGACCCCTGCTTGTTACACTAAGAGTAAAGGTAGCCATGTTGACCCATTTTTATTTTTATTTTAAATATAACATCCATATTAGGGTGGTGCCTTTACTAGGCCAATAAAAAGTCATGAAATACAGTGGTACCTCGGGTTAAGAACTTAATTCGTTCTGGAGGTCCGTTCTTAACCTGAAACTGTTCTTAACCTGAGGTACCACTTTAGCTAATGGGGCCTCCCGCTGCTGCCGCACGATTTCTGTTCTCATCCTGAAGCAAAGTTCTTAACCCGAGGTACCATTTCTGGGTTAGTGGAGTCTGTAACCTGAAGCGTCTGTAACCTGAAGTGTCTGTAACCCGAGGTACCACTGTAGTGCAGCTTACAAGTTCCACAAACCTTAGCAAATCTCACAACCTATCTTTGCCAATAAGATATCCTGACAATACGGGCTTTATTGAATTATATCTATGATACATTTTTTGTCTTTAAAACTAACATCAGTAGGAGTCACCAAATCATATGGTGCCCAAAGCACGCTGAAGTGAATTTATGTGGATTTTATTTTTTTCCATGGGGAAGCAGATCCTTCTTGCCTTGATGGCACTTATTACAACATCACACTCCATGTAAACATTTACAGTATACAGACAGAGAAAACATCTATTCCATTTGTGCAACTATATAATTGCTGGGTATAAACTGTTCACAGCTGGCAGCGTGTCTAACCGAACTTGTATCCTCCCTTAGAATGTAGGTTACATTTAGCACCATTGTACAGCAGGGTCAGTTGAAATTGCTCTTCACAGCTGTTTAGTTTTCAGGATAGCTCTTTCATGTTATTTTGAGAAACATTTTGAGTTTTCCCAGACCTCTGTTCAAGTCTTCCCGGGGTAGATGCATAATTCCCCGGTACTATCAAGTGACTTTTTCCAGAAGAGTGTAATAGTGTAAAAATTGAGCAGTTGTTGAACATCTCTTCTTACACTCTGCTAGATGTGTAACCCTGTTCAGTCAAAGTGTAGGGTGGAGACATGTCATGACATATTACACTTTTCCTTCATACAGATTATAATACATGCTTATAATAGTGCATGTATTATCAAGTGTGTCTTGTAAGGCTTTTGACAAAGTCCCCCATGATAGTCTTATGAAGAAGCTTATAAAATGCAGGCTGGGAAAAGTAATTATTAGGTGGATTTGTAGCTGGTTGACTGACTGAATGCAAAGAGTGCTCACTAATGGTTCCTCATCATCATGAAAAAAGTGACAAATGGGGTGCCACAGGTTCTGTCCTGGGCCTGTTGTTCAACTTCTTTATAAACGACTTGGATTAAGGAATTAAGGGGGTGCTTGTCAATTTATAGATAACACCAAACTGGGAACAAAATAAAAAAGATATCTGAAGAAGTGTGCATGCACACGAAAGCTCAAACCACCAATGACAAACTTAGTTGGTCCCTAAGGTGCTACTGGAAGGATTTTTTTTATTTTGTTTCGACTATGCCAGACCAACACAGCTACCTACCTGTAACCAAACTGGGAGTGTAACTACAGCAATGATACAGAAGACAGAATCAGGATTCAAGATGACCTTAACAGATTGGAGAACTGGGGCAAATCTAACAAAATGAAGTACTATAGAGACAAATGTAAGGTTCTACACTTAAGCAGGAATAACCAGGTGCACAAAGATAAGATGGGGGACACCTTGCTTGCTAGTAGTATTTGTGAAAAAGATCCAGAGTTATTGGTAGATCACAAGCTTAACATGAGTCAACAGTGTGATGGAACAGCAAAAATCCCCAATGCTATTAACTGTGCATAGGCTGCACCAACAGAAGTATATTGTCACGATCATAGTCCTGCTCTGTTCTGCCTTGATCAGACCATGCCTGGAGTGCTGTGTCCAGTTCTGGACACCACAATTTAAAAAGGGCATTGACAAGTTGGAAGGTGTACAGAGGAGGGTGACCAAGATAATAAAATGTCTTGAAACCAAGTCTTATGGGGAGCAGTTGAGGGAGCAGAGTATGTTTAGCATGGAAGAGACTGAGAGGAGGATGGAGCAAGCTTATTTTCTCCTGCTCTGGAGGGTAGGACTCAAACCAATGACTTCAAGTTACAAGAAAGGAAATTCTGACTAAACATACAGAAAAACTTTCTGACCATAAGAGCTGTTTGACAGGGGAACGGTCTCCTGCAGGAGGTTGTGGATTGTCCTTCCTTGGAGGTTTTAAAGCAGTGGTTGGATGGTCATCTGTCAGGGATGCTTTAGCTGAGATTCTTGTATAGCAGGGGCTTTGGAGTCATTTTCAATGCTACAGTTCTACAAATAAATGGTTGTATGTGCTGGAAGCTGGCATTTTGTGTATTGGCAACAGTATATATTGCCTCCCAAAGTGGCTCCTTCACATCAAAAGAATGAAAGAGAAGAAGAGAGAGTGTTGTTGCCCTTTGTTAAAGTTTAGATATTCAAGGCATACAACAAATGGGCAAAGGGGGAATGGAAAATAATGAAATCTAGTTTAACAATACCAGTACAAACTAGTAAGTTGTAAAGTGACTAACAGATGCGGGCAAGATGAGGTTTCCCTTGCTGGTCCTTAATGGTTAATGGCCAAGATCAGAGTGTGTTTTCATTTTGCTCTGCAGAATGATCCCCCACACATACTGTTGACATCTGTCTGTCTCTAGAGACAATGGAGTGCTCCTCCAGGGGAGAGGTCCACTTTGTAAGCAGCACTGAAGTGACCTCCTTGGGGGCAAGCCTGGACAGTGTGCATGGAGGTCCTGGGCTGCCGAGATGACGACGATGATGATGACAATGATAATAATAATAATAATAATTATTATTATTATTATTATTAATATATTATTTATACCCTGCCCATCTAGCTGGGTTTCCCTAGCCACTCTGGGCGGCTTCCAACAGAAAAGTAAAATACAATAATCTATTAAATATTAAAAGCCTCCCTAAACAGGGTTGCCTTCAGATGTCTTCTAAAAATCTGGTAGCTGTTTTTCTCTTTGAGATCTGATGGGAGGGCGTTCCACAGGGTGGGCGCCACTACCGAGATGGCCCTCTGCCTGGTTCCCTGTAACTTGGCTTCTCGCAGCGAGGGAACCACCAGAAGGCCCTCGGCATTGGACCTCAGTGTCCGGGCAGAACAATGGGGGTGGAGACGCTCCTTCAGGTATACTGGACCGAGGCCATTTAGGGCTTTAAAGGTCAGCACCAACACTTTGAATTGTGCTCGGAAACGTAATGGGAGCCAATGTAGGTCTTTCAAGACTGGTGTTATGTGATCTCAGTGGCCGCTCCCAGTCACCAGTTTAGTTGCCACCTTCTGGATTTGTTGTAGTTTCCGGGTCACCTTCAAAGGTAGCCCCATGTAGAGCGCATTGCAGTAGTCCAAGCGGGAGATAACTAGAGCATGCACCACTCTGGCGAGACAGTCTGCAGGCAGGTAGGGTCTCAGCCTGCATACCAGATGGAGCTGGTAGACAGCTGCCCTGGATACAGAGTTGACCTGTGCCTCCATGGACAGCTGTGAGTCCAAAATGACTCCCAGGCTGCGTACCTGGTCCTTCAAGGGCACAGTTACCCCATTCAGGATAATAAGACCTTCCTCTCAGCTTTGCTGATGTGGTCCAAAGGAAAGCAGAGCCAATACGGCTGGCACCAGCTTGGCTGCAGGAGTTGCCTGGAGGAGGCATAGAAGGCACCTCTACAGCACATGTAGAAACCGCCTTCTTAACCGTGGAACTCACTAGTGGTCCTTCTCCTAAATGGGCTATCTACCAGCTTGATGAGCCCTAACTGCCCCTCACTTCCTTCTACAGCACGTACAGAAACCTTCTTGATCATTGGACCCACTATTGGTCTTGTCCACACAATCCCCCAGAGTTTATCGTTGTATACAGGGGAAGTCCCTAATCTGTTGATGGTTTGAGACCCATTGGCTGCCCTCATCTGGTTTAACTGGCCAATTGAAGCCATTCCCAAGGTGCAGCTGCTGTTGCATGTTGACAGCTTCTAGGAGCCACATGTGAGAGCTGAGTGCAGGGTGGGGATCAAAGGTGGACAAAGTACCCCTGAAGGAGCACAGCGTGTCCCCCACCAGAGGTACTTCCCCTCCCCTAACACCCACACAAACACAGTCTGTATCGCCTTAATAAAAATATTGAGTTTGGGCCAAAGTTTTGCAAAATGATAAAGACCACTTATGTAAGGATTCAGGGGGGATTATTTTGAATTATTCTTTCCTACTATCAAACACACATGCACACCCACATACACCCACCCACAGAGTTTCATGAAAATTCATTAATCTGTGACATTTAAAGATTCTGTCTGATAGGTGTCTGGAGCAGAGGTCGGCTGCGTACATCAATAGTTTCTTAGAGTCTGGCACTCTGTCAATATTTGGGGGCCTCAGTAACAGCACTTAAAGGCAGTGCCTGCGAGCCGTCATGCTCTTAGCATGTCTGTAAGTGTCTGAATGAGCAGATATTAGCACGTCAAGTCCTTTTATGACTGGCAACACTTTAGAAACAAAACACTCAGATGATAGCTTCACCTCCCTGCCTTCAGTTTCCTTTCTGTCTTTTGGTCTGTTATTTATCTGATGGAGTTCAAGTATTTCAACTAAATATCTACCCTACAAAGGGTCTGTTATCAAACAGGATAGTAGCGATGATGCTATGCACCGTTTATTTAACAACATAGCTCTGGTAAGCCTCGTTTCCACAGTATAGTAGTACCTCTAGTTACGAACTTAATTTGTTCCACAGGTCCATTCTTAATCTGAAACTGTTAACTAGAGCTGTGCTTTCAGTAATGGGGTTCTTGCTGCCGCTGTGCCACTGGCACACAATTTCTGTTCTCATCCTGGGGCAAAGTTCTCAACTCGAGGTAACTCTTCCAGGTTAGTGGAGTTTGTAACCTGAAGCATTTGTAACCTGAGGCATTTGTAACTCGAGCTATCACTATACTACATTGTGTTTAAAGAGAGGTTCAAGCCAGTCATATCATATAGGAGGCCCAGTACCTGATGACAGTCTGGAGTGGGCAGGAGCATGTATTACCGGTATGTTGCTGAATTGATTCACACAGACAGACAGACAGACAGACAGACAGACAGACAGACAGACAGACAGACAGACAGACACACACACACACACACAGAGAGAGAGAGAGAGAGAGAGAGAGAGAGAGAGAGAGAGAGAGAGCTTTATACATATGATGTCCAGAACGCAAGCAAATACTCATTTTGAACCCTACTTGATGCTAGTGATGAATCTGCAGCCCTCCAGTTATTCCTGGACCACCGCTCTCATAATTCCTGACAATTGGCCGTTCTGGAAGGGGTTGATGGAAGTCAGCATCCAGCAACATCTGAAGGGCCTCAGGTTCCACATTTCCTGCTGCAAGAGGAAGGAAAACAGGTTGGGCAGGCAATGTACAATAGGGGGCGGGTGTTAGCACAACCTCTGCGCTCCAGATTTCTACTTTTTATTCTCAAAGCTGCTTTTTAAAAAATTGCATTGGAATTCTGATTTGCTTCAACCTTTGATGGTGCACCATATATGATATGGGCTTGATTATGCAAACATGTTTTTTTGTTTTTTAAAAGCAAATCCGTGATGACTTTTTTTTTTAAAAAAAAAATCTGTTTGGTACTCAACCCACCTGTGAACATCAGGTTAATGTCCCAGGTATTCTTTGTATCCCAGTCTATGTCTACTGATGTTATATTATCTTGTCCAGGGCTGTTCAAAGAGTTTTGAATATGCCCTAATATGGGCCTCAAATGGTTGCATTACAAAAGAATTTTTCTGTTAGCTGTTCTAGCATTGTTCTGCTAAACTTAATAGCAGTTTCTTACATCTGGTGATGTAGGGACATAATTCCTGACTTCTAATCTTCTTAACCTATCAAAACAAAATGTGGTAAAGCTTTTCTAGAGATATAGTGGGAGAAATCCAGTGGCCTAAAGTTTTTCATTGTGCGGAGGTCAAGCATAGCAGCATCACTGCCACTTCCCCACTTACATACTTCAGAACTCCAGTGGGATTTTCACTTTTATCCATGGTACAGAACCCTTTTCAGCCTAAGAACTGCATTTCCTTCTGGGCAACCACATGCCAGAGAGATGGGTGGGTGGGGCAACTCATGTAACTTCTACCTTTGACGGCAGACTAGTTTATACACACACTGATACATCCCACTCTGTTATTTATCCAGTCAAGCAAGCGGTATTATGAGAATTCAGTGATGTATTCCAGCCAGGCAAAAACACTTGAGGTGCAAGTGGTTCATGAGGGAAGTTGGCTGGGAATGGTTCCAAGGGCCAGATAGACAGGCCGAGACTTGAAGTTCACCCCTCTGATTTATATGAAGAGGTCAACGTATGTGAAGCTGTGTGACACTTTTGTCAATCCAAAACATTTCCCGAGGATGGCAGCAAGATCAGCCTTGCCCCCTCATTAAGGACTTAAATGGATGTCCCTTCTTATACGTTCTGTCAACCCCGGCTGCACCTCTGTAGTCATGCATTTTATCTATCATCTAGATTGGCCTCCAAGGTTGTTGACCAATTCCAAGCTGGCCAATTCATGGATGGCCTGACTCTGCTTGCCTTTTTCGAGTCACATGCCTATCCGGCTATAGTTATATATACTGTACTTAGATACAAAAATTGTCTGAAATGTAAAAGACCCTTCAGACATTGGAAGATCTTCATGCACATTCTGCGGGATTTGTTTTGTATGTAGTTGCTGTATTAACAGCTGTTAGCTCCTATGAGGTGTGATAGGCATATGTGGTTGGGTTTTCCCAAAGGGTTTCCACTGAAGTTTCTTAAGAGATTTAACGTTTATTTTAAGAACACATCATTAGTCTGAAGGATAAAATTAGGTGCATTCTGAGAATGTTAAATAATTTTCTTTATAGAATGTAAAATAGACATTAGCATTGTTTGGATCATTTTAAATGTCCATAAATTATTATTATTTTTTTGGGGGGGACCCTTTCAAAATAGTGAAAAGATTTCTGAAAAGCTAAATAAGTACTACAGATTTTCAAATACAAGTTTTTCCCAATATTATATTAAACGCTGAGTAGAAGGGCATAGCACCCACTCCATAAGACATGATAAATTTCATGACATTTCAACAAATTGTTTTCATGTACCAGGTAATTTTTCGTTATTATAGTTCTCTTTGTACATATTTTTTGCATAGATTTGTCCATATGCCTTTGGATTTCCTTTACGTCATTTGTAACACTGTTTTTTAAAGTGTTTTGTCTTTAATGTAGATTAGAACAAATTAAATGTTGAACATTTGGTGTGGGATCTAGAACAGGGGTCGGCAACCTTTTTCATCCCTCAGACCATGTGGTGGGCCAGACTATATTTTGAAGGAAAAAAATTAACGAATTTCTATGCCCCACAAATAACCCAGAGATGCATTTTAAATAAAAGTACACTTTCTACTCCTGTAAAACACACTGATTCCCGAACTGTCCACGGGCCGGATTGAAAAGGCGATTGGGCCGCATCCAGCCTATGGGCCTTAGGTTGCCTACTCCTGATCTAGAATGTTTCTCCTTCCTGTTGTATGCCAGTTAGAAATACTGATCAATACCTATGAGGAATATAAATTGTATATGGCAGTGGTGAAATAAATTTGCTGTGTTTCACCACATGTAGCCATTTTATGCCATATTTATAATTTATGCAAAGCTAATTGTATTCCATAATGTTCTTCCTTTCTCTTTTGTTTTCTCTTTGTTTCCAAATCTGTACCCTTGTAGCTTGAAGAGGAGAGCAGCATCAGCTGGAATATTTCGTTCCATGTTGCAAGAGACAGGGCGAGTTGGCTGGAATGAAACCTTTTCCATACAGTTGGCTTGAAATGCAGCATTTAAGAGGTATTGTTCTCCCCCACCCACCTTTTCTGGAACTAAAAGTGAAAAGCTGCAAGCAAGCATTAGTCTTGCTGCCAAACCACCTGTTGATTCACAGCAGAAAATCCTTTTGGCAACCCATTTCTTACCATATCCAGTTGGAGATAGATGAATAGCTGACATTTGTGTACCTTCAGAACCTCTTAGCACCCTAAACCTCAGGTCCACAGCAAAATGTAATAGCTGTTCACCTGAAGAGAGATGGGTTCAAACTGAGATTAAATCGGGAACAAAAAGAGTTTGGCAGAATGAGACTATTCTGCCATTGACATTTGTCAGCTTCACACAATCACCTTATGAGATCTGGCGTGTCATTCAGAGTCTGTTTTAAAAGGACTAATTTCTGGGATGCTGCAAGACAGACTGAAATATGGCAGAGCTCTAATGAGAGCAATTACTAGAAATACTGAGGATGCATTGGTTTAAGAGGTATGACTCCCGAGGTGTACAGAGTAACACAAGCAAAAAAACAAAACAAAAAAACCAGTTCCCTGCCTTCAAAGTGCATTTTAGCAGATGAGGGATATTACATGGACGTGGGAACAGGAGACAAAAGAGGCAAGGATAACATAGAAAGTATAATGAGCGAATGCACCTGCACATAGTTAATGTTAGATTCAGTAAGGAGTAAGAGTGAGATGGTTGACAATGTACAGAAGTAAGAATATGTTCTCCAACCAGAAACTAGTGTATATAACAGCTTTGCTGGGCCAACATATTCTAGGTTAGAAGTGGAGCTTGAGAAACAGTGGTGGTGAGGGGATGGCAAGAGTTGGGCAGTGGCTTAAAATAAAGGTGATAAGTTTGCTTTGCTCTATTAAACATATAAGCTAACCAACTGCATTTCATAGGGTTTTTTATACATTCAATTTGTAATTCATATAAGGCTGTGTTGCTTTCAATTTTGAAATTTCAATATTACTGTGTCCTTGAGAGCAACCAGTATAATTTCCTTCAAGTTGATAAGGCCAGGAAAATTCTTTGTACGAGGATGTTAGCCTCATGGGAATTGAATAAGTATTTTGACTGATCTTGTTGATGCTGTTCTGTCTAGAACCTGTATTTGTTGCAGCTCTGAGAAGTTTTTGATTTGTTTTCCCCTGTCTCTGCCCTAATTAATTTTATGAGACTTCCCAATGGACATAATTTATATGACAAATGAATTATAGTAGCAGTCACTGATGTGGTATGAAACTTCTTGTTTATGGTAAATTTAATGTGCTCCTGCATTCTTTTCCTCTATAAACTCTCATCTACTAGTGATTATCTTTCTCTTTCTACACTTCCCACCTCCCTGCAATGTGTGATTTTTGTATCAGTTTTATTGTTACAGGGTAAAATACTGAAAACATAAAGCAATTATTCATTACCTCTGTAGCTTTTAGGTGGTTTCCCATACCTGAACCACTTTTAAATAATGTTGTGAGTTACACAGAAGCCTGCTGCCAGATCAAATCCTGTACCCAGTCTCCAGCTTTGTTGTTGTTTTGTCGTTTAGTCGTGTCCAACTCTTCATGACCCCATGGAGCAAAGCACTCCAGGCACTCCTGTCTTCCACTGCAGTTTGGTCAGACTCATGTTGGTAGCTTCAAGAACACTGTCCAACCATCTCGTCCTCTGTCGTCCCCTTCTCCTTGTGCCCTCAATCTTTCCCAACATCAGGGTCTCTTCCAGGGAGTCTTCTCTTCTCATGAGGTGTCCAAAGTATTGGAGCCTCAGCTTCAAGATCTGTCCTTCCAGTGAGCACTCAGGGCTGATTTCCTTCAGAATGGATAGGTTTGATCTTCTTGCAGTCCATGGGACTCTCATAAGTCTCTTCCAGCACCATAATTCAAAAGCATCAATTATTTGGCGATCAGCCTTCTTTATGGTCCAGCTCTCACTTCCATACATCACTACTGGGAAAACCATAGCTTTAAGTATATGGACCTTTGTTGGCAAGGTGATGTCTCTGCTTTTTAAGATGCTGTCTAGGTTTGTCATTGCTTTTCTCCCAAGAAGCAGCCGTCTTTTAATTTCGTGTCTGCAGTCTCCAGCTTAATGCAGTACTAATGGGCAATAATCTTTTGTGTTAGCAAAACAATGATTACTAGTGTCAAAATACAGAGAACACAAACATCTGTGGTTGTCCTGTTTTGAATGATGGCCTTAGAGGCAAGGCTTCAAGGGCACCCTAAACATCCATGTCTAGGACTCATTCTGGAATCTCTTTAAAGGCAGAATTCCACATGGATAACAGCAGTCATCCATAGTCAAAACCTTAAATAGAAACTGCAGCTGTATCCCATCAGGTAGCTCTGCCTTCTGTGAGAGAAGCCTCTTCATTTCCTGAAGAAACTTTCCTCTCCCACTCTGAATTCCCTGCCTAATCCCCTGGAGAAGGGGAGTCAGACACCAGGATCTTTATGCTGAAGGGGAAATGCTGGAATGGGTTAGTACACTGAGAAGGGACCCTGAGGCATGTCAGAAAACTTTTGTGTAGGGAGCAGGAGGTCTTGCATGGGGTTCTGTATAGGTTCAAGTTAGAAGGAAAAAAGCTTTAGGCTGAACGGTAGAAGAACTACCTGACAATACAAGGTGTTCAGCAGTGGATCCCAGACACTCTTAAGAGGTTTTTAAGCAGAGACTGGATGGTCACCCAGTAGGGATACTGTAGTACAGTCATACCTTGGTTCGCAAACACCTTGCGAGTCAAACGTTTTGGCTCCCAAATGCTGCATCCCCAGAAGTGAGTGTTCCAGTTTGCAAACATTTTTTGGAACCCAAACGTCCGATGTGGCTTCCGATTGGCTGCAGGAGCTTCCTGCAGCCATTCAGAAGCCGTGCCTTGGTTTCTGAACGTTTTGGAAGTCGAATGGACTTCCAGAACGGATTCCGTTCGACTTCTGAGGTGGTACTGTAATAAGTTTCCTACATCAGCAAGGGGTTGGATATGATGAATTCTGTGATTCTATGTGTTCTGTCCTCATGTTGAGACCTAAAGGGAGACAAAAGTTGGCCTCAGGATAGGAGACATGTCTCACAGTATGCAGTCTCAAGCCCTATTTTTTCACCCAATGATATTTAGCCTGCCCCCTCACAGCTTAAGGGACCTATAAATTATTGGCTTTGAGCATGTGAGTCCTTACACATCTGTGAGGCAAAGTCATTCCCTTTTTCAGCCTAGTAGAAGTTTCCTTAATGGCTTGGGCAAGGGGACCTCTCTTAAGGTCTAGTGTTATTGTGTGAACCTAGAGTTTTTTGAGCTTACTGGATGGATGCAGCCTACCAAAATCATCCTTTGAGCCCAAGGCAAGGGTCTGCAGTTCACACTTTTAAGACCCCACTGCTGTACCCCATCTTCTCATGCCAGGTGCACTCCAACTAAGAATGGCCACAGCGTCTCACACTATGGTTTGGCTATTGGGTCTAAACCTCAGACTTGCAGATTCCCTTGTCTCCCTCTCTTGTCTTCATCACTCATGTGCTCCTGTATCCTATTCAGTTTGGAGTAAAATACAGTTGGTGTCATGAGTTCATTTGGGATTGGGTTTAGATTGGCAGCCTCTGACACAGGATGAGGAGGAAGAAATGACGGGGGAACTTAATAGTAGGGATCTTGGTTGCAGGAGGGGTGATCTCCCCTTTCAGCTCTGACTTCAACCACTTATGAAGGGGGAGGGGGAACCAGTGCCAGTTTCCTCTCTCCCTGTCCCAGGAAAGCCTCAGTGAAGTCTGAGGCTTCACAGAGAGCTTTGAGCAGCTGCAGGGTTGGGGGGGGGGCAGAATGGAGGTGGCAGCAGATGAACAGGAATCATGAACCGAAGGGTACAGTCTTGTAACCTAGGACCAGGCCCTGCAATCCACCCACCCTAAAGGAGCATGGGCTTGCAATCCTGACATCACACAGGGCAAGCAAGTTTTGCAAGTGACTGCCCCACACCTCACTCCTTTGAACCTCTAGTTGTGTGTTTGTGGGAGGGAGAAATTTGCACTTTCCCTCCAACCGTAACTGGAAACTCATTTCAAACACTGAAACAGTGTTTTGCTGTTTCAAGTGCAAGAGCAAACTCTAGTTTGTCCAAACAAGGAAACTGGGTAGCAAATCACATCATGTAATAAATTATTGATGCATAACATGGGAGGAGGGAGAACACATGCATGAAGTTTATGTTCCATGTGAACCGGTCCTATATCTCTATATTCCATGGCTACTATTCTCTACTCTCTGATGCTTTGGAAAACTGACTCTTGGAAGCTGAATTATTTGTGTAGAATACATAAATATAAGGAAATTTGGTTACTGTGCACAATTTATTTGTAAGCGTAGCATTTTGACTTCCTTGGTTGCAAAACAGGATTCTTATCTTTATAGAATCTAGAGTGCTGCTTCTGGTGTTGTAAACAAGAGTACAGTGGAATATAAGAGACAAAGAAGAAGAATTGGCTTTAAGGGACAAAGATAAGGAGTAAAATATAAAGCTCTCTCTTTTTGGCTCTGAGAATGAACACATGATTAGATTAAGTCATTTTGCTGGAGCTGTCTGAAATATTTTAGCACCCATTCACAGCCTATGAAAATGGCTGAGAGCTTCACATTTCAAAAACACTAATAGCAAAATTAATCTGCCATTATACAAGTTTTGCCTTTATTTTTCAGTCTGAGGTTTGTTTCACATGGTTTTGTGGTGGATTTCTTGTGGTTGTTGCTGCTTTGCTTTATGCTCCAAACATTAGTAATGACTGAAACTTTCATTGCTTGCAGTAAATACCAGATTACTCAGTCACATTGCAGCTTTTCAGGTTGTGCAGCGCCAAATTCTGCAACATGAACATACTCCTCAGTAGAGGGCAAGCCTTTTCCAACACTGTACTTTGCAGCTGAACACATCTGTGCTGGACATTAACTCCAATATATCCCTGAGTCTTGGACTGCAGTTCCTTTGTATTTCAGCTATAAAAGGGGATATTACCTCTCTACCTCTCCATGTATATTTTGAGGCTTAATTAATGAATGTTTGCCAAGAGCCTCAAGCTCATTGAATGAATGTCCCTATATAAAGGCATAGAATTATTATTGCTGTTATTATTAACTGTATGCCTAAGACAATGGTGTTTGCACATGTAAGTAATTACAATGCACTTCAAGGCATTCTGTTTTGCAATGCTTTTCTCTCCATTTCCTGCAAATCAAATTACTGTGGGATAGATTTGATTTCCACATCATTTTGAAAATACTTTCTTTTTCTTTTTTTAATTTCCTTTGTATTAATTTTTTCAAAGTTCAAAATACAAGCATCCATGACTAAATGCTTGAAACTAAACAACCCTTCCCCCCCAAGCATAACAGAATTAAGAACATCATAAGATGATATGCTGCTAAACAGTGTAAATCATACATAACAAACATGGCTGTAGCAATATATTTCATCCATATCCAAACCACTAATAAGAACTGTTTATTCAAATAAAAAAATAGCTGCTTCGTTGTTTTTATTGCAAGAGAGGTGATGGAGGAAGAGAATCAGAAATTCATTTCTAACTGAAACGAAACAGTATAATGGCCCGGTTCTGATGCATGGCACAAGAGCAAATCAGCATACAGCAGCTGCACTATCCCATAACATCATGAACAAAGGTTCAATGAACAGAAGAGTGGGCACAACATCTGTGTAGCAGGGCAGTGAGAATGGAGTTGGAGGGAGTTGGACTCTATTTCCCATATACTGGTAGCAGTTCTGCACCTTTTACAACTTCAGCAGGGGCTCTGCTTACCCTACTATTAAGATGTTATAGAAGAGGCGTATTTTACTCATAACTTGTCCCCTTCTGGGCCCACCACCTACCAACATCTAAGAAATACAGTGGTACCTTGTTTCTCAAACTTAATCAGTTCCGGAAGTCCGTTCCAAAACCAAAGCATTCCAAAACCAAGGTGCGCTTTCCCATAGAAAGTAATGCAAAACAGATTAATCCATTCCAGACTTTTAAAAACAACCCCTAAAGTAGCAATTTCACATTAATTTAACTATCTAACGAGACAATTGATCCATAAAATGAAAGCAATAACCAATGTACTGTACTATAAAATAAATAAGACAGTATTGTAGATGATAAAAATTTAAATTACATTTTTTCTCTTACCTTCACTGATGATAGTCATTGTTTGGATGGGGGGCCTTTATGCATTTCCACAGTCACAATCAATCAATCAGTAGCTGAACTGGGTTCCACACAGTCACAAAAACAATTTAACAGAAAAAGCCTCAAAAACGCAAAATAAATAGCAAAAACAAAACTGCCAAACTTAATCCATTCCGGAAGTCAGTTTGACTTCCAAAATGTTTGAAAACCAAGGCGCAGCTTCTGATTGGAGCAGACGCCCCAGAAACAATAACCGACAGCCGCATCGGACGTTCAACTTCCGGGTTTTTGGCGTTTGGGAACCAAGGCATTTGAGAACCAAGATACCACTGTACTGAATCCAGTGCAAAGACTATGTTGGCTCAGGCCACTTCTATCAATGCTGCAGCTAAATATGATGGCCACAAGATAAACAAATGACCCTCCCCACTTGTTGAGGTGATCTAATGTTTCAGATCCTGCCACACTCATCATTGTGGTTGGCAGTGATTTGGATAGTCCCCCCTTCCCATGGTGCTCCCTTGAAGGATTGTCCATCCACCATATGCAGGCCTTGGGCCAGGCAGTCAAGACCAGGCTCCCTCAACCTTGGCCCTCCAGATATTTGAGACTACAATTTCCAGTATCCCTGACCACTGGTTCTGCTAGCTAGGGATCATGGGAGTTGTAGGCCAAAAACATCTGGAGGGCCGGGGTTGAGGAAGGCTGGTCAAGACTACACTATTTTATCAGGCGATTGTTGATGTGTGTGTGTTTTGCGGGGGTGGGGGTGGCAGTTGTTCCTTCTTTTTTATTGTTCTATTTTTTAACTTTTGATTTGTTAACCATCCTGGGGGACTTTGAACAGAAAGACAGCTTATAAATGTTTTTTTAAAAAATAGATTGTAAAGTATTCACTTTTAAAAATTCCAAATCTTGCACTTAGATTTTCAATTTAATAAAATTTCTATTACTGCTAATATTGTAGCATTCACTGATAAAGTCAGATTAGTGACAAGCAAACTCTTCTTGGCTTTACAGAGATATGGATCGGTATTTATGAGCCATGTTGGAGATCAGTTGAGAAAATGTTTTAAGGGTTCTGACTGGATCATAATATTTTGTGTGTGTGTGTGTGTGTGCCTTTTCTTTCTCAGAACCATGCAGTTTTACTTCAGAATTTGTTGTTGAGGTTGTAGGGATGTGTGAGAAATTTTGGCTTGGCTCGCATTTTAATACAGCTCTACCCAATTCACACTTCCTGAAACAATACATGAATTGAAACAGAGATATCCATTGAAGTTTGCAATTTTCCACATTTTGCAGTGTAGTTCTCGAACCGGAAATGTGTATGTGTATATATATTAAGTGAAAATAACATACAAAACAGATTCTGTTACAGAAAATTGCTCATTAAATTGTTTATATTAGGCAAGATGGCATACAAATTTGTTTATATTGGGAGAAATGAGTACTCAAATGCAGATGAATTCTCATTAGGACTTTTAAAAAATCACAAACTGTTGTGGAAGCATGGAAAACTGAAAACTCGAGCCAAGTCATTTTTCTGTAAATTATATGTGCAGTTCTGGTCAACTGAAGGAAATGCCATTTTTTTGTGGAGAGTAAGCAGTTAAAATAATCCGTTTCTGAGTCTGTGCCTATAAAGGCTGTGGCTTTGAGAGCCTAGTCTGATTAATGTAGGCCTGTGCAAGTGCAAAATTTGTGCATAAAGTTGCAGCAATGTGGCCATTTGCATTTTGAGTAAAGTAAGAATTTAAGGGCATGGAATTTTCTTCATAATACATCTAAGCGTTGCAAACTGGGGCGCGGGGGGAAGGGGATCCATTATTCCATCTCTATTATTTCCTACATTTGGAAGCATCAGTGTTTGGCATTAAATCTGCCACCTTGATATGAGTCGACCCTGATATGAGTGCCACCTTGATATGAGTGCCACCTTGATATGAGTCGACCCTGATGTTTTAATGTTGAGTGTGCATGTATCATAGGAGTACGTTTGGTCCCAAGATCATCAAAAATATTTGTATTTATTCCATCAACTACCATCATGAAACACAGACTATTTTAAAAGGGAAGCACCTCAAGCCTAATAAGGTAAAGGGACCCCTGACCATTAGGTCCAGTCGTGACCGACTCTGGGGTTGCGCGCTCATCTCGCATTATTGGCCGAGGGAGCCGGCGTATAGCTTCCAGGTCATGTGGCCAGCATGACAAAGCTGCTTCTGGCAAACCAGAGCAGCACATGGAAACGCCGTTTACCTTCCCGCTGTAGCGGTTCCTATTTATCTACTTGCATTTTAACGTGCTTTCGAGCTGCTAGGTTGGCAGGAGCTGGGACCAAGCAACGGGAGCTCACCCCGTCATAGGGATTCGAACCGCCGACCTTCTGATCAGCAAGCCCTAGGCTCAGTGGTTTAACCACAGCGCCACCTGGGTCCCTAATAGTCCCTAATAGTTGTGGTCAAATGGAGAGACTTCTAAATGAAGCTTGTTGACTACTTTTGAGTATTTTTACTTCTTTCCTGTAAGCTGAAGTGTGGCTTGGGAAATGCTACCAATACTTTATTTTTAGTATTTATTAAAGCTTTTATTTATTTATTCTGGGCTAATGAAATTTACAGAGTATCTTACAGAAAAGGAAAGCCCTCCACCACCCTCGTCTGTGTAGCAAGACTCTTTGTTTGTTTTTGTAAAACATCTCCACAAAAAAATGCTAAGTTGGGAACTTGGAAGGGCATTCTGTATCACAGAGGTACTCTCTGACAGTGCTTGGTCTCTGAAGTACTCCCAGTGCAGACTCGCCCTGAAGCTTAAAGCTTAAAACCATGACAGGGTAAAAGACATGGGGAAGTTAGAAGAGCTTCATCTGGAAACCTCCCTGGGGTTCTCAATATCTGAGTAGGTAGATGCATATGGATAGATTGGATACATATGGATAGATTGCTTCCTAAGGTACCCTGGCCTCAAGCTGTGAAAATAAACTGGGAACCAGTGAAGACTGGCAAATGGCGTGCATGATACGCTAATATTGCCCAGTCCCTAAGTTAATGTTCTCACAGCCACATCCTGGCTTCATGGTTGAAAGCAGTATGCTTTTGAATACTAGTTGATCAAAACTACAGGAGGGGAGGGTGTTCTTGCACTCGGATCCTACTTGCAGGATCTCATAGGCGTGGCTACTGTGAGAGCTGGATGCTGAATTAGAAGGGCCATTGTCCCCATTCCAGAAGGCTGTACTGAAGTTTCAAGACCACGAGGCAGCCATTATAGCACAGTGTCAGATCTAAGTGGCAATGTTTCTGTTCCTTGCCTCCTGGTCTAATCCTTTTGTTTCCAAATGAAAGGTGGAAGGGAAAGGGGTGCAGAAGGTGGCTCCTCTATGTAAAATTAATCAGTAAGAAGGATCATGCATTCAGAGGTTCACTGCACACATAAGCAGGGTGGGGGGTGGGGAAACAGTTGTATATTTCCCTCTTTATTTCTTTTATTTTAGCAGCACAGATTATTTATTAACTGAATGATTGTTTCAGTCTGTCTGCAGTCTCAAGATTTTGCTACATTTCATGCATAGCTTTATCACATTTCCTAATTCAGCTTCAGGCTATCACATTTGGGATGGTTTTCATGCTCCTTTTTTTTGTATGGAGTCCAACAAAAATAATGATAAATTAATGTAAAAATGCCTGTTTCCCTGGATTTTCTTTTTTTTCTTTTTGCCCTAAAGAATACGTATGTTGGAAAGTTAGCACCCACATCCATTTTATTAATTTTAGGATGGGAGAGAGAGAGAGAGAATCAGCCATTGTTTCAAATCCAGAAGATGCTGTTTTTAATGCTATACTGAATCCTGGGGACAAGCCTTAATGATGGCATGAAAGCTGAACCTGTGTTGTTCTGGCCTAAAGCCAAGTCTTTTGATTGGAGCTGAAGTGACACCTTCAGTTCCTCTTCTCAGATCAACTCAGTAATTTACTTGTCTTTCGTAGTCCCATGTGTTTTGTATTGTTTCCAGCTTTTTCATACTATGGTGGTTTAAATAGTCCTGGGTTTTAACCTTGCAAGATCTCTTCTGCTTAAAGCTACAATCCTATACATACCTACCAGTAGCTGGAAATAAGTCCCATTAAGCAGAGTAGGATTTACTTCTGAGAAACATGCATAGGATTACACGAGTTTTTGGTATCCATGAATAGTTGTGTGAACTTATAGCAAATGTGAAAGGATTTGATTAAATCTGAAAAGGCTGAAGGCTGAGATGCCAATTGCTTTTTGAGAGTTCAGTCTTGCAAGATTTCTCCAACCTGTTGAATGCTATGCTATAATTCCTCCAAGTGGTATTGTATATTTAGGGCTGCTGAGTATTCTCCAGAAGCCTTCCTTCCTATGCTTCTGTGGCTCTTCCAAAGAATGGAGGTGTACTGTCTGTAGATACAGGTGCTTAATATACATTTCCTTATATTATTGTTGAAATGATTTATTATGGTCACAGGCCAGAAATAATACATCTCCTTATAGAGAATAATAATAATAATAATAATAATAATTTATTTATTTATTTATACCCCGCCCATCTGGCCAGGTTCCCCCAGCCACTCTGGGCGGCTTCCAACAAAATATTAAAATACAGAAATCCATCAAACATTAAAAGCTTCCCTAAACAGGGCTGCCTTGAGATGCCCTCTAAAGGTCTGGTAGTTGTTGTTCTCTTTGACCTCTGGTGGGAGGGCATTCCACAGGCAGAGTTGTTGTTCTTGGGGTTTCTCAGGGGACCTGATCTCCAGGTCTTTTGCTTCGGACCCCAACCCCTTCTCCCCACTTTAAAACACATTTAAGTGAGAGCTCAGTTACCCACCATCTCATTTTGCCCAGAGGCTGTATGGGATTACCCTAAGCCTGCTGATAGCCCCTTCATGTATATGGCTCACATTGTTTGGCTATATAAATGAAGCAAAGGTGTCATTTTCTTTATTGAAACGAAGGCAAAAGATTTTTTCCAAATGCAGAGACAGGTAGTGAAGCATCTTTCACTGACAGTACTAACACTATGATCATTATTCATTGGGAAAATGCACTCATGCATAATGCCCAAATTGCTATCACATGGAAAAAAGTATCTCACATTGTATACCATACTCTGCTTATGATATACTGAAGAATGCATTTTTTCCACTTCCCCATATGTAGTGATATTGAAGCTGATATTGAAGTAAAACACATTTACATGTAGTTGTAAATAAATATTCACATATACTTGTACATTGATAAACAATGTAGTTTTCATAGAGGGAGAGAATACAAGTGCTGAATGAAGTTTTGAGTAAGCAACTCAGTAGGGAAAATATACACAATTGTTTGTGCAGATATTCCCAGATTGTGAAAATGCACACATAAATGATGTATCACACATCAGAGAAAAACATTGAGTACACCCAGTACAGTCATCACACCTTGAAAATTGACATAAAATTTTAAGCCAATATGAATATAGCACTCCTAAAAGCCTAATCGAGTCGATTGCACCACAGCCAGGTACATCTGTTCTCAGCACTAACCGTTATCATTAACATAAAACACTTAAAATCACTAAGCTTCAAGTCTGGGGACAGATTATTCCAAGAAGAATCTGCTAAATAGATTTTAGCAGTGCAGCAAGTGGGGACCTTGGCTACATTAGACTTATACGTTTTTGCATCTCAAAGGCCTGTGAACTGTTTTCAGAGGAACAGCCTGAATTAAGAATAACGCTCACACTGTATAGCAATTTCTTTATCACTGTTTAAATATGGAAGTAAAAGCCTTGAAGCTGTATGAATAGAACTTAAAAATATCAAACTGAAAAAAATGGTTTTGGAATGTTATTTTTTTTTAAGTGCATTTCATTAAAAGTCACCAAGGTGTAAAACTGAACACCGAATATAGGACGTAGTAAGAGTGCACTTTAGGGTATTTGGGTTGTGGGTGGCTAGAAGTCTTACCCGTTATTTTCCCGGCCCCAAAGGAGCGTTTGAGAAATCGCTAGCCTCTTTCTGTTTACGTCAGGTGTTGTGTGCTGGATATATGGCACTAGGGCTGCAAATCTCTAGTGCCACTGAAATCAATAGGGCATATTCCCTGGAAGATGCATGTGGGTTAGTAGTTTTACTCTTTGAAAAAGAGGTCAAAGCAGAGGATTTGTTCTATTACCTCCTTGGTTCATTTATGTTTGTTTGCATTTCTAGTGTGATTTTACCTTTCTTGTGGGGATGGAGCAGAGTGAGACGTATGGACTACTGATGAAATGCACTAACCAAAATATTTTTATCTTCTATCTGTATAACTTTTAATAAAAGAAAAACCCTAGTTTGCATTGATTCATAACTGATTGAGATTGATTATTACAAGCTTTGTCTGGAGTCATGAAGGTAAAATAAAAATGACAAAGAGTGCTGGAGCACTTAGCTGTTTTGTTTGTATTTTTGGCATGAGCTTTTGTATATACAGCAGCTGATTTCAGATTCAAGATGGATGATTAACCTACCATTGATGATCTCTAAAAACCATTCAGAAGCTGTGGGGAACTGAGGCTGCTCCAGCTTCTTTCAGATCTGCCTTTTATAGGCAGCACTGTAGGTCCACTTTCTAGCAAGTGGGTCTCATTCAGGGGAGCATACCTCTGAGTGAAAGTCTTTAGGATCCAGGGCAAAGCTAGAAGGGGAAAAAATCCAAGCAATGAGAATAGGCAACACACTCCAAAAGTTTAGAAGCAAAACGCAGCAGAGAGAAGAGACAATAATCAGAAAGAGAAGAGGGATCAAGAGAAACTGTAGCATGTGTATGCCACTAGTGGAAATGAGCCAGACAAAAGAGACATGTTAAAAGTGGAGAGATAATGACAGGAGCAACAGTAGTTAGATGACAAGCTGGAACCGGATCAAGGGGACAAGTAGAAGGATTGGGAGAGGACAAGAAACGGGACACTACCTACAGGGGCTGAAGAAGTCATAGAATGAGTGGTAGCATGTAAAGCCAGTAGAGGAGTAACAGCTGCTGCAAAACCAGAACAAATAATATGAATCTTATACAGAAAAAACATGGCAATATCCTGAGTTAAGAAGGAAGAGACAGTGGGGCAGACTTCAAGAGTGAGTTAAAAGTAGCAAAAAACAAAACAACAATGAGGATTCCCAGAAGTCAAAGAAGAATAGTACTGCTTCTTGACAAAAGAAAGAGAAGATGAAAAAGAAGAAAGAACAAATTTATAATTAACACAAATCAATCCATTTCTTAGTCTGCTTCCAAAGACTAACACAGGAATGGAGATAGCAAATGCAAAGAGTAAACCACAGCTCAGGGCAAGAGCAGAACTCAGTTGAGGTGGGACATGAGCCACACCAAAAGAGTAGCAAAATTAATTTGAGATTTCATATCAAAAGAAGTGATAGAAGAGAGAAAATGACAACCAGGAGAATCAAGCAGATCATCCAGATGAATATTGCAGTGCCCAAGTACCAAAGCAGGAATATTATCTGGAGGAAGAAAAAAAACAGTGAGCCAGGAACCAAAACCCCATATAAAGGATAAAAGAGGGCCAAGTGGGCAATAAAAAACTGCAACGCACAAAAGCAGTAGGGAGTAAGATGAAGAGTGTGGTGGGAAGAGGCTGAAACTGTAGACAAAAGAAGCCAACCCACCACCACCCGGCCCTCCAATTGACCAGTATGAGAAAATGATGAACTTCCTGCCTGTTAACCATTTATACACTTTCCAAGATGTTGGAGCCAAATGGTCCAACTTAATGAATAATATGTTTCTCTTATATTGCAGTGTTTTGGCGCCACGTGAAGCTTGCCATCTTTTTAACTTGCCTTACTACTGTGCCAGGCATAAATTTAGCAGGTGAAGTAGTTCCTGGCATGAAGATAAAAGTGATGAGGAAAAAATGTGGCAGCTTAATTTCTTCTTCTTTGTCTTCGTCTTCATCTTCTTCTGCATACTAGGATGCTGTTCTAAAGGCCGAGGATCAGGAACGATATTTTAAAAACTGGCAACCCTAATTAACATCACTGATGCATTGAGCCAACAGTATAATGCTAATATAAAATTGAGGCTTCCCTGCTGAAGCCTTGCATCAGAGAGAGATCGAGAGATCATCTATTAGGACTTTGTGGCAGGACAAGCCAATCTGATAGTTGATATGTTTGCAGCAGGCTACTACATCCATAATCCAGGATTTCTGACGTAGGGATAAAAGGAATAAACTTTTTGCAAGGGGAAAAAAGCTAATAAAGTTGCCAGGAACAGATATTTTGTAATCTGTGCTAAATATCTGCTGGAAAAACATGAGCAGCAACGAAGCTGAGAAGACACTAAAAGAAATTCAGGGCAAAGTGCCAGACGCCCAGACGGAAGCAGAATGTGGACCAAAAAGATTGCGACAATCGGGTAATTATGGTTTATGAATTTCAGCTTTAATCTGTAGTTCAGTGAATCCTGATTAAATATCTGTTAAACACAATTAAAGTTTGTTTTTGTATTTCACCGTCTTGATCAGAATAATTAGAGACTGCGTGTTTCATGTCAAAAGTAGCAAGAGGAATTTAGTGAATGAACATCGTTTTTAAAAGCCATTTGTAGCACCAGCTGTTGGCATTATTTTATATTTTAGTGTTATCAGCATAAAGATGGGCCTTCTTGGCAATGAATGTTTTCCAGCAGGACAAGAATGTTTCTGCCTATAGTGGAATGCCAATGGAAAGTGGGGGGAAAGAGCTGGTCATAAGACACCACTTGAAAAATGCCAGATAAGCTGCTAGTCCTCAGAAGTTACAACACATGCAAATAGTTGGAAAGGGGAAAAAATGATGCAAGCAGATTACCTGGCAAGTTCTTTTCTGTCAAAGTTGAATTGGGAAATGGAAAGGAACAATGTAGATGATGTACCTCAAGAGATACATAAAGTGGTACCTCGAGTAACAAACACCTCAGGTTACAAACTCTGGAAGAGTTACCTCGAGTTGAGAACCTAACCGCAGGGTGAGAATGGGAAAAGTGTGCAGCAAGAGGCCCCATTAGTGAAAGCACGCCTCTCGTTAAGAACAGTTTCAGGTTAAGAACGGACCTCCGGAACAAATTAAGATCATAACTAGAGGTACCACTGTAATTGTAGGGCAGCTTTCACCCACCCGGTGTCCTCCAGATGTTTTAGACTACAGCTCTCACCAGCTGTATTGACTGGGGCAGATGGGAATTATAGTCATAATAATAATAATATTTATTATTTATACCCCACCGATTGGTGCTGTGGTCTAAACCACAGAGCCTAGGGCTTGCCGATCAGAAGGTCAGTGGTTCAAATCCCCGCGACGGGATGCGCTCCTGTTGCTGGGTCCCAGCTCCTGCCAACCTAGCAGTTCAAAAGCACATCAAAGTACAAGTAGATAAATAGATACCGCTGCGGCAGAAAGGTAAACAGCATTTCTGTTCACTGCTCTGGCTTCGCCAGAAGCGGCTTAGTCATGCTGGCCACATGACCCAGAAGCTGTACGCCGGCTCCCTCAGCCAGTAAAGCGAGATGAGCGCCGCAACCCCAGAGTCGTCTGTGACTGGGCCTAATGGTCAGGGGAAACAGGGCTGCCTTCAGATGTCTCCTAAAAGGCTGGTAGTTGTTTTTTCGTTTGACATCTGGTGGGAGGGTGTTCCACAGGGCGGGAGCCACTACCGAGAAGGCCCTCTGCCTGGTTCCCTGTAACTTGGCTTCTTGCAGCGAGGGAACTGCCAGAAGGCCCTCGGTGCTGGACCTCAGGGTCCAGGCAAAACGATGGGGGTGGAGACACTCCTTCAGGTATACTGGACCAAGGCCATTTAGGGCTTTAAAGGTCAGCACCAACACTTCAAAATGTGCTCAGAAACATACTGGGAGCCAATGTAGGTATTTCAAGACCAGTGTTATGTGGTCTTGGTGGCTGCTCCCAGTCACAGTCTAGCTGCTGCAGTCTGGATTAGTTGTAGTTTCCGGGTCACCTTCAAAGGTAGTCCCATGTAGAGAGCATTGCAGTAGTCCAAGCGGGAGATAACTAAAGCATGCACCACTCTGGTGAGACAGTCTGTGGGTAGATAGGGTCTCAGCCTGCGTACCAGATGGAGCTGGTAAACAGCTTCCCTGGACACAGAATTGACCTGCGCCTCCATGGACAGCTGTGAGTCCAAAATGACTCCCAGGCTGTGCACCTGGTCCTTCAGGGGCACAGTTGCCCCATTCAGGACCAGGGAGTCCTCCACACACACAACCTCCTGTCCCCCAAAAACAGTACTTCTGTCTTGTCAGGATTCAACCTCAATCTGTTAGCCACCATCCATCCTCCAACCGCCTCTGGTCACTCACATAGGACCTTCACCGACTTCACTGGTTCTGATTTGAAAGAGAGGTAGAGCTGGGTATCATCCGCATACTGATGAACACCCAGCCCAAACCATCTGATGATCTCTCCCAGCGGCTTCATGTAGATGTTTAAAAGCATGGGGGAGAGGACGGAACCCTGAGGCACCCCACAAGTGAGAGCCCAGGGGTCTGAGCACTCATCCCCCACCATCACTTTCTGAACACGGCCCAGGAGGAAGGAGCGGAACCACTGTATAACAGTGCCCCCAGCTCCTAAACCCTCTAGACGGTCCAGAAGGATGTTATGGTTGAGGTTATCAAAAGCCGCTGAGAGATCCAGCAGAACTAGGACAGCTCTCACCTTTTTCCCTAGCCCGCTGGAGATCATCGACCAGCGCGACCAAGACCAAAAGATCTTGAGGGCACCAGGCTGATGTTGGCTGTTGTAGAGAGCCATCTGTTTGCTACATCTGGAGGGCACCAGGTTGGGGACCACTGCTTTTGGGAGCCATTTGTTTACCTTGTGATCCTGGTTAAGCAACCTCTTTGCAGTCTTCATAATCACAGCAATGTTTCTACTATCTCCTAACGAAGTCCTGAGATTCTGATGTACATATCTTAAATATATCAAGTTTCTCTGTAGCCAGTTCAAAGGCTATGAAGCCTACCCAGCAATTGATACAGTAACAGACTGGCCTCTTTCTTTCTCACCTGGACTTGGATCATCGCTGCAAGAGATAACATTGTGCCTTGAATTCTGTTCTTAGGAGTCTTTTTTATGAGTCATTTGCTACGGAAGATAAACCTGATTGCATTTATGTTTGACTCAAACCACTACACTAGACTCAAATTGTCATATGCACTAATGCTAGGCAGACTTCATTTAATTGTATTTCTTTTTATGCTGTCTTTCCTCCAAGAAGCTAAGGGTGATCTTATACTTTAACCTCATAACAGTCTTTCAGTGTAGGTTAAGCTGAGAGTTAATGACTTGCCCAAAGTCTCCCACTGAGATTTATGGCGAAGTCCCAATTTCTAAAGCAAAAGGAATGAAAGGGTAAGTGGTGCTGAACCATCTCCCTGCAGCCTCTCCTCTCAACTCTAGTCCCTAACCCAGGCTCTGAACTGCCTGCACAGTGGGGGATAAACTCTGGTGTGAGGGGAGCTGCAGGAAGTGCCCCTCAGGTTCAGTGCCCCCCTCTCACCTTGCACTTTTGTTATTAAAGCATGCCCTATCACTTAGTTTATATATTGCGTTAAAAAATCTGGGTCAATCATCATACATCTAGTATCCGTCTGAGTGGGGATTTGAATCTGGGCCTCCCTAGACTAAACCTAACTCTGCATATGTTGCACTACACCAGTGACCTACCCATTTAATGACTGAACCATTGTAGCTTGCAGTTTCCAATGAAAAGAGCATTGGCTTTTTAACTGTGTTTGGGGGGACACAGGGAGGCTTCAGTGAGAAGATCATTAATTGTATACAGTACAAGTTTCCAGGCAAGACCATTTACGCAAGAATATTATTCTCTTTTGTGATGCACAGTGGCGGGTGCTTCCTGGCCCATTCAGGGGGAGCCGTGATGAGGTACCACAGGACTCACCAGAGTTCTGAATTAACCAAGTGTACTCTTTAGAACACCATTTTGAATCCTTTGCAACATGCAGTAGTTTGGAAACTTGTGAAATAGATGAGGCTGCATGAATACTGTCCACACTCATTAAGGAGAAGCATGCCCCATTAAACACAATAGGCCTTAATTCTGAGCAAACATCCATATACATATATTTTATTTAAAAGCAATATACTTTCAGTAACACAAGTATTTTAACCCTTCTGTGTTCCCTTATAAAGGGACGCAAAAAGAAAATCCAGTCTGCAAATGACTGCAGATTTCCAAATTGGCCTTTTGGGAGAGCCACAGTGATTCTAATTCCAAAATGGAATCAAGGTTAATGGAGAAAGTGTTGAATGCAACTTTAAAATCAAAGCTATGTTTAAAGATAGCATCAAAGGCATATAAAACATGGCTGCCTTTTTATAAACTCCAAGCCCTGCAGATATGGTGCCCCTAACAGAGCAGGGAGAGAAAAGATCAAAGCAGAAACTATCATTTAAGTCTGTTTAAGCGAGAAATTATATCTAGAATCAGTCTGTGAAGACATATGTTGATGTTGAGACTTTCACAGCACTAACATTATTTACTAAAATGTGTAGTCTCTGATATGGTACAAACAATTCTATCTCACTAGGAGAAAAGGAAGGGGGCATTCACTTCAGAAAATGAAAATGAAGGTCAGCATTGACTGGCTAGTAGCAGAATGAGACTAACACATCCACATAGAAATATTGTTCTTGTTACTGAAATAACAGAATGCTGAATGTCACTGGTTTCTGTGAATGTGTGCTCTGAAACAGGATTTTTAGAATTCTTTGCTCTACTATCACCAACTGACACAGTGGATATTCTTTACCTGAGTTTGCTAGAATGTGCCTTCAAAATACATCAAGACCTTGTCCTGTCTTCTCACAGTGTTCTTTTATAATGGAAAGCAAAAGGTAGAATTCATTGCTGTCATTCAATGAAGTAGCAGGTTGTGGGGAGGGGGGCAAGTTGGGGCACAACTTTATTGAATAACAGAGCTCTAAACCTAAGCATCCAGCTCCTGGCTCAGGGACTTATTCCATGAGTATTAATGTATGATAAAGTCTCTCACACAAGTTCAACCCTCAGTGACTGCAATGTTAAGTGACGATACCCACCACAGTTCAAAAGGTGCAACAGGCAGACCTTTCAACTTAAAAAACAAGAGTTTGCATTATGATCGTTCTGCTCCTACTAGGAAGACTGGCTCCAGAAGGTGGTTGTTGAGGAGCATTGTTCAGCTTTGTGGGTTCTCCAGAACGGGGTTCTGCATGGGTTGGTTCTGTTCCCCCATGCTGTTTAACATCTGCAGAAGTCACTGAGTGGGATCATAGTGTTTTGGAATGTGTTGTCATCAGTATACTGACAACACACAGCTCTAGTTGTCCTTTTCATTTTCTGCAGGTGAGGGAGTGAATCAGTGCTTGGTTGTGATAATGGACTGGATGAGGGCTTATAAACCGAAGCTTATTCCAGACAGGACTGAGATGCTGTTGGTGGGTGGTTCTTCTGACCAGCTGAGTGGTGTGATCACATAGATTGGGGTTTTTCTTGGATCCTTTGCTGTTGAGGTACAAGTGGCTTCAGTGGTGTGAAGTGCCTTCCATAAGTTTAACTACAAGATAACTTGGCTACAGTAATATGTGCTCTGGTAACTTCAAGGCTGGAAATTAACATTGCATAAAAGTCCAGAACACCCCACTCACTGTGCATTATGAAGTAAGCTTCTCTAGAGCATCAGTCTTGTGCAGTGTCATGTTTACTGTACAAACAAATCAGCTACACTTAGTACTTTGGCCAGCCAGCAGTCAATATGGCTTGTCTTGATAAACTAGCACACAAAAGTAGATGTTGTCCCATGTTACCCAGCCAATTAGAGTGCGAGCCACCAATTACACACTATGCTGTAACAGGCATAAACTGGTAGCAAAGGAACAAATGCTGCCAGAATCTTCACATCCTTGACAGATTGTTCAAATGTTACATAGAAATGAGGAATGTAACAGCACAAGTAAGAAATGTGAGGTTTTAGTGAGTGCCATCCAGAGTACCGGAAGATTGCTATGCTAAAACAAGTTATGTGTCATTTATTTTACTGTCATTTATAAGCAGGGGTGAGAATTAAATTTCTAAAGCTTTTTTTAAAAAAGCTTCCTCTATGTATCTGTATCCCCTGAAAGAAATGTAGCTGGAGTCAGTCCGAGCCTCACCCTCCCAGGCCAGGTGGGAAAAGGCCTGCAAGGCAGGGAGCAGGTATTCCAGCACTCACAGCTGAGATGATAATATTTCTCCAGCCCTCTAATAAAACACAAATACACAACCCTGTGTGTGGGTCTGCAGCAGAGCAAATACTAGTCGAAAGCTAAGTAAGGCTGAGAACTGGCATCAATGAGAACTGATATTATTTAGCATAAAAAGTATATATTGTTTTACATTTAAGAATGTAGCTCTTAAGGCTTTACTGAAATATATAGATGCAATGGAACAATCTCTGAATATTTCTTATGAATGGATGGCTCTAGAACAAGACCATTTTCATTTGGCATTTTCTCACTTGGTCACTTTCCTGTAGTCTATATAGGGCACATCTGTATTGCAAATTTTATTTATTCTTTCCAGAATGTACTTTAAATTCATTAGCTATCTTTATAATAGTTATAGATGAAGCAGCACTTTCATTCTGAGTCCTCTGTCTACAGTGGTTTGTAACTTCTGAAATAATGACCTTTTTGGCTGAAAATTCTCATTTGTGTTTTAAGCTCAAAGTGAGTATTGTTTTGGAAAGTCTGGAAAAAGAAATCCATTAATCTATTTATGAGGACTAGACATTACAATAAGTTGTACGTGCAGTTATATTTGATGACCTACATATTCCAATAAAAGTACATTATTATTTTTCTCTGGCTTTAAAAGAAATATCAAGGACGTTTTTCTATTAAAATTTTCAAATTTCCTCAGCCTTCATTTCTTGCTTTTGCTTTTAAAAAAACCCAGAAAGAGTGTACTGGTGCAGAACCTGGTTGCTTTCAGTATGACTTTAAAAAAAAAAACTGATGTAATAACACTTAAGAAATACCTTACAAGTGGCAAGATGATGTAACTATTAAAAGAATACTCCTGTCTAAAATGGTGGCTGTGTGTTAAAATCCAATGATAATTGTGAAATGTTTAAAATGCAATCTTCAGTATTAAGTTTTTCAACATGTTGCATATCATTGAGAAATAGGTTCCATTTGACAAATCTCAGCCAATTGCTCCTGTTGCATACATGGACGTCCTGAATGAGTGACCTAATGAATGCATGCATTTATCTGTAAGCTGCCTTGAGTCCCTGTCAGGTGCATGTGCCAGGATTTTCTTGGTGATTTACATTGCAATTCTGTACATGCCTAGTCAGAAGCAGGAGTGACTGGCATGGTGAAGCAATGCTATGCTACCACCCTCCTAACTGCAGTGTCACTGTCGCTTTCAAGACCAGGCAGGAGCAGGCTGACATTGAGGTCGAGTCTGTGGGGCAAGTCAGCTCTGGCCCAATTTCAGTGCCACCATTGCTCACACTCCAGTAAGCATCAGGAACACCACTGTCAGAAGGGTGATATTACCTTCACTCCTGCTCAGAAGTGAATCCCATTGAGTTCAATATGGCTTACTGTTAGGTACATAACTATAGAACTGCACTTTTAAAGGTGACTGAAAGGAAGACCCATCTTCAGGCCGGGCTGGGAAAGACTCCCATATAAAACTGACAGAGCCACTGTCATTCAGTATAGACACTATTAAGCTAGATGGGCCAATGGCTTATTCACTATAAGGTAACTTCCTTTGTCTCAGGAAGTATTTGAGCAGATTGTTATGATTTAAACATTTTTAATATGTGAATAAAATATATGCAATGTTCTGTATTTCTGTTTACATAAGCACGATAAATTTCTCTTCCATCCACAACCCACACACTTGATTGGTTCTTTTGTTTGCAGTAAACACACTGAATTGAGTAGAGATCCTTTTCATCAGTGCGAACGAAGCCAGCGTGGAATCTATTGTGTAAACTTTGACCCCAAATTTATATGACTTCTACACAACTAGAGGGGGAGAGATAACATTGCATTGACCTAGCTTTTTACGTTTAATTATACATATTGGGCTAAAAGCTCTAAAAGTTGTTAATGTTTTAAGTCTTAGCTACTTTTGCAGTTGAAAGATCCCCCCATGATTATTTTCTGTTGTAATCAAAAGGACATTAACATGGACAGGAAATTAATCTAGCACTCTAGAGATTAATATTAATCTGGTAATGTACTGTCCTCATGATTTTGGGAATCTGTTCTCTTATGGTGCGTTATTGCAGTGTATTTATAAACTATCTAGGTAAAGGTTCCTTATGTTTAGAATATATTCTTATATATCATTTCATTTTAGCTTTCTAGAAGAATGGTGTTTGCTTTCTTTCAAATGATGTTGCATGTACAGTTAATTCTGTGTTAAGTTTAACATATTGGAAAGTCTCTTAAGGGTTACAATTTGTGGAAAATAACCATATGTTATATTTTTCTATAATGTGCCTCTTTCTGCTGCTCTGAATTCTAGTTCTTTCAAATCTATGTGTAAGCTAGGTTTCATGAAGTTGTGTGGCTGCAGCTAATACTGTACTGTATAGCAGTTGTATTGGGGGGGGGGCAGGACACCAAGGCAGGACTTCTGGAATATTGTAGCATTTAGCTTGGGCTTTTTGAAATTCCTTGCTGTTTTTATGTTCAGCAGTTTTACATGCAGTAGTCATGAGTACTTTGGGGTTATACAGTTCTAAAACAACATCACAGACACCTTGAATTTAGACATTATGTTTTGGTTTACAAAGACTCAGGTGTTGGCTTGAATGAAAAAGCAGGGTATGCATTTTTAAAAAAGTATAGTGTTTTGGTATCCGGACTGCTATGTAATGAAGCGGCCAACAGGAACGGAAAGTGTAAAATTCAAACTTGGGAACATGCATGGAAGCTACTGATTATCTTTTATGTCTGAATGGGAAATATGCTATTGGTGCTCAAAGAGATTAGTGTGAGTATAGTGTTTAAGAATAAAATGAGGCGGAGTTGGAGAGCTTCTGTAAAAATGCTTCTTAAAAAAAAATCCAGAGAGGCAATTTTCATCATGCCTTCATTGTCCCCAGAAGCATCTGCTTGGCCACTGTTGGAAAAGGAATGCTGGACTGGGTAGACTGGTCTGATCCAGCAAATCAGTTCTTACATTGTTGAAATATAACAGCCAGATATTTGCCGTAATTTAATGTAACTTTTAACAAAAATATGGAAATCAGCTAGCACAGAATCCAGCTATGTTTGCTATGTCCTCCATCTTAAGACTGTGCTAAATGTAGACCTTTTGACTTCAACATCAAGTGGGCTTTTTCTCTTTTTTCTCCCCATCTCCTTTTGCTTGGCATTCAGTCTAATAAAGAGTTCAAAAGCTTGTCCAATATTTTGAGACATTTTGGTTTGTTCTAATAAAAGTGTTACCAAATGTTGAGCTTGCAAGAGGTAGCACTGCAGGAATCTGTTCTTTCACTCTTTTAACAAAGCACTTTAGAATGATATGTGTGAACTAGGCTACTGCTTTGCTCTGCAACCCACAACTAGAAACGACATAATTGTTCATGAGTGAGCACCCATCCTGCCATGAGAAGCAGTTCACTGGAAACGTATGAGCAGACCAGCTGGCTGGGACATCTCCAACCTCCTGTTTGAAATGGAGCTTTTCCTAGTTGTGAGCCCGCTGCAGCTCTTCACAAAGTAAAGATTGTCTGGCAAGGAGTGACTGCATTTTAAATAAGAGCCTTTTGCTCTCCCTGCAGGCAGGTCTGTTAATAAGAAAGCATCCCAAGTTGGGGTGATTATTACTCATGAGTAATCACAAAGAGAAAAGGCTTAACGTGAAGCCTTACCCAGATATGATTGATGGGAAGGATTGCAGGATACAATTTCAAATGTCAGGCTGAAACCCTTCCCATTTGTAAATCAATTAATGAGGCTTGGCTTGTATTGATAATAATGACTTGTAATACATTTTCCCTTTGTATTTGTTCTCATGGCCTTACCTAACACTGAAGGTGAAATAACATATCTGTAGCTCTCTGAGGCATTTTTATTCTCTTACTTGACTTGAGATACATCACGGTCACTCACTTCCTTCTGTTTCTCACTGCTGCTCCCCACCTCAAGTAGATTGACCGAGCATAAATATTTTCCACTTCGCTTTACTTACTTATTTACTATTTTAAAAAGCATAATGGATCACAGTCTCTGAGCAGGAAGCCTGATTTTTTTTAAAAAAGAGTTACAGGTGTTTTAATGACCTTGTATGGAGAGTCTAGATGTGGAAACAAAAATGGGGATTATGGTTTGAATGATTGGGCAGACTGTGTGTCAGGAGTGTGAAGGAAACAGAGCATTGTTTGGGCATCAGTTTCTTGAGCCAAGCCTTTGTTGCAGGTTTCATAATAAGGTAGCTTCTCATAATTAAATCTGAAGAAAGTAACAAATGTGAGTAGAATGTGTTTAAGAGGTAGCTTTATTGGAGCCTCCCCCCACCCCCATTTTAGACATTTGTAGCCTTCAGTAAGATTGTAGATAGATACTGAAGAAAACAGCCCAACCCTTTTCTTATCATGTACTGGAGATGACAGACTGCAGAAACCCAATGGCATTTTATAAAGCATCGCAACAAGAACTGGGACTTGCCAGGTTCCATTTATCTAGCCAAGAATATAATTCTGTGATCTATCCCAAGGAGATTTTCAACAGAGTCTTACACTTACTGTCTGAATTAATGATACTGCTTTTTTTCCTTAGCCATTACAAAAGCCACTCTGCACTTTTATACATTATGTTAAAGTTTTTTTTGGTGTGTGAACATACTCTATAAAAACCCTTTCTGCTTCATCATTTTGACAAGCCAATTCCACTAAATCTTCCATGATCATCATGTTCTCTTTTTAACTTTTTCAATTCCAGAAAACAGCAAACATTTCTGAGTTACAAAGCACCAAACAGCTAGAGACTCACTTGCTATAAGGTAAGTCATCTCTGTAGAAGTCTGTAACAAAAAATGTAAAACCAAGTGCATTTCCAGTTATCAGCTGTACACTTAGCTTTGACAATTATGAAGAATCAATGTCTATTCAATGGGACCCGTCTCCTTGGTCTGGTAGGCACACTTTGAAAATAACATATTATGAAACTAACCTTGATAACTTTGGATCCCTCAAATTGTTTCCCCTGTTGAATTTACCTCTTCAAAGAGTTGGAGACTCAAAATGCCTGTGTCATAAATTACTTTTCAGTTGTTTGGTTTTCTTACTGTTTTCTTGGCCCTTTGACTTATCAATTACAAGGCCGAAAGTGGCATCTCACAAAATACAGTTTTCAGGATGATCAACCTTAACTCTTGCTATAACAAAAAGAACTTTTTCTGAGTTGATATCAACATTAATAAGATCCAAGCCTTCCTTGAATGTTTCCAAGTGAAATGTCAGCTGACAGATAACTGCAGCTCACATAGCATGCATTCTTGTTTACAATAATTTAGAACCTTTGCATTTTCCGCTAACATGTTTTTCATAATGAAGTTAAGTCCCCTTGTTTTAACAAGCAAGGATGTCACATATGACCGCAGCAGTGATTGATTTTTATGTAGTAACCAATCAGTTATCAGATGCCAATTTAGGCGAGCTCGATCGGTTTGCCTGCACTGGGTGCCGAGCCGAGAGGGTGCCACAGGAGGCACAGCAACAATGACAAACAATGGAAGTCAAGAGGTGGTAAGGTGCCAAATTTTGGCATTGCACAGGGCACCGCTGAAATTTTAAAGCCCAAGGTCGGCCACTGCAGTTATCCTCAAACGGGGGACATGATAGACAAGGCAGTGGATGCACGAGACTTTTGGGCTCTCAGCATATTGCAACCACTGGTCCCATCACTGGTCCAGTCTGTCCCCCACATCAGGTCCTGCTGCTGTCAGCCTTACTGTTCTTGCTGCCATCAGAGCCCTTACATGGCATAGCTGATTGCTGCCACTACCACACTAATCACTTGCTTTACCCCACATCCTAGCAGACATGCTTTACCTGGCAGGTGTGAGCAATGGTGCTTAAGGGATCTGGGGCAGTGGGGAAGGAGTGAGCATCATGGAGGACAGAGCATGCTCAGTGGCTTTGGAATGCTGGGTGACTGTTTCGATGGCTGAGATTGAAAACCAGGAAGGAGGGGAAATGCAAGAGGGCATAACTGGCAGGACTGGCAGGATGCAACACAGCAACATTTTCTTAGGGTCCTTACTTGTGTTTTGAATACTGGTTGCTGGGTAGCAACAATGGGACAAGAATGTTGCCCTTGTGCCTTGCTTGTGGACTTTTCAAGATGCATCTGGTTGACCATGATGAAAAAGAATGTGAAAGCTGGATTACAGGATTTGATCTGATCAAGAAGCTCTCTTTCTGTATAGAAAGTTGACCTAGAGAAGAGGTGTGCCCTTCAAATGATGAGCAGATCTCTGATGTGTTTTAGAGATACGTTTTCCTAATTCTGCATCTCCACGCAGATGTGTGTCTAGGCAGTAACTTCCCCCCCCCATGACTTTCTTAATATTACAGTGTTTTATATTGCTGCCACACTGCATTCACAAGTGCTTCCACTTGTGAATAGAGTTTTGTGATATCTGGGCTGGCTACTTACCAGGCAGCATGGAATTCAAAGCAGTTACTTTCTAAAGCAGGAAGTATAAGAAGAGATAAGCAATTGGTTGCTGATGATACCAAAAATGAGCATCACATATACAGTCATACCTCGGGTTAAGTACGCTTCAGGTTGAGTACTTTCAAGTTAAGTACTCCGCGGACCCATCTGGAATGGATTAATCCACTTTCCATTACTTTCAATGGGAAAATTCACTTCAGGTTAAGTATGCTTCAGGTTAAGTACGGACTTCCGGAACCAATTAAGTACTTAACCTGAGGTACCACTGTAGTACGAATAATTTTAAATTACGGAATAGCAAATCACATTTGTGAGTAAGTGTTAAGGAAAAAATGGGGAAAGAGGTACACTAGACAATTCAGCAGTTGCAGACACAGGCATGCACCATAGCCATGCTAAAATTTTGGAGTAGTGATCTATGCACATTTAGACATTTCCATACCCTGAATAAGTTTCCTCGGGGGACAGGGAGGAAAGGGAAGGATTTGTCCATAGGTTGCTATATACCAGAGATGGGAAGCCATTGTCAACACGAGGACCACATTTCCCCATGGACAATTATCCAGGTGTAAAGGAACAGACTTGACAAAACAACAGTCTGGGATAAAAATTGGCCACAACTCCGGATGTAATTCCGGATGTAATTCCATTCCAGCCTCCTGCTGGAGGGCTGAAATTTTGAACAGGGTCATGCCAAGGATTCTGGCCACCCCCAGGGCGCTAATCTAAGTAGGTGGCCATCCCCAGGCCGCTGCTGGAAGCTCTGTGGCCAGCTGCAGGGATGTAACTCCTGGCTGCCCTGGGAATTGAGGGCAGTCTGCAAGGGCCTGCAACCACTGCCCACCCGGAGCAGGGTAAGTGGTCATTATCACCTTCCAGCCCAGCAAAAACACTTGGGTATGAAGCAAGGGGAAGGGTGTGGCCTGGGGAGAGTTCCAAGGGGTCTATAGAGAGGCTTGGAGTTGTGGCTCCAGGCAGGCTTGTGGGTTGCCTTCTGAGTCGGGACTGCTCTGTGATTAAGCCAGGTCTGTGCTTTCTTAACAGGGAACCATATGTTGTACCATATGTTGAATCTCTTCAAATGTAAATGGCAAATGATATAAGACAACCTGCAAAGTAATACTTTGGAATTTTCTACCCATAAAAATGAAATACCTGCTTCTGTGAAAAGGGGCTCCAAATGTACAGTGCTGCTGTTTAGCTAGGCAGAAATATCTGCAGAAATAACTGAGGAGGTTTTATACATCTCTCCCCCAATGTGGGCATTTTCATCATTTGAAATACTGTACAGGATTTCTATTGAATTGGGGAGTTTTGCAACAAGTACCTTTGTCACCATATAGCTTACTTATATATATATAAAAAAGGGAGTCTGAATGGGGTGAAAAGTGAGTGAAGGCCATCTATACAGCATTTACTTTTCAGAAATAAAACAGCTTATTGATTCGGAGAACCAAAGACCTAGTTAGTTCACTGCTTCAGCTTCTGCTCAGTTTATTTCCCTTGTTTAAAACAGCAGAAGCACTGACTGTGCACTCAGGCCATTACCTTCACTGGGTTGTTAAGGTTTTCTTAATGCTGACTTTCTGTTCTGTAGCACCACAGAAAATATCCTCCTAGCTTCTAATCACTGTAATAACTAACCTCGAGGAGTCATTAGTGTGGGTTCAAACAATATCCTATAATAAGTGTGCTCTGAGGAAATTGACATAGTTTATCTCCTTGATTCATATTCTTGTGAAAATAATGGGTTGTGAAATAACATTGGTGTTTTTCTTGTGCAATACAAAATCTTGACAAGCTATGTTGATATTTTCCTCTCAGATAGTGGGTAGAAACACTTTGTTAGGCAACATTCCACCTACAAAATTTATACATTCTAAGTTGGAGATGGGTTGTTGTGTTGAGAAACAAACGCAGGCATGCCAAAGCCCTCTCTGATGCCAGTGAGTGCCTAGATTCCTTACGGAAGCTACATAAACGGTTCTATGATTAAATTCAATTTTCTTTCCTTCACCAATGAATAATGTGGCAGAATTCTACCAGTGGTACCCGAGTAGCTTTTCTTTGGTTATTGTCAGACGAGATCCACTACAGGGCAGGCCCAGGAGGAAAAACTAGTGGAGCACCACTTGTCACCCCCTACATCAGACATTACAGGTTAGGTATTAAAAATGGTAACATTCAGAAAGCAGCAGGAAAACATTTCACTCTTCCATGACTTCCTGTAGCAGACCTAAGAGTCACTGTTATCCAACGAAGAGGGAGGCTTGAGCGGAAAAGCTCAGGCCTGGAATTCATTAGCATATTTGGTTCTGTGGAATCTCATTTTAAATCCTTGGGATGGTTAGCTTGCTTCAGAGATAAATTATCCCACTTTTGGTGTTTGTTTACACTATTAGTCTTGCTTCCTATTCATCTCCCTAGTGGCAGTTATTCAGGAGTGGATCCACCCATACTGACTTCATCTTCTAGTCATTCAATTGGATTTTGCATTCATTTATGCTCTGTGACATGCCTATTGCTGTCATTTTCACTGTTTGGTTCTTTGTAAAAATCATCATACATTTTTCTGTTTTTGCTTATGTCTCAGGGTATATAAACCTACACTTAGGGTAGGGTACATCTGATAAAATGGGGTGTATCCTATGAAAGATTATGCCACAATAATGTTTTTTAAGTCTTTAAGGTGGCACTCTATGTGGTCTTGGCTTTTGTCTCTTTCTGCAGCTGTCTAGTGTATTTACCTTTTTGGAGTTTTGCCATTGTTGCATTGTTTTACTACTGCTAACCTCTCTTGCACTGGATTACATATAGAAGCTAATAACAGTGGTGAGTTACTTGTAGAATTGGGGGAATTGCTGCATATATTAGGACAAATTACAAAGGCATCCCAGCATTCTCATGCACTCCACTGACTCTACTTTTGCTCAACATCATAGCCTTTCAAAACAAAGACAAATAAGAGCAAAATTATTTTAATAGTGATACCCTGTTTCTCATATTTTAAGACATACCCATAAAATAAGCCATAGCAGGATTTTTAAGCATTCAAGGAATATAAGCCATACCCCGAAAATAAGACATAGTGATAGGCACAGCAGCAATACCGGCCATGGCAGGAGGAGGAGGGGGAAAAATATAAGACATCCCCTGAAAATAAGCCATAGTGTGTGTTTTTTGAGGAAAAAATAAATATAAGACATGTCTTATAATATGAGAAACATGGTATTTGTTTTGTATGTTGTTTTCTACCCAAGAGGTATAAACAGGAAAAGAATGAGGTAAAGGTTTTGAGTCCAGGAATTTTTAGGTCAAAAATTTCTACTGAAAAGGTTGGACACTTTCTCATTGCATGATATCAACTTAGTTCCATCTCTCCTTCCTATAGCCATGCAAGCAGTCATCTACCCCTCCACCCCCCAAAAAGCATTCTTATAAGAAAATTATCAAAGTACACTGGTTTTACTGGTTCCCTCATGGGGAATCTTTACTTTCCCAAAGGAAAGTATAATTACCAATAAGAACCAATCAACTAATGACTTAATATATCTCCCAGGGTCATTTCCTCACATTAGTAACCTATTTATATGAATTACTGGACCTTTAATGTAATTACCTTATTATTAATAATAAATAGCAAGCAACATTTCAATAATTGCTTTTATTAACTATCAGCAAATGTGCTCATTAGTACTTTGTGTGCCAACTTTCCAGTACTTAGTGCTCCTATTAGTCATATATTCAGCTTGCTTTAAACGAGCAATCCTATTCTTACATTACACTTGGGCTGGAGATATGGCTCCACTAGGCTTGTGGATCAGCCGCCAAACCCAACGTGTACTCATCCTAGAAAGGCAAGTAGGTGGAGAACTACTAGAAAAGAGAAAAGCAAGACAGAAATGAACACACCCACAGCGGCCCTAGAAACACGGCCACATTATTATTGTTGTTGCTGTTGTTAAAATTTCCATACAACCCTTCATCCCAAAATCACATGGCGAATTACAATATAAAAATGCATAGCATAATAGCAATCAAAAACAATACCCCCACAGTTCAAAAGGCCATAGATTGTTTAATCAGTCAAAGGCCTGGCAGAAGAGGAATATTTTTTCCTCCTAAAGGTGTGTAGTGAAGGCGCAAGGCGAGCCTTCCTGGAGAGAGCATTCCATTAGCAGGGAGCCACCCCAGAAACGGCCGTTCTCGTGTTGCCACCCTCCAGACCTCTCACAGAGGAAGCACACAAAGAAGGACTTCAGAGGCTGATCACAAGTTGTTTAACATAGAGAGAGGCAGTTCCTTGAGATATTGTGGTTCTGAGCCATTTAATTGTTTCACTGAAATCCCATTTTGTGTACCTATTTATGTGAGCTGGCCTCTCTTCTGTTGGGTATGTGCAATATTGTTCCTCATTTAACAGGATTATTTGTTTTAATATATATCTTTGTTTGGAGTGTTAAACCCCTCTCATAAAATTGTAAATAAAACTGATTGATTTATTAATGGCTAACAATAGAAAAGAGGCATACCAGTTTCAATAGATAATAGCTCTTCCTTCCAAATTTCTTTACAAAGGGTTTTGGGGTGGGGTTTTTTTTTGCAGCTAGTGTCATTACAAATTTTAATTAATACTATCTCCTGTCACTGTTAAATCAAAATACTTTCACCAAATCAGGTAGCTGACTTATGAGCAAAGATAAACTTAACTCCTTGTGGTGCTTTCTTCAAACTTTCTTCATTCACAGTTATTTCAACCTTCTTGCCTGCACAAGCAGTGATATGATGTTTCTACAAGAGTCCTCTCCAGCTCTTTCTTTGAAGATGCTTTTCTCAAAGGTGCTTTGCACAGAGCCTTTCTCTTGATTGAGGATTCTTTTTAGACAGCTGGAAATTCCTGATGGATGTTAATTGGAGTTCAGTTTGAAGATACAGAACTGCTTTTATTGCATCTGTCTTTCATTGATTTCTGTGAAAACCATAATTAGACTTTTTTGTGGGTGGAGATATCCATGGAATGTTTCAGTTCAGTGCCTTTATCCATTTAAAAGATGGACTTTATTTTCCTTTGTTTTTCTTAAAGCTGTATCAGTCAGTTTTATTGAGAATGTGGATTCTTTCACACTTTGCCTCTATATGTGGAATCATGCATACATATGAATTATGTTCTACTGACTCCTCATACAGTAACTTTAGATTCTTAATAAATATTTATTTTGTGCTTAGTATGAAGATAGCAAAACAGCTGAAATTCTTTTTGGTCACCTATTGTTAAGGAAGAAAATTTAAAGATGTTAAAATACAGGTAACAAGCCCAAAAATAATTTCTTTAACTATTTGAATTCATAAACTTCTTAAATCAAATTGATAAAGCATTAAGTCTTCTTGAGGTGTTTTGAAAACCCAGAATAAATAGGGGAAGTCACATAACCTAGAAAGGATGCTTAGAATCGTAGAGTTGCAAAGGATCCCAAGGTTCATCTAGTCCAACCCCTAGCACTGCAAGTCTCTCAACTGGATCATATCTGACAGATGACCCCCCAACCTCTGCTTAAAAACCTCCAAGGAAGGGGAGTCCACCATCTTTCATGGGAGCCTGTTCCACTGTTGAACAGATCTTATTGTCAGAAAGTTCTTCCTGATGCTCAGTCAGAATCTCCCTTCTTGTAACTTGAAGCCATTGGTTCGAGTCCTACCCTCCAGAGCAGGATAAAAACAAGTTTACTCCATTCTCCATGTGATAGTCCTTTAGATATTTGAAGTTGGCTACCATATTTCCTCTCACTCTCCTCTTTTACAGGCTAAACATTCCCAGCTCCTTCAACCATTCATCATAAGACTTGGCTTCCAAACCCTTGATCATCTTGATCACCTTCCAGCTTGTCAATAGCCATCTTAAATTGTGGTGCAGTCTGACCAAGGCAGAATAGAGCAGGACCAGGACCAGGACTTCCCTTGATCAGGACAATATACTTCTGTTGATGCAGCCTAGAATAGTATTGGGTTTTTTTGCTGCTGCATCACACTTTTGATTCACATTAAGCTTGTGCTCTACTAAAATCTCTAGATGCTTTTCACATCTAGGTGTCCTTCATCTTGTATTTTGTGCAGCTGGTTCTTCCTGCCTAAGCAGCCCACTTCACCCATTTTCCCAGGATGATGTGGAAACATTAGTGAGCGTCCTTTGGGTTCAGTCTGTCAACCAGCTACAAACCCACCTAGCAGTCACCTTGTCTAGTCCACATTTAATCAGCTTCTCCTCAAGAATATCATGGGAGACTTTGCCAAAAGCCATACTGAAATCAAGTTACACTATCTGATCCACCAAGCTTGTAAAGCTATAAAAAAAGAAAGGAAGAAGATTCAAAAATCCGTGCTGGGTCTCAACAATCACAGCATTCTTTTCTAAGTACCCCACAGACTGACTATTTCCATTTTAGGACTTTTCCTGGTATTGATTTCAAGCTCTCTATGTAGTTACCGGGTAGTTACCCTTTTGAAGATGGGGAGAACAGCCCCTTTTGAAAATTTGATCCTTGATCCGTAGGCAGTCTGTCTAAATCTTAGCATGTAGTGGTATGTAGAACTCACACCACATCTGATTAAAGAATCCACCACCATTAAAATCAACAGACCTACAGCATTCAAAGCAGTATGAATCAAACTCTTAGAAGCCTGATTCTGAAAAAATAGTTGCTGTGGAGCTTCGTGAGATGAGTTCACTGACACAGTTCAAACTGTCTGTAGTAAAGAAAAGAGGAGTGATAGGGTAAAGAAGAGTTTCCTTTTATCCTCTTTTCTGATTTATCCTACTTGCACAGAAATGAATATTATTATTATTATTTTTACAGATTTCAACTGGAGTAGATTGGTCTCACAGAAATGACCAGATAATTTAAAATGTTAATCACTGCTGTTCAGATATTTCATTAGTCTATTTTAGTCAATATTACTATTAATACACATGAGACATGTAATTGCACTGTGACATGTTAACAGCAGTCAATGACAGACCAAATTTTTACCTTGCACTTGTAACAGGAAGGAAGTCTCATAATGCATAATTGCTACAGGGAAGGGGGAAAAAAACCATTTTAAACTAGCCTTTGTGTCACACTCCTTTGTATATTTTGCATAATCTTTCTATTGCAGAATGGCAAGTGAATCTTGTCCAGTTCTGTGGGGTATTGAGGCTCACAAGGGAAGCAGTTAGCATCCAAATTAGAGAGCATACAGGACCTTGGGCAGTTCCTGCCAAAGCAGCTAGTGTAGATACCGTCTTCAAGGAACTAGAGCCAACTGGTGTTATGTAGGCTATGCAGACCTGGAGTGTGGATACTTGGTACTCCAAGGGACTTGTCCCCCGAATTATAGGGTGGTGGCAGGGATGCATGCTGCAAGCCTGACTGAGCTACAGGCAGTTCATCTGAGGCTCTCCTTCATGTGCCTCTTCCATGTGAGGTCCTGAGGATGGCAACATGAGGACGAGCCTTTTCTGCAGTGGCTCCCTGTTTGCAGAATGCCCTCCCCATTATATATCTTTAGATGTCAGGCGAAAACGTTCCTCTTCAACCAGGCCTTGGGGCTGATTAATATTCTACAGCCTTTTAAATGTGTTTGTGGGAGGGGTTTGTTGTTTAGTTGTTTTCATTTTAACTATTTATTTGTGTTTTTACCTTTTATTTTTACCTTGTGTATCGCTTTGAGATCTTAGGATTAAGGGCTGTATATAAGTCTAACTAACTAACAAACTCCACTACAATGCATGGCCAGGTCCCTAGGTCATGACTCTTTGCAACAAGTAACAGGTTAAGCTGCCTATGCAGTTTCTTATGAGTCACGCAGGACAGTTCAGTAGGAACTAATAGGCTAATATAACAAGTGATAGTGACTATTGACTGTGATAGTTTCATTTTATCTATAGTCAGTCTCTTTGGTTTTCTTATTTCATTTGGGGGTCTTCATTTGTCCTGATTCCTTCACAGCAGTATAAACCTACATAAATGAATTCTTGGCTTTCCTAAATTGTAGGTTAGCTTATAATTCAATCATGGGGTAAGAGAAATAGTAACTTTTATGGATAGCACATTAAATGTTAGCCCACATGGTCAATTCTGAAGCATGAATTATTATTGTTCATTAATCTATGAAGGTAATAATTTTATCCACTAAAATCCTCAATTTAATTTTGTTGTAATTGTTCCTGACTGTGTCAAACACACAGTGACATTTTTCTTCCCATAATCAAAATATTTTAAGGCTTTCTTTTTATTTCAGATGGGAAAGATCTAGTACATTTTTTTAAAAAAAGCCATCTCTCTTAACTATATAGGACACACACACACACACACACACCAGTTCATAGGACTGCATCCAATGTAGCACTAAGTAAAATCACTTCACGTTATATTTGTCCTTGGGAAATGTTTTCCACCAACAGTGTTGGTGGAAACTTCCTTGTTGCTGGTAACTTCCTTGTCGTGAACCATCCTGATATCTTGTGAACTGCCCTGAAACCCGTGGGGATAGGTAGGTATATAAAATTTAACAACAGCAGCAGTACAATAGACAGGCGAGTCTGTTGTAAAACAAGTTTCACATCTGTTTCATTGGACTCCGCTGTTGTGCAACATTAAAACTCAGCCATCCATTAGCACAAGAGCAGGCTCGTAGCAAGGGAGGGGCGATGGGGGTGGGGCGCCCCGGGCAGCACTCTGGTGGGGGCAGCACCCCCGGCCCCTCCCCACCCTCCACCAACGATGGGCAGTGCGACCGCCATCGCGGACGCGCCCAATGTTGCACCTGCAACCCGCTCCGTAGTGCGCTCTGCTTCTTCCTGCTTGGGCAGAAGTGAGGGGCAGGCCAGAGAGGGACGCCAGTGGCGGCCGCTGATGCCTCTCCCTGGCCCACCCCCTCGCCTTCTCCGCCCAAGCAGGAAGAAGCAGAGCACGCCGGCCGAGCAGAGCAGCAGCGCCAACCCGGACGGACTGCGCATGTGCGGACATGTGCAGTCCATCCGGGCTGCTGCTGCTTCCGTGGCAACCTTGCGAGTGGCAACTTGTAAGGCTGCTGTGTGCGAAAAACAACACGGACAGGGCAGCCTACGCGGCAGCTTTACAAGTGTCCGCTTGCTCGGCGGATTGTAAGGTTGCTGCGGGAGCAGCAGTGCCAGCCTGGACGGACTGTGCATGCACAGTTCGTCCTGGCGTGCACGTCATGACGTTACGACGCATGCGTCAGGACGCATGCACGCTGCGGAGCGACGCCCCGCCCCCAGGGGGGGCTGCCCCGGGCAGCCAAGCGGCACCGTTCGCCACTGCAAGAGCCCTTGCTCTTGCGGACAGAGAACATTTGAATACAACCCATCTTTCTAAAGCACTGAAAAACCTGAATGCACATTGTACCTGCTAACTGAAGTAGGAGCCTTTTCTATCAATGAGTGTTACCTACACAAATTAGGACCCTGAAAGGATCTGAGTTGTAAATCAGGTGGTGAATCTACACAGATATGCGGTTTCAAAAGCTACTGCTCAATATGTGGGGGGCCAACAGAAAAGTATGACCTTGGAGTGGGGCAAAATGCATAGGCCTTACACCCCATTTATGTATCTGTTGTTTCTTTTTTCCGATAAGTTTTGAGTAAGATTTCAGTGGCTCACACATTCACTATTAATTGCTATATAGAAAACAAACACTGTTTTTTTTTACATTTGGGAACTTGTGTTTAGGTTCAATTATTCAACTACTAAAAGATGCTTAAAAAATAAATAACATTGTCAAGTTTAATTGGATCTCTCTCTCTGTTTTGGCTTCATGAAGCATTTTACATTAATTTCAAACTGAAAATATATGACATAAGAGCAAAGGGAGGCGTATCATACAAGTCAGATGATTATTCCACTTATTGTATGAAGTACTGGAAAGAAGTTCAATTTTCATAGATTTTAATTTTTGTGCATATTATACAATAGCAGTGTGTCCTGGAGTTATCTACCATGTTAATGCAATGTAATTAGGTTAAGTATGTCTCTGGTGGAAACAGTGCTGTATGATTTTTTTCCAAAGTTACATCCTAGCATTTTAATGGGTCAAATCCTATTCTTTGTTAAAATGAAGTCCATAATGTTGTCGACAAATAGGAGTATTGAATTTGACCTTGTGTCTCGTTCTGTTGCATGATTTTAATAGGAGATGAATCATCATTTTCTTCACTTCAATAGCCCTCTGGGCCAGCCATATCATTAGGCAGGGTGAGACTCCTTCTCTAGGCAGTAGATATTGGGATTCATGACAGGGCAGGTGCCAAAATATCTTGGTTGGCCTTGAATACAGAACTATACAACTTGGCTTATGCTCCTGGTGAAAAGCATGACTTGTTTCCCTGTTCCAAGCAGTAAAAGGTCCTAGGCCAGCCATTATGCTTTTTTTCTAGGTGCAAAGTTTTATGTTGGCCTCTCTTTTTAATATAACTTTTTGATTAACATTCACCATCGTGCTGATGCATTTGTTAATTATGTGCCTTGATCTCCATTGTTATAAAAGATTTTGTTTACAAGCTGAGAGTTAAGAAGGGCATGTATAAGAAATGGAAGAAAGGGGAGATCAGAAAGGAGGAGCATACATGAATAGCCAACAGTTGCAAGGTGAAGGTCAGGCTAACTAGAGCTCAAAATGAGCTCAGGCTTGCAAGAGAGGTTAAAAATAACAATAAAAGGTTTCTTTGGCCATTTCCAAAGCAAGAGAAAGAACAAGCAAGTGGTGGGTCCTCTGTGTGGAGAAGACAGACAGAAGGCGGAACTTTTCAACAGCTTCTTTGCCTCTGTCTTCACCCAAAAGGAAAGTGATGCCCAACCTGGTGATAAAAGAATAAATGATGTTAAGGAGGGAGCTGCAGCCCAAGCTAAGAAAATAGGTAGTAAGGGAACACCTACCTGCTTACTAAATGAATCCACATCACCAGGGCCTGATGAGCTCCATCCAAAGGAGCTTGTGGGTGTAATCTCAGAGCCTTTATCTATGATATTTGAGAATTAATGGCGAACAGGTAAGGTCCCTGCAGACAAATGTTGTCCCCATCTTCAAAAAAAAGGGGGAGGGGAGAAGATCCTGGTAACTACCAACCGGTGAGCTTGACATCCATACCAGGAAAGGACCTAGAACAGATAATCCAACAGTTGGTCTTTGAGCACTTAGAAAAGAATACTGTGATTACTAAGATTCAGCATGGGTTTCACAAAAGTCACGTCAGGTGAATCTCATTTCTTTTTTTGAAGGGAAATGCTGTGGACATAGTGTATCTGTTCAGTAAGGCTTTTGACAGATTTCCCCATGATATTCTTGCGAGGAAGCTGGCAAAATGTGGGTTCATCAAGGTAACGGTTAGGTAGATTTGTAGCTGGTTGACTGACCGAATCCAAAGGGCTTGGATTGCCACCTGTCATGGATGCTTTAGTTGCAATTCCTGTATTGCAGGAGGTTTGACTAAATGATTCTTGGGGTCCCTTCCAAGTCTGCAATTCTATTATTCTAAGCCTGTGTATTAGGTCACTTTGGGTTGGTATCATTGTCTGCCTTCACTTTTCCTATATCTTTAGGCTAGTCCACACTTCTGCTTGCCCCACCACTTTCACCTGTGGAAAGCTATTCTTTACTGCTGAATTGGAGCAATTGAATTTTCTGTGGAGTGATGTTTGCTCCAATTCAGTGGTAGAGAGTAGGTTTTCCCAGGGGAATCAATGGAGCAAACAGAAAACCCTACCTGGAAAGCACAAGACAAATGGAAAACTGATCGGAGGCATGGGAGAAGCGAAGTTTGGACAAGCCCGAATTCATCTAAGTGTACTGCTATTACCTCAGCAATAAGGCATGACTCATTAATATGCAGAAAGTACAAAAGGGAAGGAATAGCATCCAATATTATATCATAAAGATCAAGTGGGCCTAAATAATAGCTAGCCAAATACTGTTGTTCCCCAAAGCAACAAAAGTGAGTGTTTTCTTTTATCCCCTCCTTCCAAATATGGTTGATGCTCTGCCTTGATCTTCTATGTTCTGCTGAATCTAGCATGTGCAATGATTTCTATGACCACACCGCAATCTCAACCCACATTTAATGTCTGCTTGAATAAGTTGCCTGTAGCAAGGGTATGCAGCAGATTGTCTGCTTAACAAGAGGTACTTTGCCTATGTTTTATATAGCATTAATGCGGTGTACTCCATCACACTGTATAGCACAATTTAATTTTTCATAGAGAGTTTTGTTAATCCGAAACATATATACACACACACACACACACACACACACGTATAATAGAACCATGTAGAACCTCAATTCTAGTAGTTGCAAGAGATTATTCCCATTTTAAGTAGTGAATGAGACTATGCATTGACTCTACACAAAAGCTGCCAGTTGAAGATTCCTTGCTTTACAGTTACCCATGCTGTTTTGGGGAGTTTATGGCCTCATTTGACACTATTATTATGCTGTCACTTTCTTGATGAAGATGATTCAAAACTCAGTCTCATGGACTGACATTTTCCCTTTCTATAACATACCTGCAGTATTTCTCTCTGTGTGTTCTAATATTGAAACCTTCTAGCTACCATATAACATCTCTTCTGGCTTGTCAGTCCAGCTATAGCTTTATTCATCTTGCAAGCTGAAATGCAATTTCTGTGATCTCTCACTCTCTGGGGCAATCAATATCCCATGCCTTCAACATGCCAAACTTTCTTCCTTCTCTGTGGCTATATAAGCATATCCTCTCATTTATTTCTGTGTCCCAGATTTTCACCAATGGCTATTGCTGCCAAAGTTCAGCAACAATCTTGTGCACCACTGCACCAGCTCTGCAAAAAAGCTTTGACAAATGTTTTTGCCACCCAGGATCTGAGGTCCCATCTAAAGGGGAAGCCTTCATTACCATCAATGAACAACAGAGATACCTTTTGAGTTGTCTTGTATCCCCCTTCCTGTCCAGCTCCCAAATTATGGTGTGTGAGTGGCAAAGGGCAGTGGGGTACTTAATTAAATTTACAAGTCCCATCCCCTAATTCTTGAGTCTTCAATGCCCACTCCTCCTCTTTTTCCCCCCTGGTAACCATGAGCTGCCCCCGAACTGAGCCGCCCACCAGCGCGTAGCGCTAAACTGGCACAGTGCGGCACAGGGACTCGCTTCCATAGCACTGGAAATCGCTCTGCACAGACGCTGAAAATCGCGGGCGGGCACGCACGATCCGGCCTACGGAGGGATCTCCACAGGACCAATCTTGCTGACCCCTGGGCTGGTATATACTGAGCAGTGACTCCCTATGATGCCTGTTTATGATGTAGCACTAGGGAATAAGAAAGCCAGAAGAGCTCCATCCTGAGGAGTATTAGGTGTGAAACAAATATGTACAATCAGAGATGGCGGCATCGTTCTATAGCAGCATCTTATTTTGGAGAATGGCATTAGCATTAGAATATAATGAAAAACACTATCGTTGGTAGATAGATAGATAGATAGATAGATAGATTAGAATTGCATCCAAGAAGCCCAGGAAACCTTTATGAGAGAGTATTCCACAACTGCAGCAGTACCACTGCGAATGCCCACCTGCCTCGTCTTGGTAGATGGGGGCACCTGCAGAAAATCCTCCATTGAGGATCTAAATATACCAGTCAGTAAATACTGGGAAAGGCCGGCCTTCAAACACCCCGTTCCATGGTTTTAAAAGATAAAAACCATGCATCCACACTTGCTGTAGATGGGAAGGGCTGCACTGGGGGCGGGGGAGAGCTATGGATTTTCACAGATCCACCTGTGCCTTCTTAACACATTTTATAATGGAAACCTTGCAAATAAATAATAAATGCCAATATTTAATTAAACAAAAATTAGGGAAAAAATTGGTGTGTGGATATATATATCACACTTGCACACATACATACATACATAAATACATAATACATATATGGCTGAATTTGCATATTCAGCCTGTTGCTAACTTTCCTTTCAAATAATAGCTGCAGTGGCCATCTCATTTTTAATAATACAGTAGACCCGCAACTTTCGCACATTTAACTTGTGCTCATTATGCACTTGGGAATTTATTTATTTATTTTAAAAAATGGCAGAACTTTGGCTGGCATCAGAGGTGATTTTATGTGGTGTTTCTTAATTATTTTCATCCCATAAAAAAAAATGAATGTATGCTGTGATTCATCTGACATGTGTGCCACTCTTCTCCTAGTTCTTCCCCCTTTTATATCTTTCATTCTTCCTCATTATATTGACCCATTCTGCTGGTTAATCTGGAAGACATGTTGCAGATGGGAAGTAAACTTCACATCTGAAACTGCATTTCCGTTTCTAGACTGTGTATCAATGGGAACAGAAGACCCCATAGAATGCAGCATGCTTTACATCTAATGTGACATTTATTTGATGGCAGAAGAAAATTGATTCAAGTCCCACCAGACCTTTGCCATCATGTTTTATGTATTTATCCAGCAGTGGTGGTTCATAATGTCCCTTGACAAATCCTATTATTCCATCGGCAATAAAGTGATGGAAAGTGCTCAGCATCGTGAAATGTGTATGTTTTCTTAGCTGTTTCTGAGACATACGCATAGAAAAGGAGTGATGTGGAGTATCTGCCCATAGAGATATTTCTGAGGTACTGCAAACTTATTTTTTATGAACATGGGGGGGGGGAGAGAGAGAGAGGGTTTTTTAAAATGATGTGTTACAATGATTCAAATGCAGACTGTAATTTTCTATTAATCTGTATTTTAAAAAGCTGTAGCCAAAAGTCTGATAAATGACCTTAAGGCAATTGCAGAGTTAGAGAGAATTTGCTGTTCAAACCTATCTTATGCTATTCGTCAATCTTGTGCATATAGCTTGCGCTGTTCTTCAGTCTTCTAAATCAGCCAATAATGGCAAAAATTATGATGTTTTTGAGGCACAGGTTATATTTATAAAAAAGGTAAAGGATCCCTGACAGCTAAGTCCAGTTGCAAACAACTCTGGGGTTGCAGCGCTCGTCTCGCTTTACTGGCCAAAGGAGCTGACGTTTGTCCGCAGACAGTTTTTCCAGGTCATGTGGCCAGCATGACTACGCCGCTTCTGGTGAAACCAGAGCAGCACATGGAAATGCCTTTTACCTTCCCGCTGGAGCGGGGTACCTATTTATCTACTTGCACTTTGACGTGCTTTCAAACTGCTAGGTTGGCAGGAGTTGGGACAGAGCAACGGGAGCTCAGCGCATCGTGGGGATTTGAACCGCTGACGTTCTGATCAGCAAGCCCTAGGCTCATTGGTTTAGACCACAGACCACCACTAGACCACCAGGGAATATTTATAAAGAATTGCAAAAAACAACAACAACAACAACCAGCCAAATCAAAACGGATTCTAAGCATTTTGATGGATATTTGAACTGTCTCTTCTTTGACCCCCTTGAAAACACATGCACACATCAGTGTATATATTTTTTGAAGTTGGATATAAATTTTATATTTGGGCCGTGATTAATTTTTGTGAGATTTCATTTTTACTGCAAAAGTTCTATTTCAAGTTGGTTGGGACAAAAATATTTGCAAAAATCCTCATCAATAACTGTTTTTGTACATGTTACAGGTAGGTAACCTGGTCTAATGTAGTCGAAACAAAATAAAAAAATTCCTTCCAGCAGCACCTTAGAGACCAACTAAGTTTGTCATTGGTATGGGTTTTCGTGTGCATGCACACTTCTTCAGATACTGTTTTTGTACGTTTATGCATATTTACATCCATTGCTGCTTGCCCACCTTTCCGCAGTGTTGTGAGTTTTGTTAGTCCCAGTGCTCTGCAGCAAAATGTTTGCATCCATTCAACTCTTTTCATTCAGAGTTGGAGCAGAATGTGGATGGAGATGTGCATTCAGGTGCACACATCTAAAGAAACATCCACCTTCTCAGCGGCTGCTCCCAGACTTTGAAACTCCCTCCCTAGAGAAGCTAGACTGGCTCACTTCTTGTTGTCCTTCCCCTGGCAGGTGAAGACTTCCTTGTTCCAACAGGCTTTGGGGAATTGTTTTTAATTATGCATTTTGATGTTTTTAGCAATTTTTATTTGTAAGCCACCTTGAGTGCCAGCAGGGGGAAAGGTAGGAAATGATGATGATGTAATACAGTGTGAACAGATGACAACCTTGCATGGTGGAATATGCATTTATTTATATGTATATACTGTATTTATATACTGCTATATCATTAAAAAATTACCTCCGTTTATAACAGGCACCCCCAAACTTCGGTCCTCCAGATGTTTTGGACTACAATTCCCATCTTCCCCGACCACTGGTCCTGTTAGCTAGGGATCATGGGAGTTGTAGGCCAAAACATCTGGAGGGCCGCAGTTTGGGGATGCCTGGTTTATAACAATATAAAAACATAAAGCCAAACATTGAAATCACAAAAAGTTAAAAGAAATTTAAAAAAAACTTAGGCCTGTCAGCATACAAGCGTTTAAAAGTTGGCACAGAAGGTGCCCACATATACCATCTACATGATGTCTCAATGAAGTGTGACCAGTTGCCTAAACTCCACACACACAAGCACACACACGCACACACACACACACACACACGCCTCATTGCAAAAAGTTTGGTATCATTTTGCAAAGGAGTACAAAAATCGCTGAAAGGGAAGTGTGCATTTCAGCACTAATTCTACTGCAGAGGCATCACTGCAGAGTCATGTGATGATAATTTCGAATCTGTATGAAGCATGAATAAATTCCTCAAAGGTATTTGTCCTCACTGCCCCAAAAATCTCTCTGCCTTTCACTCAAGCAACAACAAAACAAAACAAAATCATTTTACAAGCAAAGCATGCCTATGGCAATTATGAAAGACATTTTTTAATGTTTTCATAGACTGCAATTCACTTAGGAGTAATCCAATAGGCTTCTATTGTATTTCAGGGAGATTGCTCCAGAGTGGTTTCTGGATTACATAGTGAGACAAAGCAACTCCTTCCATGCCCCCATTTGTATCAAGTCATAATGTCCTGTAGTCCAGAATACGAAGGATTGGAGCCAGAACATTGAAAAGCAGCTCACGTGATGGTAGCTTATATGCACATGTATTGTGATTAGATTTGGCTTGTATACAAATACCTAGGAGATGTATATGCCAAGCCAACCATTGCTGTGAATGAATTGACTGAGATACATCTCAGTAGCCTTGGCGTTTTGTTTTTCTTTTAAAAAGAAAACACAATTGGAGTGGATCAGTAGAGACATGAATAATAATGGTGTTGCTCCCGTTGGCACTTGTCAGAGATGCAGATGCGGCTACTCTAGAGTAACGACTCCTCACAGCATTGTCCTTTTAGGCTTTTATTAAGTGCTGATTATTTACAGTGCTCGGAGCGATCTATATACATGTTGTCAGTCAGGTGTCAGTACCTCCGAATGGAGGTTGGCGTGTTTTCTTCCAGCAAAGAAGTTTGGGAAGACCTAATCTCCTCCCACGACGTTTCTTGCGTAATTCCGGGGTCGGCGGGATCGGCCTTCCCCCCTTGCTCCCCCCTTCCTGTCCCACCTTGTGCATGGGCTCCGCTACCTTGCCGGAGCCTCGGTCACCACTGCCTGAGTCTCCGCTTGAGGCGGAACTCTCCCTGCTTTCCCCAGCGCTTGGCGATGAGCTAGTACTTAAGATGGGAGGGACCTCTCGGTATCCCCTGTCCCTCACAGCACTGTTTAGGCATCACCTGAAATAATGTGTCCTGGTTTGGAGACTATGTATATATATTCATATAGGGATGTTTGCGAAGAGAAGCAGGTTCACATTATAGCAGTGATATTGTTTGTGTCTTTAGAATGCAAAATATGTGAAGAAAGATTGGAAATTTAAAGTATTTAACCTTGAAAAAATATCATTAAGTGAGAGTTCCTAATAGTTTTTAAAGTACATAAATGTTACCATAAAAAGAAGTTCTCTATAGATACAGAGCAGGACAAAGGAATGGTGGGTTAAGCTACAGGAATATTTATTGGGGAGAAATATGGTTTCATTGAGTGTATAAAAAGCTGTATTTATGTAACCCAGGACTGCAAGTCCAAGGCATTAGCAATAAGTAAAGCCAATGGAAACCAATTAAACTGATTACCAGTAACTTATTCATCACAGAATAATTTCAAGTTACACAGGAATCTTTTGTTTAAATGGCAATTCTAGCTCTAATGCGAAAGGCCAAGCATGGAAAAGAGGGGCTTGGTCATGAAGTTACTGTTTCCCATATTTTGAAATTTGAGAGCCAGTTGTACTGCCTCCACAACAGGTGTTGATATCTGGTTGATCCTCTCTTGCACAACCATGAACAGAAGGGAATCCAGTGCAATACCACCATTTCACAAGTGTGTACACAGAAGTGTCCACACAATGCATTCCAAATCCACTCAGATCTTCCATGAAGATTCACTCTAAATCCAGATGCTTTCACTTCAAGAGTTCGGGGTTTGGATTACTAGCTATGTAGAAGGACAATCATGCTCAGTCCTCTTTGGACTTTTTTCATTTTGGATGGTTGTCCCTACTGCTATTTTTCTAGAAAAAGAGATTCCGGAACTCACCATAAAGACCTCTCTTGTCCCCTTATAATGGCAATGGCGCCCACCTGGGATGTTCCAGTGAGTTCTGGCTGAAAAAAGCTCTGGTTGCCCCCTTGATGGGCAGAAGGGGGATACTTCTATTTTCTCACATATGCTAATACTTTCCTATCATCTTGGTGGCCCAGATTTGGCACATTTTTTGTTGCTCTTATAACCTGAGTTTGCCGATACAGGGGATGATTTAGATATTAAAGTCACCAAGAGTAAGAGGAAAGAGGGAAAGAAAGAAAGAAAGAAAGAAAGAAAGAAAGAAAGAAAGAAAGAAAGAAAGAAAGAAAGAAAGAAAAAGGGTGAGGAGGATGATAGACTACTACAATGTAAAGTACAAGACAGGAAGTAAAGATAAACATTGTGTAATTCAAGATATAAAAGAATAAGTAAATGGTTGAGAGAAATTAAAATGACAGCTGGGGTTAAAAAACAAAACAAAAACCCAACCCCACTGTTCTTACTTGTGGGGCAGGTGAATAATGAAAGGGACCATAGGGGAAAAGAGAGAAATCTTCAAATCTGAAGAGGACCAGATTTTAGCTGGAGCAAAGCAAAAAAGCAAAACCTGATGAAAGCACAAGATCCTGCAAACGGGTAGCTCTATTAGAGTTATAATGACAGTTTAAAACAACACATGAAAAGAAAGATGAGAGGAATGGAATACGAAGGAGATTGGAATTACTAGACTGAGAGATCGAGCCTGGATTTATAGAAATATCACCTTCTAGCAACAACAGATGAACAAGGCAAAACTTTAAAGATTGAGGACGTTGCACCATGAAAGAAAGAAAAAAGACCAGATAAAAAGACACAACCAGCACACACACACTTTTTTTAAAATGCTAAAAACCATGTCCAAAAGGCAGAAAGAATAAAAAAGAAAAGAAAAACAAGCTAAAGAAAAGCAGTCAACTTTTGATTTTTTTTAAGTGGGAAGAAAGAGAACATAGTGAAAAGAACCATACATGCTTCACTATACTTCTAAGCTTGCTTCCTACCACACATTATTGCCTTTCTTTCTATATGGGGAGTCAGGCAGGGAGTCAGTTTCTGGTCAGTGGATCATAGCTACAGATGTTACCATAGGATAAGTGGTTCTGTGCATATGGTGAATTCTTGTTTCTTCTCACCAAGGTGAAGTTGCTGGAGCAGTCAGCCTCAAAGAATAATAGAATTGTAGAGTTGGAAGGGATCCCCAAGAGTCATGATCAAATATAAAAATGCCTTGTATCGGGAATCAAATGTTACTGTATTTTGAGTTTTCTCTTATTTCATACCAAGCTGTATGTGCAGAATTTCTGTACTGTATACAAGCTTTGAAAAGTGACCAAGAAAATACTTTTCTCCTGTATATTGCACCAGTTTTGTTTTGCTTTTAAGGGGAGAAATTATAATAAAACAGCCGAAGAGACTGCAGTATAAAATAGGTGTGAAATCAAAATAAGATTGATCATTCACTGTCTTTCAGAAATACCTCCCACTGTAAAGGGTTAATGACTCTCGCAATTAACAAAGACATTTTAGATTACCATTTTACATGATAATTCCTCGTTTGCAAAGAGCAAGCAAGCAAATCCTAAGCTTTGGCTGGAGAATGTTCCTGGTGATTTTGCTGTGCTGAAGCCTGTGTTTAAGACAGAATCAGAAATATCTACCTGCACATTGAGAGTGTTTGAACACATGCATTTGTAAAACCTTAATGCATGTATCAGTAATGAAAATCTTAATTAAGGAAGCTGAATCATTGTCCATGAACACTCTTTCTTCTCTAGTGAAGTCCTTTGTGTATTGCAGCATCTACCTGGCCCAGACAGACAGAGCTCTCCAAGAGCTTGTCTGGCAGATCTTCTCTTGATTATTAACAGCTAGCAAATAACAAAGTCTCCCTCTTCTTTTGTCTTGTTGCTGAGGCTGGGAACAACAGAGCACACAATGTTCTGTAGGATTTGTTTATTTTTGGAGCTTAAAAAAATCTGGCTTTTTTATTATGCCAGTTGGTTTAAAATAAAGCCATGTTGATCAGAACTAATTTAAGCAGTTCTATAGATGCTGGAATTGAAAACAACGTTTCTCACACAGTAATGTACTTTTGTATTTTAGAAATGATGCACTGGCAAGAGACTGGACTATATGTGTAAGGAAACGGGTGATGAGTTTATATTAAGTTTTTACAAGTTAAAAGTTAAGGTTTCCACAGCAACCTACCCCTTTAAAGTCCATTTATTGCCGGGGCCAGTGGGGGGAGGGGCTTTTCATGTAGTAGGCAGTAACAATACAGTATTGAAGCAAAAGGGATTTCTTTCAGCTATCTTATCAGGCTCTTTGTTAAATGGTTCCCATGTTTAGAGCATTGACAAGGCTCAAAGTAAGATGCTTTCAAGAGCATTTCAAGCATCAATGTCTGCATCATATGTGGCTTCCTGGTCTGTGCTGTGTGAGTGTCCCATGCAGTAAGCCATTTCCAGCCACAGAGTAGATGGGAAAGGGCCAGAGAACGTGGCAGAGGCAATCCCTGTCATCGCTAACGGGTTTTTTTTGGGGGGGGGGGGTTTCAGCCACCTTTCTTTTCTGAATATCTTTGGTCGTGAACAACTTTTGATGTTTCTTTAAGGATGCTGAACTCCAACCACTAACCACTAAAAACAGCCCCTTTTTTTACATGCTCTGAAAGCATGTGACAAAGGGATGGGGTACCTGTGACCCTGGACTATAATTCCTGTCTTCCCTGCATTGGACATGCTGTTTGGGGCTGCTGGAACATGCAAAAGTCCAACAATTTCTGGAGAGCCACATGTTCTCCATCCCTGTGCTACAGCAAACTTGCTGAAGCTAAGCAGGTCTGGTGCTGACCAGCACTTGGATGGGAGACAACTGTAGAATTCAAATGTATACTACCTTGAATTCCACAAAAGGAAGGCAGAATTAGGATTGCCACTTATGTACTCCCCAAAAAGAAGATAAAGATTTGTGTAAAATCTGCATGTTCTAATTTGCATATTTAGAAATAATTACTATAGTGGGTGGTGCGGCCCCCACCATGCACCTGCACTCTGCTGCTGGCTGTGTGCACCAATGGTCGCCTCATTGAGGGCGCTCGCAATGGGCGGGGCAGGAACAGGAGCCCCCCCCCCATGAGTACCGGCCACAGATTGCTGGTACCTTATACATTGGTGACCTTGTGTCCTACCTTACAGAGAACAGACAATGTATTTGAAGGACTGACTGTATGGTTCATGTCAATAAGAAATGTAAGAATGGAGAATCAAGGTGTTGAAGTTGTCCATCAATGGTTACTACCTGGGCAGCGGAATGATCAGTCACATAGTCTTCCCCACTGTGGTGGGATTTTTCGTGTTTCTATTTCAATTACAGTCATCTTTTCTAAATCTGCATCAATACTGGTACATTGGTATGTAAATTTTATGCTAATCTGTGTCCTCTTTTTGGTAATACATAAGTTGCTACCCTACTGTGTATGAAGCATTAGCATACCAGCATGCCATATCCTGGGCCATGGTTCTCTGGCATGCTAATGCTGCATGCATAGGTTCCAGCTTCTTGATTTAAATAGATATTGGGCATGTCACAAAATATTTTTGTTGCATGTCCAGCATCATATTTAAACCAATCTGGATCTTCTATCACTTCATTCTCTATAATTTTCCTCCTTAAACATGTAAATATAGCATGAAAACATATCCTAGGTAGGTTTTCCATCATGCAGTTATAGAATTATAGAACTGATATAGCTTCACAATGCATATCATTTTGAAGATCGTGAGCAAAGTGAGCAGTACTTAAAAAAAAAACCCAACAAACTTTGTACTATATATATTGAGATGGCAGTTGCTATTTGAAAATGCTAATTTATTTATTTATTATTTTTTTAAAAAGCTTTCAAACATGGCAGAACCGCTGCTATTACTTCTCTTTCATGACTATATATATGTCATACCTGACATTTTAAAACACAGCTATTTCTTAATTAGCTGAGCATGCTTAAGGAAGGAAAAAAAGATTATGGAAAACTTAACAGCTGGAAACAATTCCACATAGCTGGATGATTTAAAAACAACTGAATTAATTTTATTGTAAAAGTTTCCCCCAAAATGTCATTCCAGGATTGAAAGAAGACAAAAGAAACTTGTTGGTAGCATAAGGCAACTCTTTTTAAGCAGCTTAAGTAACTGCAATACTTCTGTTTCCAAATTTGTAAAATAGGAAGAATAATGAATCAGTTCAGAAATATTACATCACCACAATAATACCATTATTATCTCCATGCAGACCCACATATTGGTTCTGCATCCATGCAGAGCAGCATTCAGAGCAGCATTCTGGAGTTGCTGGCAATGAAACATAAGCAGCGCTCAAGGGCATGGTGCACACCTTCTAAGTTCTCTTCTGATGGCTGTAGCAGTAGGTTTGTTCAGAATTTTTGCTGTGGTGGTCACAACTCTTTGATTTCTTACCTTGTTGCTTCATTTCTCTATCTGCTAGTATTTCCCTTTTCGTATTGTGTTTTTATTTCTCTCTTGGAAGTCTTCCTCCAACCGTTGGTGTGCCTATGGCACAGTGTGTGATCTTTAGTCTCTGCTCTGATTTTATAGGTTAACTCTCTCCAAGATCTCTGACTGTTGTCTGGTGCACTTAGGTCAGGGGCAATGGTTAGAGATGTAGCAGTGTTAGACATTACAGATGTAAAGGCAGAGAGAATATTTTATGTATTTGTCTGTCTGTCTTACTGGCATACATGTATTCTGCCCTTTTCTTTAAAAACTCCCTAGGGCAACTCATATATTAAAACAATAATAAAACAAATAAATCATTATTAAAAACTGCAGAAAGCAATGTAGCATGGCAGAGTGATAAAACCCAGCAGAACAATAAAACAATCAATTAAAACCCAGCTTCAGTGACATTTAGTTGCCTGGGCAACTAAATAGACTCTTCCCATGCAAAAAAAGAGAGATAGCAACTCATTATGGTGCCAGATAAGAGGAGAGCATTCCATGAATAAGATGCCACTACTAAGAAGACCCTATCCCTGGCCATCACCCACCTAACTTCAGAAGGTAGGGAGGCTCAGATAAGTCTTTATTATTATGAATGTGGACTCATGTGCTAGAAGGCCAGATAAGATACCTGGCTCCCCAGCCATTTGGTCTGTAAAGATGAATTGGATTGAGTCTGTAAGTAGATTAGCAGCCAGTTTAGTTGTTATTGCTGTAACTGGTCCCACTTATTAACCTGCAACGATATTTTGTACTAACAAAAGTTTCCAAACTGACTTTAGGGTCAACCCCATCTACAGCATATTGCAATAGTCTAGTCTGGAAGTGACTGAGGTGTGGATAATTGTGCCCTACAATCTTTGTCCAGGAAGGGTTGTATCTGGCGCACCAGCCTTAGAAGGTGGAAGATGCTGACTGCTGCGGATGTAATGTGTTCTCGGGTGACTATGTTGCATCTATCAGCATCCACAGACTTCAAAGCTAGGCCTTTTTTCAGGAAGCGCAATATCCTTACAAGCAGGATTAACACACACACACTCCCAATCAGATGAACCATGTGCCAATGAAACCTCTGTCTGGTCTGGATTGATCTTCAGTTTATTATCACTCATTTAGTCCATTACTGACCCCAGACACTGATTAAGCATCTCCACTGCCTCACCTGCATCTAATGAAAAGGAGAAGTAGTTGGGTGTCATCAATGTACTTATGGCACTTCAGTCTCCCAGCAACACCTAGTATTAACCATCAAAGCAGGAGACAAACCACTGCAGTAAATTGCTCCCAATTCTGAAACCGGAAAGCCTGTTCAGAAGAATACCATAGACAATGGCATGGGGGGAAAGCTGGGGAATTAGCAAACTTGCTCTTCCCCTATCCCTCTCCTAGTATATGTCATCCATTAGAAAGAACAAGCCAATTTCTGTTCCAAAACAGAGACTGGAGTTAGATTGAAATGGATTCAGATAATCCATTTCTTCAAGAATGTGTGGAGTTGCATGGCAACTAACTGAAACCTTCATTTCAACAAGCCTATCCGGGCACATAAATTGCAATCCTAACCATGTATACTCAAATTCAGTGGCGCTTAGTACCAGGTAGGTGGAGTTAGGATTGCAGCCTATGTTTTTAACTTTTTTATTTTACCTGGGTATTTGGATAATTATCTTATATTGTTCTATATACCTCTGGGGCGCAAGCCTGGGCAGTGTTTTATATACGCCACTTAGATATTGTTCTATGTGGTTTATACACTATTCTAAATAAATAAACAGCTTGAGCATGTTGCCCAAGATGAAAGTATCTGTGGTCAGATGAGCAATATTTGAGTTTCTTTAGGGGTCTCATAGCTGTCTCCTCCAGGGAGGTTGTGGTCACTCCCTTCCATAAGGAGGCAAGTACATCCTGGACTTAGATTGTCATTGTTGTTGTTTAGTCGTTTAGTCGTGTCCGACTCTTCGTGATCCCATGGACCAGAGCATGCCAGGCACTCCTGCCTTCCACTGCTTCCTGCAGTTTGGTCAGACTCACGTTGGTAGCTTCGAGAACACTGTGCAACCATCTCGTCCTCTGTCGTCCCCTTCTCCTTGTGCCCTCAATCTTTCCCAGCATCAGGGTCTTTTCCAGGGAGTCTTCTCTTCTCATGAGGTGGCCAAAGTATTGGAGCCTCAGCTTCACGATCTGTCCTTCCAGTGAGCACTCAGGGCTGATTTCCTTACCTTCCTGCTAAATGCTGGCTACTTTCTTAGCCAGGAAAGGTAGGAATTGAGCAGACAAGTAGTTGGCCACACTGCAAGGATGTGTTGTCCTGTCCCTGACCTCAGGCCACAGGAACTGAAGTTCATCTGTAGCATGAAGTTGAAGGCTGACATGAGTAACTTTATTTTTTAAGTGCTTATTTGTGGGTTATTTGCCACACACAGACAACCAAGTTGTAGGAGACTTGCTTAAGGCCACCTCACAGGTAGTAACTTGTTAAATGGATACATCTAGCCAGTTTTATTTATATCCAGTTCTAGGATAGGAAAAAAATGAACCGGTAACTTCTTGTTTCACAGCTAGGTGTCTTAGCCACTATATTTTATAAGCCTTCAATACATTATATTTGTACAAAATAGCCTGCACACTATAGTATACAGATCTGCTTCCAGTATGTACAGTAAAGCCTGCTTCATTTTTATTTACTAAAATAAGAACTGACTGCAGCTGTTCACACTTGTCAAATCTGTAGAGCCATCAGCTGTATAGGAGGGACTGGGCATTCATTTTGATTTCTGAATGATCAAAAAGGCGTATAATACACTTTCATATTGATGGATGGGTATGCAGTATTACTATTCAGAAGTGAAAAACATTTGGAAAAAAAATCTATTGACTCAAATGTTATATAAACCAGGAGGCCTATAAAGCTCTATTTTTATCTCATTATCTTATGTATTTGCTTTTTATTCTAGACTCAGACTTCAATAATTAAAGTCTAAATGTGGAAATAGGTCATTGTTGATTGTCAGGTCAGTAATGGTGCTAAGTCATGTCTCATAAAGTTAGAGATCTTGGAGCATCCTGCACAGTAGCAGAAGAAGTGAGGTGTCTCCTCTCTATTTTAAGATATCCATGATGGAGAGGGGGAAATCTGTTGTTTCTTTGCTCAGTATCAGGTATAGGGAACCTGTGGCCCTTCAGATCTTGCTGGACTACAAATGCCAGCATCACTGGTCATTGGTCATGCTGGCTGGCTGTGTTGCTAACTGGATCACAGCATCTGGAGGGCCACATCTTCAGTAGCAGTCAGGTCCAGAGTCACCTGCTCGTGTAGGTGTTTGTGTGTGTGTAAGGGAAAGTGCATTTATCTGACTCTTTTGTGTATATGAGAATGTGTTTACCTGTATGTTTCTCACCAGCTATATGTGTGTTCATCTTGCCTGGTGTGTATACACATACCTGTTTCTTGTGTCATTCTGTCACTGCAGGTCTCCTGCCCATGACTCTTAAAAGCCTGGCTCTAGCCTTGCATAGCCCCTTTAAGCAGCTGCTTTAGTTCAGATGAAGTTTGGAGTTGAGAGTTTTTCCCCAGATCACAACTAGTTAAGGCAGCAGTTGGTTTCATTTATTGTGGCGCACCTTTGTTACAGTTACAGGTAGGTAGCCGTGTTGGTCTGAGTCGAAGCAAAATAAAAAAATTCCTTCAGTAGCACCTTAAAGACCAACTAAGTTTATATTTTGGTATGAGCTTTGGTATGGCACTTCTGTTTCTAGTGTATTTGAAGAAGTGTGCATGCACACGAAAGCTCATACCAAAATATAACCTTTGTTACAGGTAGCCTTTGGTTCACTAAGTTTTAACTTTTACCTGCCTATGAGTAACACTCTTCCATGAGCCTGGACTACTGCTATCTTGACACCATGCCTTTTTGTGATAAGTCTTTTAGAATCATAGAGTTGGAAGAGACCACAAGGGCCATCCAGTCCAACCCCCTGCCAAGCAGGAAACACCATCAAAGCATTCTTGCCATATGCCTGTCAAGCCTCTGCTTAAAGACCTCCAAAGAAGGAGACTCCACCACACTCCTTGGTAGGAAATTCCACTGCCGAACAGCTCTTACTGTCAGGAAGTTCTTCCTAATGTTTAGGTGGAATCTTCTTTCTTGTAGTTTGAATCCATTGCTCCATGTCCGCTTCTCTGGAGCAGCAGAAAACAACCTTTCTCCCTCCTCTATATGACATCCTTTTATATATTTGAACATGGCTATCATATCACCCCTTAACCTTCTCTTCTCCAGGCTAAATATACCCAGCTCCCTAAGCCGTTCCTCATAAGGCATCATTTCCAGGCCTTTGACTATTTTGGTTGCCTTCTTCTGGACACATTCCAGCTTGTCAGTATCCTTCTTGAACTGTGGTGCCCAGAACTGGACACAGTACTCCAGGTGAGGTCTGACCAGAGCAGAATACAGTGGTATTATTACTTCCCTAGATCTAGATGCTATACTCCTATTGATGCAGCCCAGAATTGCATTGGCTTTTTTAGCTGCTGCATCACACTGCTGACTCATGTCACGTTTGTGGTCTACCAAGACTCCTAGATCCTTTTCACATGTACTGCTCTCAAGCCAGGTGTCACCCATCCTGTATTTGTGCCTTTCATTTTTATTTATTTTTTGCCCAAGTGTAGTACTTTACATTTCTCCTTGTTAAAATTCATCTTGTTTGCTTTGGCCCAGTTGTCTAATCTATTAAGGTCATTTTGAAGTGTGATCCTGTCCTCTGGGGTATTAGCCACCTCTCCCAATTTGGTGTCATCTGCAAACTTGCTCAGGATGCCATGAAGCCCATCACCCAAGTCATTGATAAAGATGTTGAATAAGACTGGGCCCAAGACAGAACCCTGTGGCACCCCACTAGTCACTACTCTCCAGGATGAGGAGGAGCCACTGATGAGCACCCTTTGGGTTTGGTCAGTCAGCCAGTTACAAATCCACTGAATGGTAGCATTGTCTAGCCCGCATTTTACCAGCTTCTTTTCAAGAATATCATGGGGCACCTTGTCAAAGGCCTCACTGAAATCAAGATAGGCTACATCCACAGCGTTCCCTTCATCTACCAGGCTTGTAATTCTGTCAAAAAATGAGACCAGATTAGTCTGACATGACTTATTTTTCAGAAACCCATGCTGACTTTTAGTGACTCAGTGTTTCTTTCTAGGTGCTCACAGACCGTTTGCTTAATGATCTGCTCTAGAATCTTTCCTGGTATTGATGTCAGGCTGACTGGGTGGTTTTTGTGTCGGCTTTTGTTTCACCGGGACTTATCTCTTGCCTGCCAGTGATTTGTCCCAGTGTGGGATCCCTGGCTACCTTTGAACCTGAATTCTCCTATGGAGGTCAGCCATAGATTGAATAAGACAGATGGTACGGAGGTGGAAACAGTGCTATTAGACCAAGTAGCCATCCTGCCTGACAGTGAATGAAAGTATGCCATTCATTTCAGTGGCAGCTGAGGGGAAAGAAAATAATTAACCTTTAACCAAGCTGCAAGTTCGTTTCCATAATGTACCTGAGTCTTCTGTTGCTGGCTCCCCTACTTACTGCCTCATTTATTTTTATCACACAGCACTAAGGCCACCCCCCCCCCCAAGATTTTCTGCACCTGCTAAATCTAAGCATTGGTCCTTGTTTCTGGTAACTTTGTGGCACTTGATGTTAAAGAAGAAAGACTCCCTATATAGTGGCATTTCCAGACGCACTGAAACAACTATCACTTGAGATTTGGCCACATAAACCAGCTTCTGAAAGAATGCAATGAATTTCCCTGATCATAGAATTGTAGGTGATAAGGATGCTCAAGTAAAATCCATATTTGTGATGGATTGATCTATTTTGCAGGGTGCTCAGCACCTCTTTGAATCCTAGCAGTCTCAGCAGATCAGACCAAGTTTCAGAACCCAGAACCCAAACTTTCTGACAGCAAGAACTGTTCAACAGTGGAACAGTCTCCCACATGAGGTTGTGAGCTCTCCTTCCTTGGAGGTTTTTAAGCAGATGTTGGATGGCCATCCATCGTGGATGCTTTAGCTGAGATTCCTGCATTGCAGGGGGCTGGACTAGATGACCCTTAGGGTCCCTTCCAACTATGATTCTATGTATGAATATACTTTTCCAAAAAGCCCCTACAGGGCTGTGTTTCTTTTGTTGCTCTTTACAGCTAAAAGATACAAATGAAAGGCTTGTAATATTCCAAGATGAGAATTCACCAATTTCTGTCCTTCAGTGGGTAATAATTGTAACTATTATTTGGTTCCCTTTTCACACTTTTTAAATGCAAGGAACGTAAACTTTACAAATGTGAATCAATTAAGCATGAAAGTTAACTGCATGTAATATGCAACACTTAATCTTTCTTTCTTTATTTTCTTTTTCTTTTGAGTTGCTGCAGTTCTGGTTAAATGACCTGCAAGTCTGATCCTAAAATTAGCTACACCAACTTGTGATAAGTGTCTACATTAGTGCAACAATACAAAACAGTGCAGTGCAGGAACTCACTCACTTTTTTATTTAATATTCCACCCTTCATCCAAGGATCGTGGGACAGTTTACAATATAAAAACACAAAAATGCACAAAAACACAAACATAAATAATAACCCTCTATAGATGGGTAAAAATAGCGTAATTTTTCCTCATGGTATCAAAAGAAGGAAAGTCTATTCTTGCTGCTCCTTCTAAAGCAAAAAGGAATGTGACATTGGGGGGGGGAGTAATAATGGGTTGAAATGCTTAGTTGAAGGGAGGAGGGGGGCACTAGAACCTCATTACATCTGGGACCTTAGGATGAATTATAAGGCAACAACCTCTTCATGGATCAATGCCTTGTCGTGGCGAAGGGGCTTGAATAACTCAGAGAAGCTATGAGCTATGCCATGCTAAAGCATGGCATAGGAATGGCATAGGGATTGGAATAGGGATTGGAATGGCATAGGGATTGGCATGGCATAGGAATGGCATAGGGATTGGAATGCTAAAGTAGGGAATCAAGAGATAAAAGGAACAACTGGCAAGTTTGGCCTTGGAGTTCAAAATGAAGCAGGGCAAAGGCTAATAGAGTTCTGTCAAGAGAACAAGCTGGTCATCACAAACACTCTCTTCCAACAACACAAGAGACGACTCTACACATGGATATCACCAAATGGGCAGCATCGAAATCAGATTGATTATATTCTCTGCAGCCAAAGATGGAGAAGCTCTATACAATCAGCAAAAACAAGACCTGGAGCTGACTGTAACTCAGATCATCAGCTTCTTATAGCAAAATTCCAGCTTAAACTGAAGAAAGTAGGAAAAACCACTGGGCCAGTAAGATACAATCTGAATCAAATCCCTTATGAATACACAGTGGAAGTGAGGAACAGGTTTAAGGATTTAGATTTGGTGGACAGAGTGCCTGAAGAACTATGGATGGAGGCTCGTAACATTATACAGGAGGCAGCAACGAAAACCATCCCAAGGAAAAGGAAATGCAAGAAAGCAAAATGGCTGTCCAACGAGGCCTTACAAATAGCGGAGGAGAGGAGGCAAGCAAAATGCAACGGAGATAGGGAAAGATACAGGAAACTGAATGCAGATTTCCAAAAAACAGCAAGGAGAGACAAGAGGGTCTTCTTAAATGAGCAATGCAAAGAAATAGAGGAAAACAATAGAATGGGGAAAACCAGAGATCTGTTCAAGAAAATTGGAGATATGAAAGGAACATTTCGTACAAAGATTACCATAATCAAGGACAAAAGTGGTAAGGACCTAACAGAAGCAGAAGACATCAAGAAGAGGTGGCAAGAATACACAGAGGAATTATACCAGAAAGACATGGAGGTTTCGTACACCTCAGGTAGTGTGGTTGCTGACCTTGAGCCAGACATCTTGGAGAGTGAAGTCAAATGGGCCTTAGAAAGCACTGCTAATAACAAGGCCAGTGGAAGTGATGATATTCCAGCTGAACTATTTAAAATTTTAAAAGATGATGCTGTTAAGGTGCTACACCCAATATGCCAGCAAGTTTGGAAAACTCAGCAATGGCCAGAGGATTGGAGAAGATCAGTCTACATCCCAATTCCAAAGAAGGGCAGTGCCAAAGAATGCTCCAACTACCGCACAATTGCGCTCATTTCACACGCTAGTAAGGTTATGCTTAAAATTCTACAAGGCAGGCTTAGGCAGTATGTGGACCGAGAACTCCCAGAAGTGCAAGCTGGATTTCAAAAGGGCAGAGGAACCAGAGACCAAATAGCAAACATGCGCTGGATTATGGAGAAAGCTAGAGAGTTCCAGAAAAACGTCTACTTCTGCTTCATTGACTATGCAAAAGCCTTTGACTGTGTCGACCACAGCAAACTATGGCAAGTTCTTAAAGAAATGGGAGTGCCTGATCACCTCATCTGTCTCCTGAGAAATCTCTATGTGGGACAAGAAGCTACAGTTAGAACTGGATATGGAACAACTGAGTGGTTCAAAATTGGGAAAGGAGTACGACAAGGTTGTATATTGTCTCCCTGCTTATTTAACTTATATGCAGAATTCATCATGCGAAAGGCTGGACTAGATGAATCCCAAGCCGGAATTAAGATTGCCGGAAGAAATATCAACAACCTCAGATATGCAGATGACACAACCTTGATGGCAGAAAGCGAGGAGGAATTAAAGAACCTTTTAATGAGGGTGAAAGAGGAGAGCGCAAATTATGGTCTGAAGCTCAACATCAAAAAAACCAAGATCATGGCCACTGGTCCCATCACCTCCTGGCAAATAGAAGGGGAAGAAATGGAGGCAGTGAGAGATTTTACCTTCTTGGGCTCCTTGATCACTGCAGATGGTGACAGCAGTCACGAAATTAAAAGACGCCTGCTTCTTGGGAGAAAAGCAATGACAAACCTAGACAGCATCATAAAAAGCAGAGACATCACCTTGCCGACAAAGGTCCGTATAGTTAAAGCTATGGTTTTCCCAGTAGTGATGTATGGAAGTGAGAGCTGGACCATAAAGAAGGCTGATCGCCGAAGAATTGATGCTTTTGAATTATGGTGCTGGAGGAGACTCTTGAGAGTCCCATGGACTGCTAGAAGATCAAACCTATGCATTCTTAAGGAAATCAGCCCTGAGTGCTCCCTGGAAGGACAGATCGTGAAGCTGAGGCTCCAATACTTTGGCCACCTCATGAGAAGAGAAGAATCCTTGGAAAAGACCCTGATGTTGGGAAAGATTGAGGGCACTAGGAGAAGGGGACGCCAGAGGACAAGATGGTTGGACAGTGTTCTCGAAGCTACCAACATGAGTTTGACCAAACTGCGGGAGGCAGTGGAAGACAGGAGTGCCTGGCGTGCTATGGTCCATGGGGTCACGAAGAGTCGGACACGACTAAACGACTAAACAACAACATAAGGCAACAAACAAAAATCTACAGGGTTGTGTTTTTTTTAGTATGCCCCACATGCAGTTTGAGAAGGCGCAAACCTGTCTGTAGATCTGCCACAAAACCATTAAAAAGAATTAACACAAACAGAAATTCAGTGTCACACTCTCTTCTGATCATTACATCCATGCAACCATTTCTCCCTTCCAGACAGAATCACATCCCCACCCCACCCCACTGCTGTTCTGCAAGTTCTTCCAACCCCACAGAGCCAATTGGGGGAGGTATGGGAGGAGGAGAGGGGAGAAGAGTGTTGTGTTAGTGGGGGCCACTAAGCTATCTTCTACCAGTGTGCCAGATTAGCTGGGTCTGGCCCTCTGTGTTTAGGTGCTGAATTAAGGCACCATGTTAGGGCAATTTTAACACCAAATATAAAATGTGAAACTGGCCAATTCCTGCCTTCAGTGGAGATCATTGTAGTGTTAACTCTCCACTGTAATATGTGCTATAGAAGAATTTTGGGAAGGGCCATAGCTCAATGAGAGCATCTTTTTTTGATTGTCCCAAATTCAGACCCTGTGATTTCCAGGTAAGGCTGGGAAAGACTCCCTATCTTTAGATGTGATGCGACAACCAATAAATAATTTTCTATCAGAGTAGGTATAGAGACTGCTACTCCATTTATTACCTCATGCCTCCCACAGCACCCAGTTTCCAGACTTAGGCATTCTTCCTGTTGAAATTTAAGCAACAAAGTTAAAGAAAGAGCTGAAGCTGTCAGAAAAGCGACACATTATTCCACTTTAGCATCCTGCACTCTGACTCACAGCCACGGGGCCCACTATTTATGAGACACATGGAGCCAAACTATAATAATAATAATAATAATAATAATAATAATAATAATAATAATAATAATAATTAATTAATAATTTATTATTTATACCCCGCCCATCTGGCTGGGTTTCCCCCACCACTCTGGGTGGCTTCCAACAGAAAATAAAACACAGTAATCTATTAAACATTAAAAGCTTCCCTGAACAGGGCTGCCTTCAGATGTCTTCTAAAAGTCTGGTAGTTGTTTTCCTCTTTGACATCTGTTCCACAGGGCGGGTGCCACCACCGAGAAGGCCCTCTGCCTAGTTCCCTGCAACTTGGCTTCTCACAACAAGGGAACTGCCAGAAGGCCCTCGGTGCTAGACCTCAGCAGAATGATGCCCAGAATGATGCCCATTAGCTTTCTTTAATTTATAACAGGTTCAAGGAACCATTTTTTATTGGGACTGGAGCATATAGGAGGAGGAGATTTAACTCTTTCACCCCAACCAAAATCTCATTCAAAATGACCCCACACTATTAGCCCCAAAGCCAGCACGCATCCATGTTAATAGTAGTGTGGGGTTGATTCTTGTCAGGGTCATGGTGAGGAGGAAAAGTTCAAAGCTTCCCTCCCCATACCTTGCTTTCCTGATGAAAATTGTTTCTGCTATTAATGTGGGTTTTTTGTTTTTGGGTGTGGGGAAGAAATTTCTAATGATGCATCTAGTTTGGCCTACATAGACATAAACTTCAAATGGTACAGATAAACTTGGTTTGTTTGTTCAGAGTGCTTCATATCAGAGAGGTTAAGGTGAGAGCAAATATTAGCCATTTCTTGCAGATTTGTACCCCGCGATATCACAAAATAACACGTCAGCTTTCAGGTTATATATTAAAATGACACATATGTACTTGCCAGAAACAAATGATTTAGTAAAATATACAGCATGTGTACCTTTAACCTAACATTCTTTACAGGTGCAACTTCCAGAGGAATTGCTGTGTTGGTCTGCTGCAACAAATGAGAGAGTTTAGCATTTTAAAGACTATGTCACAATAAATTGAGTGGCCTGGTCTTTAAGATGCCACAATACTCTCTCTTACAGAGTTCATGAAAGCACAGTTAAGTAAGAAATACAAACTGTAATCTTCAATAAAAGTCAGGAGAATACTTTCTTTGCACCAATTTCTTTACATATTCACCCAAAGATGGAGTGGAAATGTCTTAAAATCTTTATGTCGCTGAAATATTAGTTTTATTTTGAGGGAAATAAACCTTTCATTAGTCTTTCCCAAATATATACAGTCATGACCTAAGGATGGCTTTGTGGATATAGATATAGATATAGATAGTGTGTGTGTGTGTGTGTGTGTGTGTGTGTGTGTGTGTGTGTGTGTGTGTTTATATATCAGTAGCTTCTATAAGAATAGCTAAAATAACCTTTCTTTAGCAAACAATATTCCCAGCTAAAGTAAACTTTGACTACACAGACAATAGGATCTTTTGTGCTGATGGAAACTCCAGCTTCAGCAGCCAGTAGGTCTTATTGGACTGGCTTGCATTGGCCTTTTAGGTCAAAGTCAGGGCATCCAAGTCAAGAGATCACAAGTCTTTAATATCAAAGAGAATATGAATAAATGACAAAAGTATATAAAACCACTTCCAACTTCACATAAGCCTTTGGCACCAGGGAAAATGACTGAAATAGCTTGCAAAGTGAATTGTTTCTCCCGTCGAATCATTTGACTCTTCGAGATTCAGATCAGAAAGTGAAGATCTTTAGCTCTTTGCTATGATTTAAGTAAAACTGTGATATGGTAGTTAAAGCTCTAGGGGCCGGGCCTGGAGATAGTGTTAAATGCAGCCCAAATGCTCCTGAAAATGAGTTGTATAGTAGCCTATGAGTTGGTCTGCAATGGCCTCAGGAAATCCCTCTGGCTATGCTGCTCTTTTTTATTAGCTACATGTCTCAGGCCCAAAGGGGAACCTTGTATCACCTTCCTGACCAGAATTGATCATACATTATGCCTGAGATATGATACTTTATCATCTCCTTATTTTCAAGCAATTATATCTCTGCCCTTCCTCCTGTAGGAAACATGGCATCATTCTTGCTTGAAAAATACATTGCATGGCACTTCTTATCTTCCTCCAGAATGGCTGTGAGTTTTCACTGCTATTTTTCCCCTAACCTCAGCTTGTTGCAACATGCAAACCAGGATAAACTGATTAAGTCTTATCCATGGTTTGTAAAAAATAGATTCTAGTAAACCAAAATTGAGATTCACCCCAGTTCAGGTATTTTGGACGAAACTACAAGCTGTGGTTAAATTGTAGTTTAAGTTTGCTCCTTGCAAATCCAAGGCAAATCCAAGGCTCACACAAGCTCATCATCATACCACTATACTATGGTTTAGCATTATGTGCAAATGCAGCCATTGTCTTAGTGAGCAAAGATAAGTTGGAAGGTTAGAAAAGGAAAGGGAATAATGGATGATTAATGTTTTCTTTCTCCGTTCTTCTACATAATGTCTGAAGCAGAATTTCTGTGCAAACCTTTCTGTCGTATGCTGAGGTGACCCTGATGCAAGGACAGTTTGCATGTCCTACTATTTGAAGAGACATACAAACTCTGCTTTAGGAATTACAAAGAAGCAGAAAACAGAAAGCAAATGTTACTACACTTTCTTTCAGCCCTGCATTCTGTAACGTCTGAAACAGATCTGAGGCTTTTATTAGTCTTCTATAACTAAAATGCCAAGTGTATTTGACAGGCAGGGTAGTCTTAGTGGGAGAAGACCATTGCCAGTCTTCTTATGAGGTCAGACTTCTCCCCCTGCAACACTCATATCAAATAAGGCCCCTCCGTCCCTATTCCTGCTCAGTTTGGCACAGAACAGGAATGTAGAAAAAGGGAGAGTCAATGGGATGAAAGAGAAATGTGAGCAAGTCAGAATATGTCCCATAGGACTTGGAGACATGCTTCAACTTTTGTGGGGTGAAGGGGCCATCACATTGAAACCAACGTATTGTTGCCCACCACCCAAATGTCTGAGTGGTACGAGATTCCAGAGGTTCTACTGTTTGTGTTTCCTTTGGAAATGAGGCACAGCATAGTCTGTGATGCCTTTATGATAAATGGTGTATTTACACACATACATATATAACATGAACCTATGATGGAGCATTAGCACCCCAAAAGTGTCCTGTTTCTCCCATAGCTGTAGCCTTGGATTCAAACAGAAATCAAACATTGCTCTCAAACATTGCTCTGACTTTCTCTCCAGTTTGCTTCTGGAGGGAGAGATCCCATCCAGAGCCCCCTTCCTTTCCTTTCCTATAATGGCTACCACCTCAACACAGGAAGCTAGCCTGTCTTATATTTTAACACTTGCTGGATCCAGGGGTAAGAAGAATCTTGTGTACAGCCTTCTTCCCTGCCCACAAACTCATAACACATACCCATTGCTTTTTACCTCAGTAGTGCCACTTTTCCAAGTGAATTCACTGAGAAAGCAGAGGTGGTTCAGAGAAATGAAGCATGTGAGAGATTCACACACTACCGGTATTTCCTATTTGACTGGTGCCCCACTGTATGTCTTCCCAACCAGAATGCTGGAGAGGAGAAGGTGAACAACTTTCTCCACTGTGGCCTGGCTTGACAAGACTTCATATCCCATCATTCTGAAGTGAATGAAAGAAAACATTGCCAAGTCAGACCCCTATGGAGGAAGCCAGCAGCTGGTCTCTTCTGTATAACTACTTCTGGCAACCATTGTGACCAACTGATGGAAGGCAGCAACTGACATGAAATGGCACTGCTGAATGCTTTGCATGCATCTTCATCTGGACTTAAGTTGATAATCACATGGTAGGTAAAGGTAAAGGGACCCCTGACCATTAGGTCCAGTTGCGGACTACTCTGGGGTTGTGGCGCTCATCTCGCATTATTGGCCGAGGGAGCTTCTGGGTCATGTGGCCAGCATGACAAAGCTGCTTCTGGCGAACCAGAGCAGCGCACAAAAACGCCGTTTACCTTCCCGCGTGGAGCGGTACCTATTTATCTCCTTGCACTTTGACATGCTTTCGAACTGCTAGGTTGGCAGGAGCAGGGACCGAGCAACGGGAGCTCACCTTGTCGCGGGGATTCGAACCTCCAACCTTCTGATCGGCAAGCCCTAGGCTCTTTGGTTTAACCCACAGCACCACCCGCGTCCCTTGCACCTCTTCCCATGTTATGCTCGGGAGCAGGAGTGTCGAGCTCATTCTTTGGGGAGGGTTAAATAATTTATTCACTAATCACATGATAATGTACCCCTAAATCCCAGTATTTACAGGAAAGCTGTTAGGCTGGATTCTCTCTCTCTCTCTCCACACACACAGCCTCCCAAATCAGCAGAAGGAGTAGAAAGGAGACCATTCCATCTGGGAAGCAGAAATTATTGCACTGACAGAATGATCATAATAGCATAGCATTCCACCCATTGCATTTATTATTTAGCATTCCATTAGGACAGTAGTCCCAAGCTTGCACAGCCTCTCCTGATTCGGATTTTATGGAGAAGTAGAGCTCCATGTCCTCAGCATACTGTGTGATTCCTGCATTGCAGGGGGTTGGACTGGATGGCTCTTGGGAAACCTTCCAACTCTCCAGTTATTTGCTTCTATGTGCTACGTGCATTAATACTCAAAGGCTTGTTTCATATATCCCTAGGAAAACAGTTCTCTGGCTACTCTACCTTGAATTTTGGGGGGGGTTCACAAAAGTTTTCAGAAGATTTACACAGATAAGAGAAGCACCTCGAAAGAAGAACTAAATGAAGAACCATAGTAGCATCTCTTAGTACTTGTATTTACATAAGATTGTGCTTCAGCAACTGTGATTTAATCTTTTTTGACATACATAAAGATTCCTCGAATTACCACCCTCTATTATAACATCCTGTTTTCAGTGGCTTATAACATTGTCAAATTTTAACTATTCATTGAATTTCTGCCTTAGGCTGATTTCTTTTTATTTGGAAAGTTTCAGCAAACATGGTTCAGAATTTTCAGAGTACAGGGAGATGGAAGATTTTGTTTGTATTCTTTTTTTTGCCAGTGAAATAAAAACCTTGCACCTGTTCCCATGTTATGCTCGGGAGCAAGAGTGTCAAGCTCATTCTTTGGGGAGGGTTAAATAATTCATTCACTAAGGGGCTGTTGATAAGGCGTATTAAACATTGTTTCTGAGCTGGTGATTTCATAACTAACAGCATGAATTAGCATTCGGCTGCTGAAAGGGCAGGAGATGGCTCTAGTATGCCTGTAATGTTACACTTTCTCACTAGCTCTTTTTGCCATTCTTACTCTTTGGGCGCAAGGGAGGGTGGTATGTGAAGGGCACAGAGCTTTTGTGTTTGACAATGTCAGTGGTGGCTGATGCCCCTCGGGGTATCGTTTGATCCCAATATTTAGACCAGGGCCGGGGAGGGGCTGAGTCTTTTTTGCTACATATTCCGATACTAATGTTGCCTCCCTCCATTCCCGATACACTGGAAAAATATACTCATTCATGAAAATTTTGTGTTTTTCCTCATTCATGCTATTGATTTCACCTTGGAGTCTCATATTTTTTTATTACATAACTTTGTTTATATATATGTTACTATATAGCAAGAAGGAAGAAATCCACAATTTGTAGGCAATTGTAGATTTCTTGGGCCAACTGATAGGAAAAACATGCTTCCCATATAAATTTAAAAACCCAATATATTTGGATTTATTGGGGGGTTTTCTGGGGGGGGGGAATTGCAATTGTTAACTGATACTCCCCTAGAGGGCATGTAATCACAAATTTTGCAAACTAGATGAAGCAACGAAAGGTGACAGGCGATATCAAACAAAATGTGTTGACTCTGATCGAGACAGTAGCTTTAGGTCCATATTCAGTTGAATTTTGAACCTTCCCCCCCTCCACACACACTTTTTTGAATAGGAGAACTTTGTGCTGTATCAAAAACTGCTTTTGAAACTCCACTCAGTTTTAAAAGAGGTTTGCCAGGATACGCTGGGAGCTGCTAACTGGGAACCAGACTTGTCCTTTGGATTTCTTTTGGAAATAAAAAAGACATAATTAGGAATAGAGTCCAAAATGTTATGGACACCCGCCCCTGCAGCAGTTAAAGTGGAGGGGGCTCTGCTTCATGTTCTGTCGTATTTGGAAGCCAGACTGGCCTATATAAGAAACGTGATACTCTTGGCTGTAACTCTGGAGATATAGAACGCCTTTCCATGGACTGTGTACTGTATCTCGTTCTACCCCTTCTTACATTCTGGGAGCAGGGTATTTCTGTTTCATTGTGCTTCTAGTTGCTGTTTCTTACATTTTCGGTTTTCAGTTGCTATTCTCTGTTGCCTGTTGGTTTGTAATCTTATTAGAATTGTTTTTAGTTGTATTTTATGGTTGTTTTATTTTATTTCATCGCAAACTACTTTGAAATATTTGATTTTAAAAATGGCTGGGGCTGATGGGAGTTGGAGTCCAAAATCATCTGAAGGTATAATGCATTTCAGAATTGACTCTGTATTCATTTCATTTGGTAATGCAATGTGTATCTATCAGTAAGAATTTGTGTAGAAGCTAATGCTATAAAAATGAATATTAAATAGTTTTATTTGTATTTTACCTTCCTACCTCTTTTGTTCTTTTTTCCTTTTTTAAGGGTAATATGTGTGCTAGGGAGGAAAGGTAATTGACTTGGGTTGTTTAAATCATAACGCTAGCTCATGCGCTGATTTGATTTGTCACTTTATGCCCTCTGATTAGCTGTTGCCATATCAATAGTTACTTAGTTCAGTTTATAGATCTGTAAAACAGGGTTACATGCCTACTTAATAACAATCAGGTATTATCTGTATTATTTGCTTTAGGACTGTATACACAAATCGATAAATTGGTGTAATTAACCCATTCATTAATCAGTTATGTGCTGGCTGCTGATTGTAAGCCCAGTGCAGATTAAGCATGCTACAAGGAAAGGGGGTCTGAACCCTCTCACTATCCTATAAGAAAAATGCTTTGTTTTGCCAGCATTGTTCCCAATAAGCTCTGTAAACCACTTGATTGCTCCAGAGGTAAAAAGTGGTGTGCTTTCAATCTTGACTGAAGAACACAAGGAGAGAAGGAAGTAGGGCTGCCATACTTCTGGAATTTCATGGACATAGCCTGGATTCGGTAGTTGAAAACAATCTTGGCGGAAATCTTTGGAATGTCCAAAGATTTCTTTCTTTCTTTCTCTTTCTTTCTCTTTCTTTCTCTCTCTCTCTCTCTCTCTCTCTCTCTCTCTCTCTCTTTTTCCTTTCTTTAGATTTTGCAAAGAAAGCTATAAAGAAAGGAAAGCTAAAGAAAGCTCAACAATTTTGGCAAAAAGCATGGTCTAATATAATAGGCAGAGTCTAAGTTTAGTTGTTTTATAATTTTAGGTGAATTAATTAGTAAATAAATTACATTTGTATCCTGTACATCTTAGATAGCCTCATAACTTTATGAGAGACAATAACTTGCCGAAAACAATCCCATAAGTTTCATCAATGTACAGGGCTTTGAAGTTTCCCACATCCAAACCCAGCCAAGGAAGCTCTTTTGAGCATTATTATATGAACTGGTATCTCTGCTTAACAGTAGATCAAAGATATGGTTACTAACCTCAATAAACAACAAAGCTTATTCTATTAATTTAAATAATCCTGTGTTAAAAGCTTGGTTATTGGACCTGTCATGTAGACAAGTATTTTCATGTTCTTAATTAGTTTTTTTTTAAGTACCCCTGTTTATCAGAAGTACTTTAGTTAAGTTGCTGGAAAGGGATTTCTGATTTCACTCCTACTTCTCCAATTCTTATTTTTATTATTGCAATTTTTATCAGCTGCTTAATTAATGAAATCCATTTTCAACTCAATAATCAGTTGAAGCTTAATATAAGTTGGTTGGAATCCAAGTACTATGTTTAAATGTGCTGTAGAATGGGCTCTATACACTAATTGTGTAATAACCATAATATATCTAAAATTGGGCCTATAATCCTACTGTTAAGTAAGCCTTCCTGAATTCATTGATACATCTTTCTGCAAAGCTTCCATCTAGATCAGTCTAGAAGTAATATGGGTTCACTTGACTCTCTAAAAGGCTGTGCTGTAGTCATTTACACTGTAGGGAAATAATTACATTTGACCATCAAATCATTATCTATATTGCAGCACAAATAGACTAACAAAAAAGGGCTGATAGGCTTGTAATAATTTATTTATTCTATAAAAAAATTAAAGAAACCTGGAGAATTCCTCTCTAATAAAATTATCTTGTCAAAAGTTTAGGTTATCCCTTCAGAAAGTAAACAATGGAGCAGTAATGTGATATAATTTTAGCAGACCCATTTCAGTCAGAGTTCATGCTTCAAATGGCGTTAGTTGTCCTGGTCGATGATCTGCATCTAGAGTTAGACAGGGGAATATGACCTTGCTCATTCTCTTAGACCTCTCAGTGGCATTTGATATTATTGATAATCAACTACTTGTGAGCTGTTTGAGACTAGTGGGAATTGGGGACATCTCTTTGCCAAAGATTCTCCTACCTTCAGGATAGTGCTAAAGGGTAGTAGCATTGAGTGACTGCTGCTCTACCACATGAGATTTGACCTGTGGGGTTCCTTAAAATTCTGTCTTGTCACCAGTCCTTTTAAACATATAATGACAGTGCCCAGTTTTATTTTTATTTTTCATCAAATAGTGGTAGATTCCCTGAAAACATTCATGAAAATACATTTCTGGGGTGACTGGCATACATTTCCATTTCAGCCAGACAGAAGTGTTATGTTGGGCAACTCAAAACCAGTGGGAAATGTGCTTTTGCCGGCACACTCCCCTTGAAGAACAAAATTTTGCACCCTGGCAGTGTCCCTGGACCTTGTACTCGTTTTGGACTCTTGCATGGCAGTAGCAGTCAGGAGTGTGTTTTACCATTTCAGGCTGCTGAGCTGGCTGTGGTCAGATACGGTTTTGTCCTAAATAATCCATGCTTTAGTAATCTCCTGTTTGGATTGCTCATATCCACTCTGTGTGGAACTGCTTTTACAAATGGTTTTGAAGCTGCCACTAGGGCAGAATGCTGTGCCTCATCTCCTCATAGCGATGAATCTCACTGTGTATATTGCTCTGCTTCTAGCTCTGTGGTACTAACTTCCCAGTTCAAAAGGTCTATGTTGACCATTTAAGCAGTTCAACACCTTTTTTCTTGTTTACCATATAGAGCAGCAGCTCTTTCCATATGTGCCTCCCAATTATTTCAGATATCTGGGAGAAGCCCTGCTTTAAACGGAGAAGCTCAATCTAAAATACCCATAAACCTAAATGCCATTTCAGAACTGACGGACATGGAAGTCTTGGAATTGTACTGTCAACCTGATCAGACATGTTTTTAAGCTGTCAAAAGAACAACAGTATAGGGCTCAGGCAGGCCTTGTTGGGCAGGGTATTGCATAGTGTGTTTGCCAACACAGTGAAATCCCATTTTGTGGATTTCTATTATTAATTGGTGTGTGTGTGTGTGTGTTAAAATATGGTTTTGTTGCTGGTGGTTTTTAATTATTGTTTTGTTGCTTTGACAGTGGTGGTTGTCACAAATAAATAAATAAATAAATAAATATTGTTCGGCTGACGTTGACACACTAGACCAGAAATTCATAGTTTGATGCTGCTCTCTTAACCCTGTTTGGAATATAGAGAACATGTTATGCATCTTCAGGGCAGTGCTATTTTTCTAGAAAAAAGAGGTGCCAGAACTCACCATGTTCTCTTCCTTGTTCTCTTATAATGGCAATGGCACCCACCAAAGAGGTGCCAGCAAGTTCCAGCTGAAAAAAAGCCCTGCTTCAGGGTAATCTGCTTTCCCAGTCTTGCTGCTGGAACTCAGAGATATAATAATAATGGCATGTATAGTAAACTGATTTTTATAGGACCTTTATGCCACCATTCTACCGTCACCAGCATGCTAAATGGACATCTTCCCAATTCAATATTGGGCTGTCAAAAGTGGTACACTTAGTAACAGCAACAGCAACGTTACTTGTTTCCCTATTTGAGGTACCAATTATGTCAGGTTTTCGGAAGTGTCATAAATATCTCACCTGCTTTGCTATACAGCACTTCAGTGTGATGTCTATCACTAGGATTAATCCATTTGTACCTCAGATTGCATCCAAGTTCTGAATGAATAAATTACTCTGCACCTGCTTTTTTTTAGTGAGAATTTACTCCTTTTCTTAAAGACTTTCTATAGTGGAATGAATTGCTTATTCATAATACCTAGCATTTCCTTTCTGTCTACAGAACTCGTGATCCTCTATCAATCATTGATACCTGCCTTGATTGGTACTGCTCTGCTTGTTGTTGTCTTGTCTTGTTTTGCTTTGCTTAAGCTCAGGGATAGTCAACAACCAGGTTAATATACCGTAAACTTTAGTCTCACTGTTGTTTACTATTACTTAAAATGTATGAAAGATCAGCGGTTTGCAAAACTCAATGCAGAATATAGTAGTTTTCTGGTCCTGTCCAGAAAACTTAAAATGTTAACGCTTATCCAGAAGTCTGCTTCTAACATTGCACAGAAGTGTCGTGGTGTGAAAACATATCCTGAATTCTTTGGAAATCCATTGCACTCACTGCCAAGCTGGATAGAATGTTAATTGCATAAAAGGAACTAATGTGCATTTTAACATGGCAAAGAGCTGCCCTGGGGAGGGGAGGGGACAATTGTAGTCCCTTCCATTGCCAAATTTCTATGCTTTTAAGATTGGGACTGTAGAAAGGGAAGTTTAGCCTTTTCCTCCATGCTGCAGAGCTGCTGCAAAATCACACACACACCAACTTAAATATATTTGCATTAGGAGGGACTATCCCAGTGACACCAACAGAGGGAGCTTGCTCCACTTGTGAGAGTCTTGCACCAGTGCCTGGCACCCAGGTGGACCGGCAGCATCCCCCAGAAGTACCTTGCCCTTCTCCAATCTGGTTGGCCATTGTGGTCAGCAAGTTGCAGGACTCGAGGGATCTTTGGTTTGACCCAGCAGGGTTTTTCTTACGAAGACCTGAAGTAAGCATTGTTTTCAGTCCCCCGAGTTTCAGTATCCTTGGTAATAACAATTTGCTTCCTTGTGAAAGTAAAAATGGTGGTCCTATTATCTTATCACCCCACACATACATAGGTCTGTCAGTATTAAACTCCATCTGTTCTGTAAGGCAAATTTCAGGAAAGTTCTTGTAGAGTTAAAAAAAATGTACTTGGCAGATAGCCCCTCTCTCCTACCAGACTTAAAATATTTGTGTTGTTCTGGAGTTTATATATGCATTTGTCAAGTCTAAACCTACCACTGGTAAAAGGAAAGGAAATAAAGGAGATGGGCATCTAGATCTACAGCTGTTTTAAGAAACAGCTTATTGTATAATGCCATTTGTATTTGTACTTTTTGTTTTGTGGCAAGTTTTAATAGTTACCCTTTGAGGATTTCCAGTCTAGCTTATCAGAATCCACCAACAGTCTTTTCTGTAATATTCGCGTTTCCCTTTTGGTTCAGCCGAGCCCACTGACAGATCATTCAAATTCAATTGTTTTATGTCTAAGCCGAACAGCTAATTAAAGTAGGGATGATTAACCTGACTGGCAGTGTCGCTCTCTCCCTCTCTCCCTTGCTTTCTCTCTCACTCCCTCCTGTTCCAATCAGTCTTTTTCTCACTCTCTCTCTCTGTCTTTTGCTCCACTGTTGTGTTTTTTTTCCTCCTCTCTCCTAAACGTGGTCTGCTTGCTGATGGCAGAATGGCACTCGGAGATTTGTGCATTGTGTCTGGTTTCCTACGGGCAGGCTGACCCAGTGCCTCTAGGGACTTATCAATAGACCACTCAGAAGAGACAGAGACAGGAGAAAGGAGGAGGGGTGGGGGGAGACAGAGAGGGAGAGAGGGAGAGAGAGAGAGAGGGAGAATCAATATCAAGAATAGAAGGAGCTCCGAAGCCATTTTTTTATTTTTTTTATTTTTTTATTTTTTAAAAAGTGTATCAGGACTTGGGAAGAGGGTGACAAAGAAGGTTTTTCAAAGAGGCAGTGGAGGAGGTTCTAATAAATTTGGAAGGATACAGTTCCCTGTCTTGGGGAAAAGGAGAACTCCTGGCTGATTAACATTCACACCAGGTATGAGATGTTCGCTACCCCTTATCACTGTGCCGCAACCGTGAGGGAAAGGCGCCTCTCTCTTTTTTTTTTTTGTCTTTTTTTTTTTGTCTTTTCCTTTCCGTTTCTTTCCTTCCTTTTTTTGGAAAAAAAGGGAGATGGAGCGAGCGAGCGTGTGTTTTGGTGTGTTGTTGCTTTGAAGCGGGGCGGGCGGGGAGAGGCGAGCTGTGGGCATTGGTGTGACGGGAGCAGGAAGAATGGAAGCAGGGCAGCAGCAGCAGCATTCAGGGAGAGGGAGAAGTGTCTGGAGTAGGTGGTTCTCCTCAGGCACCCCGAGGGGGTTACCCAAGTTCATTCCGAGCAGGTGGATTTTAGGCTGGGAGTTACTTAACGCTTGACCGCCAGTTTTGAAAAAAAGAAAAAAAATCCCGCTTCCTATGTCTATTAAAGGAAGTGCCAATGTCTCTCCCCCCCCCAATCGCGCTGCCTCTCTCCCTCTCTCTCCCCCCCCCTCTTTTCCTAACCAGACAGCGGGAGGGTTTCTGGCTCCCAGCCAGCCCAAAAGCCTCTAAGTGTTTTGCACTTGTTTCAGGGAGTCGCTGCCCGGGGATTTCCCCCCACCCCTCTGCTTCTTCTTCTTTCCTCCAGCATTTTCACTAGAGAACAAAGAGTTCTTTACAAAGGGGGGGAAAGGGGGGGTGCAAGCTTAACGCCTCGGATATGTTCTCCCCCCCCTTGTTTTTTAGGGTTCCCCCCTTTTCTTTCGAAAAGAAAAAGAAACAGTGGCAGCCGCACGCACACAAAAGCCCCAAATTGAAAAGGGATGTGATTTCTCTTTCCCTCATAAAATACATTTTTTAACTTAAGAAAAGGGGGGAGCGTTTAATAAAATAGTTTGATTTTTTTCCCCGGTTGTCCTTTTTAAAATACAATGTAGCTGTTGCTTTGCTAACTTTTTCTTGATGGGGTTCTCTGGCATAAACTTAGGCTCTCTCCCCCCCCCTTTTCTTCTTCTTCTTTCTTTGCCTTTCAAGACATTTCACCTGAGCAATAGAAGAGGCAATGAGAATGGGTAAGATGTTCTGCACAATAAATGATGGAATGGGGGGTCATTTACTTTTTGTCGCCAGTCCCCCCAAAGTTAGTAAGGGCTTGTGGAAGGAAAGTGTGTTTGCCTCTGAAAGGATGCAGCAGTTATACACACATCTGGGGCAGTTTTCTTTGGCCTTATGTTAATCGTAGCACACTTGGTTATCCATAGGTTAGGAGGGCTTTATAGTTTGTGTTTGTTTATCTTTCCTATAGATGGAACTATACCTATAGTACATACCTGTCACTTGTGCAGGTTTTCATGTTTGCTTGTTTTTATTCTATGGATTTGAACCTCTCTCTCTCTCTCTCTCTCTCTCTCTCTCTCTCTCTCTCCCTCTTCCATATAGATGTACACACACAGAGAGAGAGAAAGAGCACAATATATTTTGGCTAGTACCATAAGATGACAAAGTTGAGTAGCAATTCAATAACATGTTACATGGAATTATAGTAGCAAATGTCTACAGTTCTTCATGTTTTAAAATGCATCCAAATATATCTTGAACATTTACACACGCAAGAAAGGTTCCTTTACTCAAAGTCATCCCCAGTACAGTAATTAATTACTACTTTCGTTAAATTATTACTTTTAGTAGTTCACGAGAGCAAGTGGAAGGATGTATGTGGTGAGCATTACTATCATAGTATATGTAATTTTACATGTATGCAAAATGTGTGGGACTAGATTGAAAGTAATTACAGCAATTGTTTTGGGACACAAAGGATGATTATCATGATCAGTGCTATTTTTCTTTTTCATTCAATCCTCTCCCTAAAGAGGTGGTCTGTTACAGCCACATATGTACTGTATGTGTTTATGTAATACAGATTTTGGCAGTCCCACATACTTAGTAGATGTTATTTCAGAAGGAATGTGTTATGTTTACAGAGGAGGTACAAAGGCAAGTTTGTCCTACAGTTACTGCTATAATTTTGGAGCAACTTAATTGCAGCAATTGGAGTGAAACCAGATTCACGATGCAAACATAAAAGTGTTTTCTGATCCAGTCTTACCGTAGAGGACTCCATAGCTGAGCATGAAATATCTCAATAGAAAAAAAGAGAGTGTAGAAATCTTGGGCACATCCAGTATTTCCTGAAACACAGTAGAAATTGTCCAACTTTTGGCAGATTATATCCTCTTTTAAAAAGTTAGCGTTTTCTTCCTTTATTTCCCCAATTTTTTTCTGCATTTTTCGTTATTTTATTTGTTTACTGTGCTTTATTCTATCTGTAAAGATTAAAATATAATTAAGCAAGTAATGAACACCTCTAAGCTTTGTCATTTTCATAGAAAAAACCGACATGTCTGTACCTCTTTTACATCTTTCCTTAAGATATCCTTTTTGTTTTTGTTCTGTAACGTGGTATGTGTCCATTTTGTGTCTGTAATCCCAGAGGTGGCAACAGGAGGGAGGGGTATTCCGTGCCAAAATCTACATAAGTCCCTTCAGTCTCTGCTAAGAGGCATCTTCTACCAGAGCTATCTTTGCATCCAGAAGTACAGTGAAAGATGATAGTTCTTTTTTCTGAGATTCTTCATGGACCTGACCTAAGATACTGAGGCATTCACAGTACAGGAGAAAAGAGAAAGAGACGAGGGGGGAGGAAAGAAAATTAGGAAAGAAAAGCTCTTTGAGCTGAAACACACTGGCTCTTTCTTCCTGCAGGCAATCCGCTCCAGCTCCTGGCGACGTGTCCTGCACTATCTGATATCATATGACTCTTTAGTTGGACTCCCTTTAGCAGAATGGGCCTGTTAGAACTCTGTTTGTTTTCTTTTCATTTCATTTCCTTTTCTCCTGTTCCCCTCCTGTTTTTATGTCTCTGTGTGCATTCTTTTCTTACTCTGCTTTTTGTTCATATGCTTTACATAAAGACAGAGCATCAATTAATTCCATAGTCTGTTTTAAGTTAGCTGTCCAAATTTCATTTAACGTAGAGTGTGTTGTTTATCCTTTTCTTGCATGTGTGTTCGTATGTGCATATATGACCCCTTTCATATCGTTTCTTTTCTTCCTTATGTAAAATGGTAGGTAGGAATTGCTTTTCTTAATCTGGAATCAGAATGCTAGGATTTCTGTCAGCATATCCTTTGGATTTGTGAGTTAATTTACCCCTGTGTAAACTTGTTTATATGAACAAGTTATTCTCAAGAATAAGTTTTAAAATCTGTATACAGAAATATATGCACCCACATGAATTTCACTGGAAGTTCAGACAGATCCAGTTGAAATTTTTTACAGAGGAAACCAAGAGTAAGCTAAGTATTGATTCAGATTAAGCTGAAAATTGTATGTAGCATTTAGTAATAATGTGTGGTAATGGAGGAGGAAAGACAATAGACAAGGTGAATGTTCCTAGTGGCAGTTCTTACAAATTCTCTCATATTACTATCACGTGCTGTCTATGGGGAAGTAAAATATCTCTAACCTTTCTTCTTCCTCCTCCTCCATTTCCAGACTTTCCAGGAAATTTGTTTAATGGTTTTCCCACAGCAGGTTGTAATCAGGGATCAGAAGTCAGGTGCATCACTATAAGTTTTGATGATGGACCTGCCTAATTATCTCCTCTGACTTAAGGCATATGACCTGAGGGGACCCATAGCACTGATAAAATAGCAGCTTGGAATGCTGTCTTTGAAAGCACCTTCATCTTTAGCCTGCAGCCCTTTGCTTATTAGGATTAAGTCACACGGATATCAAGTGGACTTACCTTTGAATAAAAGTGCACAGAACTGACTGTAAGGCTGCATGGTATTTAACAACCAGAAGCCATCTCAGGTCTTGGCCTCTTTGACATGGTGTATCTACTGGGGTCACGAAGAGTCAGACACGACTAAACAACTAAACAGCAACATCTACTTGATCCATTTTAGTTCTGAAGTTACTTTGGTTTTTCATTAAATTCTCTAAACTTGACTTTTGTTGTTGTTGTTTAGTCGTTTAGTCGTGTCCGACTCTTCGTGACCCCATGGACCAGAGCACGCCAGGCACTCCTGTCTTCTTGACTTTTAATTTTCTATAATTATTCAAACTTAAAATATTCCATGCTGTATTTTGTGAGGCATTAGTTTGCCTTAATATTGGGTGCCAAGATACGGTGTTGTATGCATTGTATCATTTAAATATTTTTGTTCCAAGCTTTAGCTGTATCCCATCTGTTCTTAAAGTACAAAATTATGAGATCTGTCCACTTCAGATCTCACCTCAGCTACAAACTTATGCATCCCAGTTCCCAGCCTCAACCCTTGAACTATGATAGGTTAGTATTAGTATTATTCACTAATATTGCCAGGCTGTTGTTAGGAATGCTGAGGTAATACAAGTGAAGCACTTCCATGAACTACATAAATGCTAAGTATTTTATTATTTTAATTAGACACTGTCTAAAAATGAAGCATTCATTCACTGTAGTAGTGTTTTCATAGTCACAGTTCATGTCTCCTGTTATTTAGTAGCAACATACTATCTTACACAATTACAATCTCTTGTTCTTATTCTCAACAATTCTTTTTTTTTTAAAAAAAAAGTTTCCCTTCCCGTTCCCCTCTCCCCCATCACCCACATATGAATATAACTGGAGAAATTCTCTAACCGCGGAAGACATTTTCAAGGCTTTTTGCACTCTAGTTTCATTTTAAATATTTTATATTGGCTTGTTCTAACTGAGGAACGTGCAGTTTCATCCTGCTCAGAAAAAAAATGGGTTGGAAATTAGTGCTATAACTATTTTTTATAGTGCACAACTAATACGTATACTGTGTTGTACTTACTGGTTCCCACATTCACTAAGTCTCTTAGTAGTTATTGCTATTAAGTGTGTGTATATTTATTTGTCAGACTTTTGTCCCAGGTGATCAGGGTTTCCTGGGTTCCTAGCAATTCAACAGAGGCACCTGTTTGGGAATGGTACATAACACATCGGATGCCAATTCCTCAAAAATGTAGGTTTGAACTTTGTAATCTGAAATATTTTTTTACGCCTTTATGCAGCCAAATATTAACCTAGTGAATATGCTAATCAGTACAGGGATGGAAGGAAGGGGGAAAGCTGAAAGCTTTTTAGCATCTCAGAAGAAAATCTGTTCTGTTTAACAGGTTTAGATCAGGTGACTTTTTCCAGCGAACCGTGTTCTCGAGTAACTGTCTCTTTTCTAATGTCGAAAATCAGAGTCGAGGTGGAACTTTCAAAATGTGTACAGTAAAACCTAGACATTGGGCCAAAGTGATTATTTGTCGTCTCATCTGATGAATGCATCGTGCAAGTTGCAGGAGGTTATAGCTGAAAGGATAGCAGCTGCTTGTTGGAAGAGTGCAAGAACAAGGAGTAACTTGCTTTCAGTAGGGCCAAATACATTTCCAGTATAATTTTAGCGGAGTTTAAAACTACATCTAGGTAATGTGTGCTCTCATTTTATCTTAAAAAACCAAGCAAAGCAGAGCCTGATGATTATTTAGATGGATGTTTGCCAAGGGGAAAACCAGCTTGTGTAACACGTGTGTCTTGGGTGCAACAGTGTTGCTTAAAGGCCACTAACAGGATAACTACTGAGAGGAGAAGCAGATTTTCCTTTAACATGATACGCTGCCCTGCTGCTTTCAGATGGCAGAGATTTGTAGTTTAATTTCTTGCTGAAATGAAGTATCTGTACATAAGAATAACTTTTCATTTAGCGTTTGTTCACTTGGCTATCCTATCTATTTGTATGCAAAATGAGCCATAGCAAGCCTTGTAGTTTTATTTTGTATTGACCACACATACTTTGGGTTGGCTTTCCTACCTTATGTGCAGTAGCATTTCTTCCTAAGGCCCTCCCCCATTTTGTAATTTAGATTTTTGTATATGATGATAAATACATTACAGTCTACAAGTGTGTCCTGAAAAAAATATCGTGACTGTTTCCTTTTCCATTTAGGATTAATATAATTAAAATCAGAATGCGAGATAATCATAGGTGTGATTCTGTATTAAACCATTATGAGTATTTTCTAGTTTTTAAGTTTGTTTTCAATTCGGGGATAAAAGATAGAATTTCGTGTAACTAACTTTTTCTTCAGCTGTTTTGGCTTGCCACATTGTATATACTTTTTTTTTAAAGATCAGATGTAGCCTTCCTTAAATAAATCCTTTCCCTGTAATACTTAACATTTTATATATTAGATCTCTTCAGAGCTGCTTGAGCTATAAGACCTCTAAAATCCAGATCCAAATCTTACAGTTTAAGCTCTTCTTTGGGTTGCATATCACACAGGTGGTTTTCTTGACCTTCTCCACCTCCCTCCCTCCGGGTAAGGATCTTAATTAAGATGTTGCAGTTAAGATATATTGCATAAGGGTTTGTGCTTGCTACTGTTCACAATGAAATCAGAATTGTGAACTGAATTCGGTCCTTCCATTAAGAATTCTCTTGGCATTCCTCAAAGACTTGTTTTATGCTCAGTCGGCCTTTTAAAGTTCTGACCATATTAAGAGTAGAAAAGGAGCTAGTCTGTTAATGCAGTCTTTTCATTACCCTAGATAATAAAATTTCTCTGTGACCTGTTAATCTCTACTATGTATCCCAGAAAGCCTGCAGATCTAGCGTGAGAAACAATTTCTGCTCCTTCCCTACAGAAAATAAGTTCTGTAATTATTTTTCTGGCCAGAGAATCAGGAAATAGCAAAGAAAATTATGTGTATTTAGAAAGTTGCCAAAGTCTTTCCCTGTGAGGAGATCAGTTGTTGGATTCTTTAAAAAGAAAGAAATTCTCTGATCTGCGAGTCCTCAGAATATCCTTAGTACAGTATTATAGTTTGTAGGAAAAAATCCCCAGTATTAAACCTCAAGCAAGTAGAATCGGACAGATCAGTTGCAGCTTATACAACAAATATACCTGTCTAAAAAAATAAAAATAAAATCCTTCCAGTAGCACCTTAGAGACCAACTAAGTTTGTCATTGGTATGAGCTTTCGTGTGCATGCACTTCTTCAGATATACTGAAGAAGTATCTGAAGAAGTGTGCATGCACACGAAAGCTCATACCAATGACAAACTTAGTTGGTCTCTAAGGTGCTACTGGAATGATTTTTTTTTATTATTTTGTTTCGACTATGGCAGACCAACATGGCTACCTACTTGTAACTGGAACCTGTCTAAGAAGTTAGTATCCACTTCACATACTCAGTTTTGTTTGGGTTAATAGTACAACACATGGATTTTTATTTTTTATTTTAATCATGACATTTATATCCTGCTCTTGAGTGAACTCTGAATTAAACAGAAGGCCAACATCTCATTTAAAAAAATGAAAATCAGTTTTGGAAGTCTGTAGTTCTGAGCAGAAAAGTAGCAGGAAGCAATGGCATGTTTAACCTTTTTTGCAGCTTGTTGTTTTCCTCTGCCAAATCCTCCCTCCCAGTCACTTTTTCCCTCTCCCACCAGTAAGGTCCAGCTTGCAGTTTCCCCACAGGCATCTGGTTGGCTTCTGTGAGAAGAGGGTGCTGGAGTAGATGGGGTATTGGCCTGATCCAGCAGGCTCTTCTTCTTATGTGTCAAATGCATATTTTGTTGTTGTTTAGTCGTTTAGTCGTGTCCGACTCTTCGTGACCCCATGGACCATAGCACGCCAGGCACTCCTGTCTTCCACTGCCTCCCTCAGTTTGGTCAAACTCATGTTCGTAGCTTCGAGAACACTGTCCAACCATCTCATCCTTTGTCATCCCCTTCTCCTAGTGCCCTCCACCTTTCCCAACATCAAGGTCTCTGCAAAAACACTGGGTATTGTTACACATACCCTTTTGTTCCCTACATGGCATTTCCAGTGGGTTAAGCCCACAGTCTGATTCTGCATCAGATGTTCCCAGACAACTTACTGGGTAAAATATTTTTTTGCTTTATTTTCATTACTGATTTCAGAAGCTGATCCTATAAACATTTCATTAAATATATTTGAACAGTAAAATTTATCAGGAAGGGTAGATTTAAAATAGTCTGTGAAGAAGGATGGCAGAAATAGGCCATCATTGATCATTAAGTGGAGTCTACTTATCTTTGTCCCCCAACGCCAAACAAGAATTTCACATTGTTGAAAATTTTATATAGATATATATATATAAATATACTGCAGCATACATCCATAACATCTTGTTTTGAGCAAGCAAATTGATCCATCTCAAGCTCTTGGGGGGCCAACTCCTAATAAAATATTTGAGGGGGCTGCCCCCCAAAAGTTAATAGGCCTTGCCATTCAAATGGTGTGCCTGTTCCACGTCTTGCAACTGGATATGCGGGGCAGGGCTTACCTGCCCCCCCCCCCCAATAGTATATGCAAGTTGGAACCTCTGTTCAGGGTAGAATCTCTTAAATAAATGGAGGTACATCAACTTGGAATCACATACATTGTGTTGAACCTGATTTTTCTGAACCTGTAAGGTGGTGACTCTCAATCCTAGCTGCTCAGAAAGTATAGCTTGATTACATAAGGCTGCATGTTTGCACCACGGGTTATGCATTATATTTTTCAGGTGTACATCAAATGTGTTTTTAAGTATATGCTAGAAACATAGTGTATAAAACTGTAAATTATGTAATTTCAGTTAGTTGGGACACATAATTATATTTCATTTAAATGCAAATTAGAGTGTGTATTTTGATGCACCATTGCATTTTGTTCAGTACATTCTTTCTGAAGAGCCAATTGCATAAGCTACTTCCTGGAAGTAGCTGGAATTTGCTATATTTTATTATGGAACACATTAATGTTGGGAAATAGGAACTTGAATGTGCAGGAAGAAAAGAACATGGGCATACATTTATAGATTATAGAAAAAACATTTTGACATCCTCAAGACACTTCAGTAATTAATGGTAATATTCAGTTTTATAGCACCATCTCCAGTCATACAGTGTCAGGATGTTCGATAAAAATTGACTAACAGAGACTTACTATATCACTTCGCTATTAGTATTATTTTGTGCTTCTTAAGATCTATATGTAACCACTGGAAAATCAGTATGCTGATGACACCAAATTCTGCTTTTCTTCTCTGTCAAGTGCAGAAGCAGTTGTATGTTCCTTGAGGAAATGCCTAGATTGTCTGACAGCTAATGAATTGGAAATTAATACAGACTGGACAGTTGTATTAAGCTAATTTGGAGTCGATAGGACTATGGTTTGTCTTTCTTTGGTAGGGTTACACTGCCCCTAAAGGGCAAGGTTTGCTTTTTGGATACTTATTTAGCATACATTTTTTGTGAAATCCCTGATATAGTGAATACAAATGCTTTCTACCCGCTTTGGCTGATGAGCTAGCTGCAGTTGCTTCCATCACATAGGCCCAAATCATCCATCATTTTATAAACAACGAAACCTGCACTGCCTGCCTGTTTTTATCTCAGCCAAGTTAAAAGTACTGATGAGGTGTCTTTTTTAAAAAAAGATTTAAAAGTCCTGTATAAATCGGGGTAGAGGTGGCAAATCTTTTATGCTCCAGGTACTGTTTTATTATCAGATACTTGCAGGTTTATAAGCCACTTCGAGTGCTATGTGGATATACAGAAAGTGTCATATAAATAGTTGCATAAATTAATTAATTGTTGTTGTTTTTACAGACAAGCAAGTGTCTTCACGCAACTTTGCTGAAGGTCCATGTTGACCAAGACTGCATAAGAACAGAAAGCAGACTTTGCAAAGCCTGTATCCAGAGCACTTGCTCTCATCACAAGGCCACACTGCTTCCTCAAATGTAAGTTGGTATTAGCACATTGTTTATGTTTTAAGAACATTGATTGAGCTAAATGTAGATTAGCTGATATTATATCCACATCTTGGTTTGCATGTATTCCTTATGATGTCTTTCTAAAGCACACTGGGTGCAGGTGATAATTTCCCATGTAGTGAAGGTGTCGTGATTTGACTTTGCTTAAGTATTGGGAATATCAGTCGGTCAAGATAGGGCAAAGACGAGATTCTGTTTAGGTCTTGTGGATTTTGTTTGTTTAGTTCATTTGAGGTTTTTATTGATTGTGTTTATTGTTAATTGGTTTTAGTATTCCAGTTGTGTTTCTAAGTTGCTTTGAATCATTTCTATGGGTAAAGTGATGGATAATAATAAATGTGAATTTCATCTTCAGACTTTGTGCTGAAGAATTATGCACTATGTGAAACCAACTCTTCGTAGTGCACTAAATATTCGCATACTACATAATTTCACATACTACATAATTTCATTATGGGATGACACTTCCATATTTGGGAAATAGTAGGTGGCCCATGAATAATATATAATACAATTCAACTACCGCATATGGACACATTGCATTGTGTTGCATGTCCTTGTCCTTGGGACCTATGTATTGGATATACAGTACAGAGCTAGTGAAATATGGGATATTTTTACATCAGCATGTCAAAACCCAGTTTTTATACTTCTCATGAAGAAACTCCAGTTTCAGAGCAAGCAAAGCTACAAGTAGGCTGGAAAAGTGGGCTGCAACAATATCATTGTCCCTTCACATACTTCAATCAATCTTCTGTAAGGGCAGGAAGAATTTGCGGTAGTAGCTAGAAGTGTCTAGACTTGCAGAAGATTTCTATGTATATAGCTTGTATGGTGTGTGTGTCAAATACACCCACACAATATAAGAGTGGCAAAGTCTAAGTACTAACCTGATTAGAAAAGCAGGAAAAATATATAGTACAAGCAGTGCCCCGATTTTTGTTAAATTATGTTTTTGTAATTGTATAAAAATTTTTTTTTAAAGAGCGTCGCTTGTCATTCCTCCTTCCGACACTGGAGTGTTCATCTCCCTTTTGGGTAAAAAAGTGAAAATGGTTTTGTTCTGTTGACAGTCACCTCTCCTCTTTACTTTTCTGTAGTGATGTAGAAAATGAAACTACTTTTCACTACTTTTAGCACGCAGTAGGTGCATTTCATTTACTCAGTGCTAAAGGTCACTGGCTACTGCAAGACAGATGCTCTACCACTGAGCTATGGCCCTTAACTTCATTGTTAACTGATTTGTATGGTTGTACAATGGACAGGTGGGTTTGCATATCAACATTTACCAGGGCAAGAGGATGACAGAATAGGACAAAAGAGTTTAAGGTTGGTCACAATCAGCTCAGCTTAGATCCAGCAATTGTGATTTGTTGATAGTTATAAAATTATATATCAGATATACTTGGGTGTGTACATCAGCAGTATATGAATAGGCGAGTCTTCAGTTCAGGCCCTGGTTTTTATGGGTAATGCAGGGCTATGCAGATTTCAAGCCTGGTTTTATTCAGACACCACATTTTCTGAGGTGGTTGTTATATCCTTGTAGCAGTAGTGCATGCAAGCCTCAAGATTACCGTATTCTACAAAATGAGGGTGCCTGTCAAAATGTAGACTATTACTATTATAAAGGATGCAATGTCCATTCAATGGCAATGACTATATTTTTTTAAAAATAAAGCTTTTCTGGGACATTATCATTTTTATTTTGTATTGTACTAAAGCTTTCCAAGCACTAGCCTTTGCGAATATATGTTTAAGTGTGTTCTTGGCAGATTGTTGGCACCCGTCTATCTCACGAGACAATGATGTGCGCCTATGGAGGTAACGTCAGAGGTGGATTTAAGGGACCGCCTCTGGGGTAGCATAGGGGGCACTGCAACTGTTATTTAGAATGGAGCATGAGAGGTGGGGGGGGAGACTGAATTTTGACATTGCACAGGGTGCCACTGAAATTTGAGATCCCAAGGTCCACTACTTGTGAAGTCACTGTGTTAGCAGCAACGAAGTGATCTCACTGGGGTGTAAACCTGGGCAGTGTGCATGGAGGTCCTGGGCTGTCCATGCGACAATACCCCCCTCTTGGGTTCATTGATGTGGTCCAAAGGAAAGCAGAGCAATATGTTTGGCACCAACCTGCTGGAAGCAAGTGTACAAGGTGCCATCCAACCATCTTAGGGACCCCATTCCAGATTTGTGTAGGGTTTACTCCTTAGCCTTTTCTTTTTCACTGCAAGACAGCAGAGGTTTAGAACCAGAGTTTCCCTGCTCCTTGATGGACCACCTTCCCAGGTTGGCGAGCCCCATTTGCCCCTCTCTTCCTTCTACTGCATGTGCAGTATAGTAACTGATCTCTTGACTGTTGGATCCACTGTTTGTCTCTTTTGCTCAATCCACCACAGCTTGTCTTCGCAAGCAGGGGAAGTCCCTAACTCACTGAGGGTTTGAGACCCATCGGCTCACCTGGTTTAGCCAGCCAGTCAAAGCCGTTCCTGGAATGTAGCGGCTGTCACATGGTGACAGCTTCTAGGAGCCACAGGTGAGAGCTGAGTGCAGGGTGGGGACTTAAGGTGGACAAACTGTCTCAGAGGGAGCATGACGTCTCCCCCCACCAGAGGTACTATCCCTCCCTTTTAACATGTAACACTTTAATAGTTAATGCATCAGATGTTCTAACCATGGCTCTGAATGTTAACCATGGAGTTGTATTATGTTTGCAGAATCATTATCAGGACTTGCTTTTAACCAAAGTTTGAAGTTAGAGCAGGAGTGTAGTCTGCTGCCAGTCTATTAATTATGGTTAAGAGATTGCTCTGACACAAACATATTGGTTCCAATCTGTACATTTACTTTGTTTTACTTCATCTTTATTGTTTCATCATTGGAAAACTTAGAACAGATTTCCCCTTTAATTAGATATTCATAGCAACTGCATTTTCAGGGTTGGCCCTCATTTTGAAATAAAATAGTGTTGCAGTGGAACATTTTTAAAAATGTCATCTCACAAACTTGCCTTAACTCCCTTTAGACCACTTTGCAGACTACTGCTATGCTCAGTGTGTTTGCTATTGCTCGGTTTTGATCACAGTTGGATTTACAATGAATTAAATATAGTGGATAAAAATACAAAAGAACTAGAAGAGAGGAAGAGCTCTAGGTGAGTTATCTGAAGTTTAACATGGCATATTAGCCTTATTTCCAATATTTATGAGTTGCCTATCTGGCAGAACAACGAAGGCGACTTACAGCTATAATACAAAAACAAAACAAAAACAGAAGGAGAACTGGTCTGGGTTATGTACATATATGAGGAAGCACACTACTTGATAAGTACCACGTGCTTTCATTGTTGGCAAGAGTTCATAACCCACCTGGCACTGAGTCACCCATTTAAATAAGGTTGATTCAAAATGAAAAATTAAGACAACAAGTAGCATGCTTTAACCTGTATCATTCAATTCAGGGTAGAAATGAAGAAATAATTCTTGCTCACTGAAATAAGTGATGGTTGGGATGGAGAACATTGAGCTAAGGAAAAAGTGGTAGAAGAAATAATGGTACATCTTAAAATATGTGGCTGTTCAGACTAAGTTTATGTATACAGGATACCATAAAATAGAAGTTCTGTGTTTATGAGGCTGTGGTGGTGGTATTTTTTTCTATTCAAATGATTCTGTTTGGCTCAATTGATAACAGTTTAATAACACTTTGACTATGTCAGAGTAATAGTAATGCCTTGAAAACATAAGTGTTGTAGATCTGTATCTGTAGGAGTGCACTTGCTACTACTGTTTCTGGGAGATGGCTGAATCATCCTGATGGCATTCAACAGGAACCAGCTGCTGAGAATATTAAAATGCAAGCATTTATTCCTCCAGAGAGACAGTAACATCTGCAAAGTTTTCCTGTCTTGATAATCCCACAGAGCATTCTGTAGTAGTCTTAACTTTACTGTGTCTTTCTTTATGAATTCTCTTTGGAATCTTTGTAGTCTTCAGGATCTGCAAAGGGGACTGTTAGACCTATGATATCTCTGTGCCTGAGATTAAAAATAAAACAGTTTTGGAAATACCGTAATGTATATGCAACTGCTCTAGAAGTATCTCATTGGTGTAGAATAGAAAATGTGTTCTTTCTTGTACCATGAGTCACTTTCATCACCAATATTTGAAGATGGTGGAAGGAAGAAGGAGCTACAAAAGATGCTTCTAGAGATTCCATTTCAAGTATATTTGAAATCCATAACAAATTTTTAGAATTTTAAAAAATTATATCAGATTCATGCTCCTCTTCATGATCTTAAACATGGGTGTAGTCCTTCCATGACCAACATCCAGCCCTTTTATTAATCCCTTTCTTCTCTTACAAAATGCATTCCACTCATCCAAGCTATTCATTGGGTTTCTGCAGGACTAGCTGCTATTCTATTTATGTTTGTGTTTTGCATAGTTTGCCTGGTTTTCTACACTGTGGCTGCAATTCAGCTAAGGTTGATTATGACTCAACCTATTTGAAAGAAATAGTTGCTTGCAATTAGGGCAGCTTTTATTGCTTTCAGTGGGACTTAAGTTCCAATCACCTTTAGCTAGATTGGTGCCACCATGCAGAAAGAAATCCGGCAAAAGTGTGTGCCTGTGCACAAAAGTAAACAGAATAGCAGAGAACCATGAGAATTACTTGAATTAGTAGAATGCATGCTATGAGAAATGAGAGAGATTAATGGGTGAAGGATTTGATATGGGTCATGATGGGGCTACACAGATTATCAAGGTTAGGAGGCACGCGAATCTGATGCAAAAAGCAACAGCAAAATTAATTCAGGAACTGCAAACGAAATATGTGGTTCTTATGCTAAAACATATGGGAATATACTTCTTTAACATGTTTCCTGAACTAGAATCTTCAGGAAAATTCATTTTAATGGTTCTCTCCCTAATTTTTGAAAAATGAAGAAAGGAGGAGAAGGCGATCATACATTTTTCCTTCTTCTTCCTGTGGAATTGGGATACAGTTGGGGTAGGAGGGGCATGCCATTGTCAGTTTTTAAATTACTCAGAACTCTGGAATAAGCAGGCTAAAAAGAAGCTCCAGATGAATAATGAAATATCTGGAGTCACTTCAGTTACATTGGCTAATTATAATATTTTTAATGCTTTATGACACCAGACCAATTGGCAGTGAAGGCAGCAAAAAAGGCATACTTTCCTGCCTCCATTGCATACTCATTGTGCCATCCAGGAGAACTTTTCCAGGTAGTGCAAGGCCTTTTACAGCATGGCCCAAAGGAGGAGGTGACAGAACTGATAGCATGCTTGCAAAGCCTTTTGTTTTGAAAATAATTCACATATCCTGGCACGATGTGGGACCTATTTCTTCTGTTGCTCATACAATGTGTTTGTTGCCCTAGTGCTGTGCTTGTCTCACAGATGAGGTATATGCAGTTTGTCTTGTGAGTTAAGATGTTCTACTCTACTGAGAAAGCCACCTTTCCACCTGCCATGATTCTAGACTAGCTCTATTGTACTATCCTAGGAACCATCAAGGCAGTCAAACCAGCTGCACCCTACCACAACTGGCTGCATTTCCTTATATAAGGCTCGTCAACAGCTATGTTAGCTCTACATTTCTCACCCTATCTCTGCTGGCCTTCGACTGCCGCTTTAGATTTGAACTCTTTGCTTATCTTTGGATTTATTTTGTCAGCTAGCTTTGGCAATGTGCTTCTGACTTGCCTGCTCTGAAGTACTTGACCCCTTTTGTGCCCAGCCTTTGCCCCACTAGTCTGCTCTGGTTTGATCTTCTCTCTGCACTGACTTGGAGCTTTTGAAGGAACACCAGTGCTGCAAGGGTTAATCAAATACCACTATGCTGAAGCTGTTGTATTACGGTAGAGACAACTCCCCTTGACCTAGAATAGGTACAGGCAATTGCAGGATTCCAATACATTTAAAACCAGGAATCGGTCAGCAGGAGGTTACATAGAGTTTTGCATTTCACTAATGTAATGCAATGAATTAAAGCTGCCAATTAAAATCCAAACTAAACCACCAAGTGTGTTTGGAGTTAATCCTTTTCTGCTTTTTCCCAATCACATCTCCAGCACAGTCTGTGGATTGTTTCTGATCTACATCACTGTACATTGAGAATCGCACCCAGTTTTCATTTGGGGTATTTGTTTTGCATAACCTGAAAAGCAAAGCTGTTGCCATGCAAACGGCACAATTTTGGGAGCTCCCATTTACATTAAACCCATTCTTGCTTCTACCTTGGGTTATTCAGAGACATAGTACTGTAGCTGTGCAACAGCTGTAGTACCTGATAGGATGTCAAGCAGTCAAGGTTTTGACAGCATCTTAAATACACAAAGACAGAGCTGCAATCCTCTCTTTGCAAAGTTTATTGATAGCCTCTCTCAGAATGTGACAGAGTAGGGAAAGTTGTTGTAGAACATTTTGGTTCTAACCAGCAGTCACTTCAATGTCATTCTTGATTTCTGTCTATCTTTATAAAGAACTGTCAGCAACTGTTCTATGCCTCAAAAATTGTTTTATTTGCAAGATTTAAAATTTGTAAATTAAATCTGTGGTCACCTAAGAAACTGGTTTATTCTGGTCTCTCACACACGGCAGGCAAGAACTTATCCAGAACTCCTATAAGTTCTCTTCTGGTTCCTGGTACTGAAAAGGAATGGATTTATTTTCAGAGAGAAATATGGATATGTTAGAAGATGGTAATTTGGAAAGGGCAGCAAAGCTGTGCCTGTAGATAAAAATGGAGTCTGTGGATAAGAATGTAGGCTGGGCTATGTTCAAGGAGTATCTACCTCCTACCTACCTGAAGTTGTGTTTTCTTACTTGCAGAGTGGAGAAACAGTGCATAGGATTTTATTTTCTGTCAAAATTCGCAACTACATGGTTCATTATACAATTGTACCTTGGAAGTCGAACAGAATCCATTCCGGAAGTTTGTTCAAACTTCCAAAATATTCAGAAACCAAAGCTCCTACAGCCATTGGAAGCCGTGGAAGCCCCATCGGACGTTTGACTTCCAAAAATAGTTTGCAGACCGGAACATTCACCTCCGGGTTTGCGACGTTCGGGAACCAAAACATCTGGTAACTAAGCTGTTCGACTTCCAAGGTACGACTGTATTTATCCTACTCATATTGTTCACCTGTATTGAGTGTCATTGCCCTCAGAATTTCTTCTGCAATACAAAATGTTTAAAAAGACGCTTCACGGAGGTGGCCAGCATTCATTAGACCATGCAGCCAAAACGGGCTTCTTTGTAGGGACATCCAAAGACTATTTTCTGTTAACTCTTCACTCTTGCTGAATACCTGATAGATTTCTGTAAACTATATGATCAAGCAGCCTTTTGTTCAGTGTAGTTATCCTCTCTATTTGGGTGAATTCTCTTGATTAGTGTACTGCAAAAAAAAAAAAGTGTAGTGGTGGTATCCATATCCAGGTCAAAAATCCTTTCTTGTTTCTTGGTGTTTGTTTAAATATTGCTGGGTAACTCCCCCCCCCTTTTTTTTTACTGTGGCTGGTCTTGTGGGGTGAGGTAGGGTGCTTGAAACGGAACTACAGTTCCAAGGAGCAGTGCAATAATGAACACGCAATATCAGCATACATGTACCAACATTATAAACTGGAAGAAAGCTATTGGAAAACAGATTGGTTTTTCTTTCCAAGAAAGCTCATAATTGCCAGTCCAATTCTAAATCTGTGATGTGCTTCTCCTGCATCTATGGAGAAGACCACAGAGCAAGGCAGGTCAGTTGCCACTGCACAGGATAGCTTATAATTGGTAACAAGGGTTGGAAGTGAACTGAAGCTTTTAGAGCCTCTGGCTCCAGTCTACCCTTCTCAGGCTCTGCCCCCTTGGAGAAATAGAACTTCTTAAAGGGCCACCCCTCTGCCCTTGGGACTTTTCCTGTGCGCCATAGCCTTCTGGTGTGTGCATACTCTATATTGTTGGACTGCTGAGGTAGTGTGGGAAACACTGCATTTCTCAGTAATTGATGATAGTGTCTATTATGGTCCTGACTTGGGTTCCTGACCTCTTTCAGTATGATCATTCCCTGCAAAAACGTGACATAAACCTTTAGCATAGAGCTTTCAAAACTTCTCATGTTGGTGACACACTTTTTAGTCATCCATCATTTTGCAGCACAGTAATTCAGTTTTACTAGCAAACCGGATGTTAAACTGACCCCTTGCAAGAGATACGGACACATATTGTGTGACACACTGCAGCCGACACACTAATGTTTGGAAAATTTGGAAAGCCCTGCTTTAGCATGTTCTAGCCTTCCTCCTCCCCCTCCTCCTCCTTCACATTTAAGGTCAAGGTGATATACGGTACATAGTTCTTTCTCCTCATCATCATTTAATCCCCACAACAACCATATGTCCACTAACAGCCCAAATCCAGAGCATGGGAAAGATTCTCATGAAACAGGAGGAAGCAGGTAAAGCTGCTGATGCAAATAATGTGTGGGTGCCCTTCTGTTAGTCTGGAGAGTCAGCAAATTAGTACCCAGGATGTTCTAATGAGGTACCTGACTTCCCCCATATTCCCTCTAATTTTGGGCTGGAGGGTGATGGTTGCTACTTTCTTTGCTGTGTCGGATGCAAATATTTGGAGTGTTCACTTGTAATATTTAAACTGCTAGTCTAAAGGAACAGTAACAAATGTTTGAAAAGTGATTCTCCAGACTTCTTCCATATTCTGTTATTCTGTCAATATAAATCTTCAGTATCCAGAGATACACATTCAGATCTCCCGCCTCTCTCTCTCTCTCTCTCTCTCTCACACACACACACACACACACACAAACACACACCAGCCAGCAAAGAGAAATGCGGGTGCAGTTGCAACAAGCGTTATGAATGAAGTCATAGCTCAGGGCTATGATAATGAATTCCATCCTGGAGAAGGAAAGAGGAAGCTGCCAGAGCATCAAGTGAGTGGAAAATAAATGAAACAGTAGGTGTTTGGTCATAGGATATTTTACACCTTTATATTCTTGCAGTGCTGTTTTCATATCGGAAAGACAGGGAACCTTACCAGAAATTATGTTGCATATATCATTTCATTTGACGGCATTATATCTTTTTGGTTTTTGGTTTATAAATAAGCAGGAGTTTGCAACATTGGTGCAATATTGTAGGCATGCATATAGGGATTGTTTGTTACATTTGCATCCCACTCTTCCTCCAGCTCAGAGGGGTGCTTTAGCCTCATAACTTTTTCAGTCTCCCTTTTTGTGTCCTCTCCAAGATCTCCTATTTCCTAAAATTTCGCAAATCAGATATAAACAGGTCCCTTTGTAAATCAATAAAATACGTTTCACAAAGGAACATCCCTCATTTATTTTCCTTTTGTTGGGTCTATTCGTTTACTAATTTGCAAAAAAAAAATAGTGAATTGTTACAAATCAGATTCAGTCAGTAGTATGAATTAGCAAGATTGTGTTGCCCATCCAGATTTTGTGAAGAATATTATACTAATGGGAATAACATGATCTGAAGCACATTTATGATTTGTGCCAGAAGCAAGGGTCGCAACAGATAATCCAAAGGATTATTCTGTGATATGATGTTATTATTCTCGTCACTGTTTTCTCAAATAGGTCATGACCCTTTTTATAGATCCTCCACTGAGCCATAGTCTATTGCCAATATATGAATAAGTTCCCAAATAAAGTAAATGGGGTAACAGAATTGAGTGGCATGTGGTAGGCATGTTAGTAAAGTAAACTGCATGCCACACACCTGCTTTTTTGGCTGTGCCATGCCACAAGTTAGCATTTTGGATGAGCAATTTCCGTTCTGTTGTTTTCTTTCAACACATGGTGTTCAAAACAGTTAATAGAAAACTGTGTCCATTTGCTTATCCCAGAAGTGTGTAGTTTCTGATGATTCTGCCAGATTAACACGCACACATACATGCAGGAGGCATTTTAGTTGAAACTTAGAGCTATAACTTCTCATTTAAAATCAAAATGTAATGTCTGAAAGAAAATAACTATGATTCCATTTAACTTATAATCACATGGTACAAGTTCCCATCTTTTGGAAACAATAGGGTGTTGTTGTTGTTTTAAAAAAAGAAATGTAATTAGCTGATATAGAGATGTCTCTAATAAAAAAAATAGCATAATATCCACCTTTTAAAAATAAACCTTTACAATTGCTAAACACTTGAACAAACTTGTATTTTAATTTTTCAGCAGGCTGCACTTTTTCATTATTCTATTTCAATCAGGGTTTATTTATATTCTTGACCAGTGTTTTGCTGTCACTGTCTTTGACAATCCACAAACAGCTCATTGGGAGACCAACTCTGCATTACAAAGATATCTGCAAATGTGACATGAAGGCTGGTAACATTAACCCCACCATATGGGAATGCCTTGCAGTTTCTGTAGACAGTGAGCAGAGGCAAATGGAGCACAGAGGGAAGAAATAACCATGGTGCACCCTTAGCAGCAATACCTGACACCTTTATCAGGTTTCAAGACTGAACCCGTGACCATGGGATCCTCCTAGATCGACTTTGTGGGGTGGATATAGGAGGGGCTGTATTGCAGTGGTTCTGCTCCTACCTGCATAGCTGAGTACAGAGAGTAGCACTGGGGAATTGCTCTTTGACTCCATGGGACCTGCGTTATGCTGTTCCACAGGGCACTTTTCTCTCTCTAATGCTATTAAAGATCTATATGAAGCCACTGGGAGCAGTCATTAGTGTTTTGGATACCTTAAGGACTGCCTGAGTTCTTCTACCCAAGCCTGATCACTGAGATGATCTAGAGCAGTGTTTCCCAACCTTGTGCCTCCAGATGTTTTGGAACTACATCTCCCATCATCCCTAGCTAGCAAGACCAGTGGTCAGGAATGATGGGAATTGTAGTCCGAGAACAGCTGGAGGCACAAGGTTGGGAAACACTGATCTAGAGGAGCACTATTAGTCGTCCCCCATGTTACAGGGGATAAAACTGCATATGTACCAAATCTGTAATTGTGTGCACAATTATGAAGGAGTAAGCTTCACTGAATAACATGGGAGTTACTTCTGAGTAAACAAGTGCTTCCTCTGCATTAAATAGATTTTCCCTGCCATAAGTGTTGTAGAAACCTTGTGCCTAAATTATTGCACAGCACTGATTCTTGTAGGTATGTTTGTATGTATTTATCTGCTGCTTTTCTACTAAACAGGCCCAAAGCAGCATACACAATCACATTAAGTTCAGTTTATTTTAATCTTACTTTTGAGGAAGAGTAATTAATTAAATGGAAAAAACAGTCTTGGTTATTTTATTTATATCAGCCAGCCAAACATTACTGTTTTCCATACCAGTATTAAAAGTGCTCTGCAACATTGCTCTCTATCACATTGGTCCAGGGTGAGCAGAAAGATCAAGCATCAGGTCAATAGTACACTGAATTCTAATTATATTGTGAAAATTACATCATCCATTGGATTGGACTCACTGACTAGTATTGACAGACCTGTGAGCCCTCCCCATGGATCCAAGGAAGTTCTCAGATGCTTTGATTCCAACTAATTAATGCTCTATCATTCTATACTATATACTTTAAGATTGCATGAGTTGCTTTGTTTTCTAGGTAAGAAAAAACAATAGCATTTAAAGCAGGTTCCAGGTGCAGTTATACTTTGATAGTGTAGCATGCATTTGTGACCATTAAAGCAAATGATATTTGTGTCTTCAGTTTGTTGCTAGTACAATTATTCAGTTATTTATCCAGATGAAATTAAAGACCCATACTGTTTCAAATCTAATCATACAGCTAGAAGTATACTGACTGAATGGGTCAGTTTTTGTTTAATTGTGCCCTTATTGAATGTATTGTTGATTTACTGTGTAGGTTTTGAGTTGGATACTTAGTCGTGCTTAGAGTCGAGTTAGGCATGATTAACAAGTCACATTGATTTCAGTAGGTCGACTCTAGGCATAATGAAGTCTAGATGTAGACCTTTGTTTTTATGTACAAGGCTATTTTTGTCATGTCATCACTACGGTGAGATTCTTCCTGCTACTATTTTTTTATATTATAACTAAACATTTGTACAACCTATTTCATATACAGGCAACCCCCGATTTGTGCAGGGGTTGCACCCAGATCATCTCACACAACAGCAGAGCCCACCTCCCAGGTCACTTCCAGCACAGCCCACCTCCCAGGTCACTTCCAGGTTGCCATGATGTTCGCATGGATGGTCATGGATCAATTGAACACGTGTAAATCAGTTGTTGCCTATATTTCTGTGATTTCCCAAGTTTCTAAGCAGGCAGATGAAAAGCCTGTCTAAACAAAATTGCAGAAGACCTATTGGAAAAGAATTCCACAATTTAGGGCCATAGAGAAGGCTCTCTAATGTGTCTCTAATAGTATTGCTTCATCCATGGCTGGCAGGCAAAGAAGAACCTCTCTGCCAGATTTAAGAGGGTGGCACAATGGTATGGAAAGAAATGGCCCTAAAGGCAGACAGGTCCCAGGCCAGGTTTCGCCTCTCTGTTTGCAAGATGTTGCCAAATACATCACTGGTGTAATTGTATTAACAATGAATTATTTTGGTCATTTGTTTTTGAATCTACACCCCCCCCCTTTCTGTGAGTACTTACATTACAATTTCAAGCCCCCACTGTAATTTCTCTCTGAGATGACGCTGTGATGTGAAGTGTTCAGCTGAAGGATGTGTTTTGCTTTGTTGCAGCACCTGCTTTTCTTCATGAATATCCACTCCCCTTTTTCAGATTGCCTATTGAAAGATACCGAATTAAGTATTGTTTTAAAGCATGCCTTTCATATACAGTATATATATATATATATATATATATATATATATATATATATGGGGGGTGATAGTGTCCAACAGTCTAAATTGGTAATGATAAACCATGCAAAATAAATAATTTACTTCATTCTACCTTCCATTTTTAAGACTGTGTCCCTGATTCTGTGCTATAGCATACGGTTGTAAAGTTTAATCCAGGCATCCCCAAACTTTGGCCCTCCAGATGTTTTGGACTACAATTCCCATCATCGCTGACCACTGGTCCTGTTAGCTAGGGATTATGGGAGTTGTAGGCCAAAACATCTGGGGGGCCACAGTTTGGGGATGGATGCCTGGTTTAATCAGTAGTAGGTGACAAAAGCTAACACATCTACTAACTGAACAAGCAAAAGAAAAACAAGAAAAACAGTCCCAGTTTTGCTTCATGGGAAATTTATGTACCTAGAAAATCAAAAATCAACATACACATGTTGATCTGCAGTTAGGGTACTTAGTGCAAGTTTTGGCAAACAAAGCACAGGTTTTATATGCTGACAAGTTCTCATACCTTTCAGCAATTGTGCTGCAGCATTTTGCACCAACTGCAGCTTCTGGATCAAATATGAGGTAAGCACATTGGTTAGTAATCCAGTCTCGAAGTAACCAAAACATGAACTAGTGCGGCAAGGTTTCCCCAGTGTGGCAAGGTTTTTGTAGCCACTTAGGCAACCTGAGCCTCCAATGAGAGAGCTGAATCCAGAAGCCCCTCAAAATTGCGAACCTGCTTCTTCAGGGCGAGTGCAACCCCATTGAGGGTAGGCAGCTGACTAATTTCCCAGACACAGGAACTACTCACCCACAATGCCTTCATCTTGTCAAGATACAAGCTCAGTTTGTTCCCCCCCCAATCCATTTCACTAAATGTATGTTGAAGATGTACAATATAAATTATGTAAATAAATAAACCAATTGTGAAGTGTGGCATGCTTCAAAGGCATCACTGAGATGCACTGTACTTTTAGTTTTAATGTATGTGCTGCAGCAACCATACTCGAAATCCTCAGAAGCTGTGTGATAATGCATATGTGGCAGGCACTGTTGGCACAAACACACACTCCAAGGCTATGAACTAGAAGAAGACGCCAATAAAGAAATCAGGGTTTTTGCAGTCACCTGGGGAATGAGCTCATTAAACACTGATGACAAATGAGTCAGACTGGGGCTGGCGGGGAGATGAGATCCACACATCACTACTGCTATTGTGGCAGGCATATAGATTTTTTCTGGACTCAGCAATGCTACATACTTGTGGGTGTGGGTGGGTGTGGGTGTGGGAGCTTGTTTTCATTCAGGATACACCATACAGTTTCTGCACAGCTATTGGTCATGATACCTTCAGCATCATTTTCCATTTCTTCACATTCTAGCTGAGAGACCAATTAGCACCATTTTCGATCTAACATAATTTAACAGGGCTTCTGTGTGCATCCTTGTTGGTCCGTCCAGGGATTGTTCATGAGAATGAACATGGATGAGGCCAAAACCATTTATTAAGATATGACTGAATTTATATCCCACTCTTGGTGAAAATCTAAGGTGATATAGTGCTGGATCTATGCTAACAGTCCTTATAATGATGGCTGGTAGTAGTGGAACAAAATAGTGTAAGTAAAGCAGACAGTTTTCGAGAAGATATCAGCCAAGCTCTCATGAGTTCATAATTACAAGTGATAAGAGAGAACCACCATACATACCTATCCTACAAAAGGATGATTGGTCTACATTGGGTTAGGACAAAGAAGGCAAACGTTAAAGTATGGTGACATAAATCCTTATTCTTGCAGTATGCCACAGAAGTGCTTGCTTTAGCATTTGTCTAATACTTAAGATAATTGTGTGGGTCACACCTAACTCGGGAGATGTACAATCCAAAGCTGCTTCTGTCATTCATACAAGCACATTGACACAATGGACCTCAAACAGTGCTGAAATATGTGGTTCACAATCCTTTACACTTGTGGTAGTCATCGTATAAAATAAGTTAACTGTATGTTAAGTTTATAAAAAACCAAGGGCACTTCATGACATGCTGGACATGTTTCTCAGATGTCTTTCAAATTTACAAATGACTGGTTTGCTGCTCCAGCCTGGATTGAAGTTGTTTACAGCTTCGTGCTAAGTAGAAAGTTCAAATCAATTATTGTCCATTAGAGTTAGGTATAACTGATGGAATATTCCCAGAGGAGCACTGTAAATGTATCAGGACGTCTTCCTCCATTATAGAAATGGGAAGGTATGGCGAATTACTTACCTTCTCTTTTACACTTAATGTCCCTGAAGTGCTGCTGGGCAGAAAAAGCTTGTGTCGTCTCACTGGGGTTTACGAGAGGTCAGTGTGGTAGTCTGGGCTATGGAAATCCAGAAAAGCTCTAAGTCTACATCTATTTCAGCCTTGTTCAGAGTTAGGGCAAAGTGCAGAAGATGGAAAATCACTGCTTAACAACTGGCAATGGATTCAAAATTTAAATAAAATATAACCAGCCCTAACCCAAGCACTCTATTTAAAAGAGGTTCTTATAACAATAACTTGTCTCAGAAATCTGAACATTTAAAAATGTATATACACAGTTATATTCTAATTTGACTACAAAAGTATAGCCACTCATAGTGAACATGGTAGCACATCAGATACACTTAGACTAACATTCTTTCATCAAATCCTATTTTTATTTGACTTGTACAAACATGTAGAGTAATAATTTCTTCCCCAAGTGATCATTGTTTTCATCACAGCATTTCTATGCATTTTAATTTTGTTTTAGCAAATAATGTATTTTACTTCCTAATTTTTGGTTGGTTTCATTATTATACACATTATTATGTACGTTGTTCCCCTTGGTGACTTTGCAATCTACAAGGGAAAGACTTTGTAAAATGGGCAAAAAACAGAGAGCTGTGGTTTCCTTTATGTAGAGCTTTCTTCCTCTTCATCCTTGATTTATACCCAGCATGGCCAACCCTTAAAATATTGTTAAACTACAACTGCTATCACTTCTGACCATTGCTCGTGCCAGCTGGGGCACAAGCAAACAAACATTCATAGATTTTTGCAAACAAAAGAGAAGCTCCTTATAACAGAAGAAAGAACGGTGCGCAGAGTTAAAGTGAGTGACGTGTAGGGAAGTTCATTGAGAATTAAAAAGGCTTGTGATCAGGACAGCTGGTGAAACCGCCCAGGGACTGCTTGTTGGCTTCACATTGGCATCTGGTTGAACACTGTGAGAACAGGATGATGAACTAGATGTGCCTTTGGTCTGATCCTGCAAGACTCCTTTTTTGTTCTTAAAGGGGGAGTCAGGTATGTTGGGTCAATTTATGAAATAGAGACATTTTTCCTCTTCACTGAATGACTGCATGTTCCTAGTTGTTCTGCTCCACAGTTGTAGGTTCAAATACTTGACGAGTTCTGGTATGGGTAGATGCTAGGGAAATATATGCCTCAACCCATGTTTTACTATCTCTTACAGCACAATCCCAAACATACCTATTCAAAAGTAAGTTCTGTTGAATTCAGTGGTGCTTATTTCCAGGAGACTGGCGTTAGGATTGCAGCCTTACTCTTTTTATTGAAATTCTAAGCTACCTTATACAGCCTCCCACCTTTAGGCCTAGCTGTAAGGCTTCTAATACATAGCTTTTTATCACATGAAGAGGGGATCAATCCCCACTCTGAACAGCTATAGTTAACTCAGCATATCAGAAGGTTTCTGAGGTAAAATGGAAGGAGGAAACATGGAAGATGAATGCCATCCATCTTTGTGGAGCAAAATTAATGTGGTCCCTGCAGGCGAAAAATGGTACTTCCTCTATCAAATGGTGACATTTTAGTTGGATGTACAGCTCACCCATCTCCATCAGAAAACAGAAGACAATATATAATATGCAGAGAGTTACAGACAGTCTGGACTACTAGGCTATCAAAATTAGTATTACCCCTTAGGTGGATATGCCAAAATAACCAAACAAGTTTGGAAATACTGTGGTTAGATTTCCTCAAGATTCACTATGGTCAAAGACCCCACCTTCAGAAGAGTGGATATGGACTGAGCTCCAGGTGCTGAAGTAGAGAAGCTGTAACAATAAGGCAGGTATCTTATTCAGTGGAGTGACTTTCCTTACTATGTAATATTGGACTTTAACACAATATGTTTAGAAAGTTGACAAAATGTCAAAAATTTGAAATAGTTATTAAATTGCACATTGGAAAACAATGAACCTAGAATTGGGGGGGGGGCGTTAATTACAACAAAGAAATTTGGGATGGGATACAAATCTTAATTGCTTATCAATTTAATAAACTGTGATTATGGCACAGGTCAGATGTTACTTGGCTGAATTATAGTAAATTTTATGGATACCCCAATTAAAGTATCTGCCATGTGGAGAGAAAAGCTATCTTAACAAAACATCCTAGACATGCAGCCAGATTTTATGCAGATTTGTTCAGAAGTAAATGCCACCAAGTTCAGTGGACTTTGGGTCTCAATCCTATACATTCTTCCAGCAAATGCAATGCATTTTACATAGGATTGTGCAGTTAATGTGTTAATTAGATTTCATGACACATTCAAAGCCAACTTGAGTTCAGAATGTTCTCCCTCAGTGTTGATATTTGATAACAGACTTACAGGTTTATTTTGGTAGCTTTGTTAAATGGAAAGTTGCAGATATGACAGGATGTTAACATTTATCCTATGTTTACATCCTTTGCAGTTTACAAACATGATAGAAGGACTAAAAGGAAAAGGTTTATATTCTATGTACCGAAAATACAGATTTACTCAGTAGTATGCATCATATGCATACTAGATTAAGTCATTTTCCTCTAAATATAATAATACGCTCTATTTAAGTATATGCATTCCATTCTAGCAAGATGTAAATAGGAATAAGTATCTGATATGTTTGTTCCATGTGTATGCTGCTTCATAACACAGAGTTATCTGGGTTGCTAACAGGTTGCATATGAAAACAACGGAAATGCAAGAAAAACATCATGACATTAAAAGAGAACGGAAGTACTATGTAAATAGAACAAAGCAGAATTCATAGCATGCCCCAAATTAAGAACAGACCACAAATGTCTTCACAAAGATGGCACAAGAAAGTCCCTAGGAAGGCTATTCCATAACCAGGTAGCAACTTTTGAAAGGGGCCTTTTGTGGCTAGCTGCCTACCTCAGTTTATTCAGTGGAGGAACCTTGAGCAGGGTCTCCAAAGAGGACATTGGGAGTAGGTACTTTTGGGTGCTTATGTATACTTGAAGAGACACATGCCATACACGGAACATAAATTTTCATGTAGCTGTATCAACAGAAATGTAGATGAGTGTGATCTTTATGGTTAACTGTCCAGTTATGTCAATAAAGCACAGACATATTTCCTAAAGAGAAGAAAGGCTTAGAAACCAACTGGTGTATTGTGGCATCATCTCCTCTGGGTTAAACAGCCAATGAAACTTTGGGAAATTACAGCTGACTTTTTGAGAGCTATGAGTGAGTGTGACTTCAGAGAAATGCCCTAGAGACTGTTGTTGAAGAGTTCCCATGTGTGTGCCTAAACGTATTGTATTCATGCTAGAGTTTGTCAATTTCCTCCACTCAGTACTGCAGCCATGAACGTACCCTGAACACTGTAAATGGTAGAGCTTTCACAATACTAAACTTTTCTATCCGGATTCACATTCACTGTTCAAAATATGGCAACCCTATGTCAGCACTGGCAGCAGGCAGCTACTGGTAGTGGGATGTGCATGTAGGACCTCTGAGTTTTGGAGGTGGTACTGTTTCTGTGTTTTTGTTTTTGATCAGCTCAGCCCTCTGTGTGCTTTCCTTTGGATTTTGGCCATTTTTTCTGTCGGAAGGAGATAAAGGAGAAGAATGTATTTTGACTGAACATTATATGTACTAGGTAGTCATTCACTTTGTTGGAAGATGGGGATAGACCCAGTCTAGTACTACTATCTGCTTAAACAAGTGCTATTACTAAGGGGAGGAAATAAAAGTGCATGCCTTTACCTACCAGGAGGGGACTTGGAGAAGGGCTTTTTTAAAGATCTCGGTGAAAATTGTTGAGTTGGAAGGGGCCTTGAGGATCATCTAGTCCAACCCCCTGCAATGCAATATACAGCTGTCCCATATGGGGATTGAACCTGCAACCTTGGCATTATCAGTGCCATGCTCTAAGCGACTGAGCTATCTCCCACCCTTCATCCAAAGATCTCAGGGCGGCTCACAAGAATCAGGGATGAATAGAGCTGTATCCCAACATCATTCGGAGGTCATCTTGTTAGCTACTCCTGCCTTTGGAAATGAATGTATACGTCATTCAGGCCTTTAGAGGTTAAAAACAGCACTTGGTATTATGTTACTGTTGGTTTTGGATTACTTCAAAAATCCTATTTTCATTTTCAATATATCTTTAACTCAAAATCAGCTTACCATCCAATTGAGTTCACGCAGATGATGCTCTTACCCCAGAGTACTCCACTGGGTGATAAAGTCAGTTTGATGCATTTCTGGAATACAACTGTGAAATAGCTCTATCAGCATGTTTCAAGCAGCTGTGGTCCCTCCAACTGCAAGCAGCAAGTCTCATTGGAAACATGAGATAAGAAGGACAGTTTCACTGTCTTATGGAAGGTAGAAAAGCCCTGTTGCACTGTCAGAGGGAGGGAAAGCCTGTGTGGTTATGGGCCAAGACTGAAGCATTGCTATAAATGAACTATTGTGAGCATCAGGACAAATTGCTCTGGTTTGCCTCGGATAGATATACTGTACGTGCAGTTTATCAGGCAACACTGTCTCTGTATGCAAAATATCTTTCCCATGAGACCTTGCAAAAAGAAAAGAAAAAAAACCAACTCTTTCTAAGTGCAGTGATTGTGAGCTACTGAGCTATGTAAACTAAAACTTCCCATAAATTCACCAATAAACTAAAGACTGTGCCTCTATTGTCTGCCTTTTAGCAGATTGTTAGACACCACAATTCCTAAGAGGTCTGTGCAGTATAGGCCCTGCTTTATAGCTTCACAGAGATAGATAGTAGTGTTCACAATTAGCACTTCATGTATGCTAATCAGCCTGCTTAACACTGTCCAGTTCTAGAACAATGAATCAATGTTCACAAACAGAATGGTATGGAACAAGTGATGAGAGTGCCTTCAAGGATCTGAGCAGATAGCAGCCAGGAAGCATCAGGTCTGCTGAAGTCTCCTAACATCTAACAATAATATATTGATAGTGCCCTGCACCCCACCCCAGTCCTATCTGTTATTTGACAGTCTGAATCTGGATCCCTCTAATAAGATTTAGTCCATAAAATACACAACACATTGCAGGTGTAATGTTATTAAGAAAAAAATCTTTGGCTGAAGAACACATTATTGCATTTATGTCTTGCCTTTCCAGCAAGTGGCTCATGGCAACCTACTGGTTCTTCCCTTCCTGATTTTATCATCACAATAATCCTGTAAGGTAGGTTAGGCATAGATAGGGGGGAATTTGAACCTGTCTACCGTGTTTCTCATATTATAAGTCATGTCTTATAATATTTTTTTCTCAAGAAAATAAGCCTATGGCTTATTTTCGGGGGGTTTCTTATTATTTTTTTAAAAAATTACAGTATGGTACCTCCCCTGTCCGGCGCCCGGAACTGGCTGCTGCTGCGCTGCTGGGCGCGTTGTCGGCGCTTCAGCAGGGCACGCTGCTGGGTCCCGCCGGGTCGGGGCTTCACGCGGCACGCGCTGAGGCTCTTGCCGGATCCCGGCTCGGAGCAGCGCGCGCTGCGGCTCTTGCTGCGTCCCGCCGCCGGGTTGGAGCTTGGAGCAGCGCCAGCGCCAAGCGCCAACCCAGCGGCGGGACCGTCGGGACCTGCAGCGCGCGCGACAGGAAGAGGAGGGACCAGCGAGTGGCAGCCGCGGCGGCCAATGAAGGCTCGGCCGGGTTTTTTTTGTCGTTGTAGCTGCGTCCCGCTGCGTCCCTCCTCTTCCTGTTGCGGCTCGGCGCCCGGAACTGGCTGCTGCTGCGCGCGTTGTTGGCGCTTCAGCAGGGCACGCTGCTGGGTCCCGCCGGGTCGGGGCTCCACGCGGCGCGCGCTGAGGCTCTTGCCGGGTCTCGCCGCCGGGTCGGGGCTCGGAGCAGCGCGCGCTGCGGCTCTTGCTGCGTCCCGCCGCCGGGTCGGGGCTTGGAGCAGCACGCACTGCGGCTCTTGCCAGTCCCGCCGCCGGGTCAGCGCTTGGCGCGGTGCATGCTGCTGGACATTTTGGAGGGGCAGCAGCAGCCGGTTCCGGACGCTGACAGGCATCTTCCTCTTCCATGGCGCCATCCAGACCTGCTCCCACCACTACGGCTTATTTTTGGGGCATGTCTTATATTTCTTCAACTCAGGAAAATCCTGCCATGGCTTATTTTGTACGGATGACTTAAAATATGAGAAACACGGTACCTAGTCATAGTCAAACACTCCAATCACTATACCAAACTGGTGCTTGTGGAACAGCAGGAAGGTTAATCAGGTGGAAAGAAGTCTAGTTGTAAATCCCAGTAAGGAGTAGATAACACACTTCCCATACTCATTTTAGAAGAGATGTGCTTTTTGTGTTTTCAGATTTTTTGGGCGCCAGTTTTGTCTTGCTGGTGTGGCAGCTGAAAAGAGGAAATGAAGCGGTTGGGGGGGGGGCGTCTCTGGGCTAACCATGATCAGCAGTCACACTGTAAATGTCTATCCAATCAAGGAGGGCACAACAACTGCAGAGGTCTCACTTTGCTCTGCAAATTGTGGCGTCTCGGTGCTTACAGGCAGCGTGCTTTCTGTCAATCAGTCTGTGACAGATAACACTTGGCTCCACGAGTACTTAATTCCCTCCATGCTCAGTGTGAACTGAACAGAGTAGAAAATCAGTGTCAAGTAAAGGTGAGAAAGCGGGACGGAGAATTTATCCTAATAAATGAAAAGCTAGATGTAAACATAAACACTCTGGCCAAATGCTTAGAAGCTGCAGTGATGTGGTGTGACATGGAAGAGCCTGTGATTGACTTAAAGACTGACATAAATAAAATGACATGATAAAAAATTACAGTGAGAGGATATTCTTGTAAGGAAAACAAATCTGACCCTGGAAAACTAGAATGGAATTAAATTTTGAAACAATATAAGAATGAACAAGAGAAATAATATGCCTATGCAGACTACTGATAAAGCATCCTGGTGAAGTAGAATTGGAGAAAGGAAAAAGACTTGATGGTGCAGTTTTGCAAGCAAAGGAAAGGCAGGCTTGGTGCCATGAAGTGTTACCTGTCCATAAACACATCCCAAATGGATACACCTCTGATGTAGATCCAACCGTGTGCAACTGCAAAGATGTGACAGGAGGTGGGGTTAGTACAGAGGCAGACTTAGGACAGTGCGACTGGTTCACTTGTACTGGGCGCCAAGCCGAGAGGGTGCTGCAGGAGGCACTGCAATAATGATAACGGAAAGCGAGAGGCGAGGTGTGTGCGTGTCTGAATTTGGCATCCCACAAGCCAAAAGTCTGCCTCTGGTTTGTAGGTAAACTTCAGAAGATGAACAGTAACAGTGGGGAATGGCAGGGAATCTGTTGAAGGTTCTTGCTGCTTCTAGGAAACCTTTACACCAGAAGAAAATTACTTAGACTCTGTTAATCAAGTAGAGAGCTCAGGCAATGGTCTAGCCAAGCATTTTTCAGGGGAAGAACAATTTATTTAACAGCCTAGAATTATATTGTCATAAATTGGCACTACTACATGGTGCCACATAATGCCTGTTCCACATTGTTGTTGTTGTTGTTGTTTAGTCGTTTAGTCGTGTCCGACTCTTCGTGACCCCATGGACCATAGCACGCCAGGCACTCCTGTCTTGCACTGCCTCCGGTAGTTTGGTCAAACTCATATTCGTAGCTTCGAGAACACTGTCCAACCATCTTGTCCTCTGTCGTCCCCTTCTCCTTGTGCCCTCAATCTTTCCCAACATCAGGGTCTTTTCCAAGGATTCTTCTCTTCTCATGAGGTGGCCAAAGTATTGGAGCCTCAGCTTCACGATCTGTCCTTCCAGGGAGCACTCAGGGCTGATTTCCTTAAGAATGGATAGGTTTGATCTTCTAGCAGTCCATGGGACTCTCAAGAGTCTCCTCCAGCACCATAATTCAAAAGCATCAATTCTTCGGCGATCAGCCTTCTTTATGGTCCAGCTCTCACTTCCATACATCACTACTGGGAAAACCATAGCTTTAACTATACGGACCTTTGTCGGCAAGGTGATGTCTCTGCTTTTTAAGATGCTGTCTAGGTTTGTCATTGCTTTTCTCCCAAGAAGCAGGCGTCTTTTAATTTCGTGACTGCTGTCACCATCTGCAGTGATCAAGGAGCCCAAGAAAGTAAAATCTCTCACTGCCTCCATTTCTTCCCCTTCTATTTGCCAGGAGGTGATGGGGCCAGTGGCCATGATCTTGGTTTTTTTGATGTTGAGCTTCAGACCATATTTTGCGCTCTCCTCTTTCACCCTCATTAAAAGGTTCTTTAATTCCTCCTCACTTTCTGCCATCAAGGTTGTGTCATCTGCATATCTGAGGTTGTTGATATTTCTTCCAGCAATCTTAATTCCGGCTTGGGATTCATCTAGTCCAGCCTTTCGCATGATGAATTCTGCATATAAGTTAAATAAGCAGGGAGACAATATACAACCTTGCCGTACTCCTTTCCCAATTTTGAACCAATCAGTTGTTCCATATCCAGTTCTAACTGTAGCTTCTTGTCCCACATAGAGATTTCTCAGGAGACAGATGAGGTGATCAGGCACTCCCATTTCTTTAAGAACTTGCCATAGTTTGCTGTGGTCGACACAGTCAAAGGCTTTTGCATAGTCAATGAAGCAGAAGTAGACGTTTTTCTGGAACTCTCTAGCTTTCTCCATAATCCAGCGCATGTTTGCTATCTGGTCTCTGGTTCCTCTGCCCTTTCGAAATCCAGCTTGCACTTCTGGGAGTTCTCGGTCCACATACTGCCTAAGCCTGCCTTGTAGAATTTTAAGCATAACCTTGCTAGCGTGTGAAATGAGCGCAATTGTGCGGTAGTTGGAGCATTCTTTGGCACTGCCCTTCTTTGGAATTGGGATGTAGACTGATCTTCTCCAATCCTCTGGCCATTGCTGAGTTTTCCAAACTTGCTGGCATATTGGGTGTAGCACCTTAACAGCATCATCTTTTAAAATTTTAAATAGTTCAGCTGGAATATCATCACTTCCACTGGCTTTGTTATTAGCAGTGCTTTCTAAGGCCCATTTGACTTCACTCTCCAAGATGTCTGGCTCAAGATGTCTGTTCCACATATGTTTTAACATATAGTTTTGAATTTTTCTTGGTTTTATTATTTTATCTTTTTGTAAACCACTTTGAGGAAGGGTTTGCTTTTTTTACAATCAAGCGGTGTATACATTTTATTAAATAAATAAATGTGCCACGATGAGGTTTTTAATGAGAAACCGGCAAGGGCAGAAGGTAAGTAAGCATGGTGGTTTGCATCTGTTTAGAAATAATCCGCAGAAGCTCCTTGTAAAGAAGTCACTATATGCATGCACATCTGCATAAGAAAGTGGAAGCCGTGAACGTGGTTACATATGTCACTTGCTACGGATTTATGTGCAAAAATAAATAAAAACTAAGCTTGAGCAGTTTTGGTTGCAGCCTATAACATGTAGACATGCTTCTATATTTACCTATACCTTCTTACCTACTCTTAAGAGCCTGATCCTATGAGCTGCTGCAGTAACAATAATTCATAGAATCAGGCAGCAGTTCCTCATAGAGACATATTCTTTCTTATTAGGATTATTTATTATATTTATTACCCACCCTTCACCATAAGGTCCCAGGATGGCTTATAACCTTGCTAATACAGTATGCAATATTATGACCGGTTAAAATGATTTACAATTTGCTACTACCAGTGCTTGTACACAAGCAACCATTGGGGCACTGTGTCAAAACTCTTCCTCACCCCCTTCCTGGCACAACTGTGCTGGCGTAAATTCCTCTGATGATGGTAGGCACAGCTAGGAGTCCTCATCCAAAGCATGTCTGGGTGTGTGCATTTTATATACTGAGAAGTTCTCCAGTTTTTCATTTCAAAGCATGCACCTACCACATTGCAGTGTTCGCAGGATAGTTCTGCAAGTTCCAGTGCAAAGGCAGTAAGTCTTCATGTAATGATGTGGGTTTGGAAAGAGTGCTACTGCAAGGTGGGTAACCTTGTTGGGCGGGACAAGGGACAACTAAAACTAGTTCTCCTTTTTTAAAAAAGGTTGGCTCTTATCACAAGAAATTCCGTGTGTAGCCCACAAAGAGCAGATTTGTATGGGAGTTGTAGCTGACTAGTCTCAAGGCAACATCTAAAAAAGTCCATTGTCAGCTTTCCTTCAGTAGAAAGGCCAGCTAAATTATCAAGACAATCTCTGAAGACTGCAGGCTTGAAACTGGGCCTTCAGATTAATCTGTTTTGGCTCCTGTGCAAATTCCCTCTTTGAAAAACAGAGCATTAGTACTTGGGTCACAACATGGCATGAACAGCGATAGGTGGGTTGGGACTTGTCCCTTGAAATCAATGATGTTATATGGAGACTATTCAGCAGGTGCTAGGCGAAAGTACATTTTATACACCTTTCCCAAATCAGATTGGCCTTAGGTTTGGTAAAAGAATAGCAGTTTCACAACAATGAATTGCTGGGGAAATGTGCTACCTTTTGAAAATGTGATATCTTTAGAAGTATTTCCTTAAGAGAAGGCATTTAGGTCTGGCACGCAAAATGAAGAATCATTGTGCTATAAACTAGAAAGGCTGTAAGTGGTTTGCCTTGGTTTTAAAATGACAAAACAGCAGAGCTTTACGACCTTCCCTTACTTAACATGGTTACATCAGTACAAACTTTTTTCTTAAGTTAATCCATAGGACGAAGAGTCGGACACGACTAAACGACTAAACAACAACAAATCCATAGGATCAGGCATTCTGTGTGGTTTCTTTGCATTGGTCGTCACTGTTTTATGTTGTGACTAAAATGTCAGTGTTTTTCTTATGAAAGAGTGAGTCAGGAGTTGAAGCAAAGTTTTCATACTGAGGGTCTTCAGAGTTTGCCTTGCTTTTTTGGCTGAATTCTGTTAAGATAAAACTTTCTTGACTCTGCCTTAAGACTAATAGTATAGCAGAAACGGTAATTTCCTACATGCAGTGGTGGAGGAAGCTGCTCGGGTACCTGGGGTGGCGCGCCCGGGGTGGCGAGCCGCTCATAGGGGTGGGGCGCACCGGGGGGCCTCCAGAGTCTGCCTGCCTCCTCCCATTCAGCCGCCTTACAGCTGGAGGGGAGGCAGTGGGCAGATGGTTCGGGCAGCGCAGAGCCTGCATGTGCACAAGCTACCACGTCTCTCCCAGGAGAGACATGTGGCTCGGGCGCGCTGCAGGCCCCACGGTGAGTGCCACCCAGCATTTTGTCTCCCCCTTCTCAGTGGTGACACCTGGGGCGGTCCACACCCTCTGCACCCCCACTTCCTCCACCCCTGCCTACATGACCGTCTAGATAAAACTTTTGCAGTTATGAAACTACACTCCTCATTCTGCCAAAATATTTTGGATATTCTGTCATTCCTCATTCTGCCAAGATATATAGGTCTAGCACTAAACAAGATACACTTCTATACAGATTTGTAATAAATTTATGTATCATACTGAATACATATATCTCACTCATAATCAGCTAAATGGTCATGATCCCATTTATCTACCTGTGTGTTTTCCCCTCTCCCAACCTATTCCCTTCCCTTCAGAGACCCTGCAGAGTTTCTCTCTCTGTATAGAAGTGTACCCAGAGTGATACCCAACTGCATGACTATAATAATTTACATCTTCCATTTTTACCCAAGTGATTTGTGATGGTTCTGGTCCTACTTGGATGGATGTTTCCAGAAGGTGATGCTTTGGGAGTATTCTTCTTCTTCTTCTTCTTCTTCTTCTTCTTCTTCTTCTTCTTCTTCTTCTTCTTCTTCTTCTTCTTCTTCTTCTTCTGTGGAGCCTTCAATGTGGGGTTCCTCAGGGTTCCGTTTTACTCCCTATGCTGTTTAACAGTTACATGAAACTGCTGAGTGAAGTTATCCAGCGTTTTCAGTAATATGCTGATGACACACAGCTCTACTTCTTTAGTGTCGCATGGATGTGCTGGACCATTGTCTTGCCTCGATAATGGACTGAATGAGAGCCAACAAACTGAAGTTCAATACAGATAAGATGGAGGCACTGTTAGTAGGCACTTCCCTAGACTGGATGGATGGGAGGTTGCCTGCTCTTGATGGGGTTATACTCATTCTGAAGGAGTGGGCACGCAGTTTTGCGGTACTTCTAGATCCTTTGCTGTCATTTGAGACTCAAGTGGCCTCAGTGGTGTGTGGTGCCTTTCATCAACTTCGGCTGGTGGCCCATCTGTGGCCCTATAGCCTAACTTCTGTTGTCTATGCTCTGGTAACCTCTGGTAACCTCTAGGGTAGATTACTGCAGCATGTTATACAATGGACTGCATCTGAAGATGGTTGGGAAACTTCAACTGGTGAAGTATTCAGTGGCCAGGATGCTTACTGGGGCAAGACAGCTTGATCATATAACACCAATCCTGGCTTGACTGCACTGGCTGCCAATTAGTTTCCAGGCCCAATTCAAAGTGCTGGTTTTGACCCAAAATTTTCTACATGGTTCAGAACTGCAATACCTCAAGGACCCCCTCTGCCCATATGAACCCTCCCAGACTCTGTAATCAACACCTGCTCTCCTTCCTCGTTTGCCTCCTCCACGAGAGGTCTGAAGAGTGGCATCATGAGAATGAGCCTTTGTATTAGTAGTATTATGTATTTTGTGTTCTCATTTTGTATTTTAATGTTGTGAATCTCCCTGTGATCTTTGGATGAAGGGCGGTACTGTATATAGATTAAATAAATAAATAAAGTTTTATGTGAATACAAGCAGGAAGTGCCCCAAACTGACTAGGATTTTTTTTAAAGAAACCAAACAATATTGTGATTGTATAATTGTACTGTATGAGTTTGGGACTGCATACCAAAAATTAGGTGAATTCAAACCAAAGTCACATTTTGGTTCAGCATCTTGAATCAAAATGGTGCCTAGCATCCAAATGTCAACAAAAACTGTCCCCACCACAGGAACCCTTGTGCCAGGCTTGGCGATATCTCAAAAGGCAGCAGGAGCTATGCCAAAAAGCAGGCAAAGTCACACCAAAGTGATGTTTCAGTTCACGGTCTTGATTCAATGTCCAAATATTGACAGACACCCCTCCCCCCACCACCTTGAAAACCCTTGTGCTGAGTTTGGCAACAATAGCTCAAGTAGAATCCCAACCTAATGATAAAAAAACAGACAGACAAATCACTTTTTAAAAAAATATGGTAGATGTAAGTGGACCTTTGCTATAGCAGGCTCCTTAGTTCAGAACTCTCCCTGCAATTATTAATCATTGTTGATAACAATAAAATGAAGTTTTTTTTTTAAAGGCCAAAATTAAGTATTTTGCGTGGAATTCTATATGGGATTCTCACTGTTGTAGCACTGTTGATGAAAGAAGCTACATTAGCAAAAGAAATTCTTTATGTTCAAATACTAAAGCACAGGAACTTTGTCCCATACTAGATCCATAGTCCCACACTCTGAATTAATTTGCCCTTTAAAAATACAAATGTCTGCTGAAACATAAGACAGTTGAAAGCCTTTCTATATTTACCAGAAGTTATGTAAATTTCAACGTAGATCAAAATTTGACTACAAATTTGGTTATATATAATTTCCTTAGAAATAATTGGCTTGCTGGACTAGATAATACACGCTTAACAATGGTTCATCCACTGAAACAAAATTGTATGTTTATCTGCTTCTAGTCCTGCACAGAAGATCTGGAACTTGACAGAAAGGGAAGCAGCAGTGCAAGGGATGATCTGTGTGTGAATTGACCGACTCCAAAGTACTATTCTGGGAGGTGAGAAGGAGGTGAAATTGTTCTCTAGTCGGGCAGAAAATACCTTTGGACCATGAAAAGCACTCTAGGTGGGAGAAAGTGCATGAAAAGTGTGTCAAAATGAGAGTTATGAACAGAGTCAATACAAAACCATGGGTAAAATCTGTTCCATTTAATGGAACATTAATTTGACATTCTGGACTGGATATTTCATAGGGCTTTTATTGAGAAGTGCAACTCAGGAGTGGGCCAGACCAATTTAGACATTTTAGTGATATTTTTAAAGAAACTCCAATAAGCTCCCACTCCGCTACCATTCTTTCTGCATTAAAATGCTAGTTTCAGATTCAGACTTTGCATGCATGTGATACAAGTTGTCATTTATTTATGAAATTTCTAGCTTGTTCTTCATTAAAATAATTCCAGAGTTGGGTACAATATAATAAAATAATAAAACCAAAAGTATATAAAAAACCAATATGGTACAGCAGTAGTAACAAGCAGCGAAGGCAAGCTTGTCTATCTCCACCAATGAACAGTTAGCCAAAGACCTTGGCAAATAAATATACTTTTAACTGACACTGGAAACCATCATAGTCAGCACCCGTCAAACCTGGGAGGGCATTCTGTTATTGGAGTGTCATTATTGACCATGCTCTCTCATGCTGTATAGTTAAGGGGGCATCTCTGCCTGGTTATAACATATTGGCAGATCTTGAGACGTGTAGGACTTTATATGCCCAAACATGCACTTTTGCTCAGTAGCAAATAGTGCTGTTCTGTCAGAATGGGTATAATATGTTATTGGCAAGTTGTCCAAGTTAACAGCCTACCCACCATGTTCTGCACTGACTGCAGATTCCAAACCAAGCCGAAAGACAGCACCACGAAGAGTACATTGCAGCAATCCTGTCATGAAATTACCAGTGCGTGGATCATTTTGGCCAAGAACAGCCATAGGTGATGTAGCGGCCAGAGTTGGTTAAGGTTACTTTGCCTCTGTCAACAATAATAGATCTAGAAGTACCTCCAAACTATGTGCCTGTTCCTAATGGGGGTGTGCAGCCCCATCTAGAACAGTTTTCCACCCATCCACCCATGGGCAGCTGGGTTCTACAGTAGGCTCGCAACTTGGTGGGGGTTCTGTTCTGGTCACTGCTAAAGCCAAAATCGTGTATTGTCAATGGCGGACAGGATTGCCAAATTCATTTTTCCTGGATCCTGCCCCTTTGTGATTTCTTTTTTCTTTTTTGCCACACCCATTAAGCTTAATGTGCACAAGTTAAATGCACATAGATTGCAGGGTTACTGTGGTTGTTGTGGACCTCTGGATCCAATGTCGGTTTCTTGAGGAGCGGGCAAACAACTACCTCCCTAAGGACACCAGGCTCCCACCTCTCCCACAAGGGCACATTAACCACACATTGGACTCGCCTTGCCAATTCTATCTGGCTTGCTCAGTAATTCATGTGAGTGATAATTAGGGAGCTGCAGCTTCCAGCGCTGCCTCAAGGGCAGCCTCACATGGAGTGCATTGCTGTAAAAACTATCAGTGGCTACTAGCCCCAATGGCTATATTCTATTCCACTTGTGGAATCAGCATGTTTCTGAATACGGGGAATCACAGGTGGGGAGAGTGCTAAGGTTTTCTGCTTATGGGCTTCTGTTCTGGTTGGCCACCTGTGGGAACAGTGTTGGAATAGATGGGCTCTTCTTGTGCGCTTCTGAGTGCTGTTAGGTATTCCTCTTTAGGGTGAATTTTGTGCAGAACACAAGATTTTGGCTGTCTAGTTAAGTGATTTATTTTACAGTCATACCTCTGGTTTACGTTCACTGCGGGTTGCGTACACCACAGGATACGAACGCGCCGACCCCGGAAGTACCGGAACGGCACAGAAGCGCCGAATGACGTCACACACATGTTCAGAAGCGCCGAATCGCGCACCGAGCATGCACAGATTCGGCGCTTCAGGTTGCGCACTGCTCAGGTTGCGAATGGGGCTCCAGAACAGATCCCGTTCGCATCCAGAGGTACCACTGTATTTAAATTTTGTTTCTTAGTTTGTGTTGCTTCTAGTACTAGGACTCACCAAAGGGCGCAGGACTCCTATATGCCTAGATTTGTGTTGATTATTATTGTTATTCGCCTGTTTCCACATTTCTTTTCTCAAGCTTACAAGTTGATTTTGTGTGCACATGAAGCTTGCTTCTTGGGAAAATTCAACTGGAAACTGCAGGAAAGAGCAACCTCTGGCATTTTTTACTATTGGACTTCCTCCTGTTGGACCAAGGGGATTATTATCTGTTCTGAATTGGCATCTAATATGTTGAGGAAGACAAGCAACAGATAAGACGAAGGGACCCAGCTGTTTTCATCTAGCCATGGAGAGAGATGTACAGTATTGCCCCAGGCCAAGCAGGAAAAACATTTTTTAACTAATTGGTTACATTTGGCTTTTATTTTTAGATATAGTGTTGTGGTAACAATAATACCAGCATTTGGTATTTTTCAAAGTATGTTGCAAATTCTGTTAAACTGTCTTTGTTTAAATCCCTTTCTGTTCTCATTGAAAGGATTGCCTTTCTGGCAAGAGTAGCAGCACTTTAGAACACTCATATCATTTTGTAGTGTTAAATGAAAATATATATGGATAAAAATGAAAAATAGAAATCAGGTTGACTGATCATTTTACTTCTTTATGCTCATTGCTTTATAGTAGAATATAATCTGTCTTAAAGTTTCATACCCAGAAGAGAAAGATTCCTGCTATTGATTACTAACAGGGCAAGCATTTTCCTTTGACAGGATACCTGTGTTTCTGTCCAGTTCTCCAATAGTCTCAAACCTTTGCCAGTTCTGCTTTTCTAAACTGCACTTTGAAAAATATTCAACTGAAATTAGAGTGGCTGCTCTAAAGATTTCTCATATCTGAAAGAGAATATTATATAACAGTTAGCCAGGATTTGTCATTTATGAAGGCACTTATGCTTCCATAAATAATCACATTAATTGAAAATGCAATGCTGCTTCCTGTTTTCCAAGGGATGTCTGGAATTCTAGTGGTATTTCATGTAAGGTTGTTGAAGAAGTTTGCATACTTTGTGTTTCTTGTAGCTTGAAATGGGGAGAATGTACAGTCATGCCTAGTCTATAAGATTGATTTGTAACCAACAAAGGAAATTTCTACTTATGAGACACAAATCAATGTAACCAGGCTGTGAAAGTGCAGAGATGTGAGATAATTATTTGATCATTAGTCTTTCTTGGAAATTATTTGATCATTAGTCTTTCTTGGAAAAGAAGGGGGACCAAATTCTTACCTCATTTGCATGGATACTTTTCTACTAAAATCAATTGGACATATGCCTACATATCTGAGAAGAGAATTTAGCTCTGATTCTAGGACTGGCATCCCCAAACTGCAGCCCTCAAGATGTTTTGGCCAACAACTCCCATGATCCCTAGCTAACAGGACCAGTGGTCAGGGAAGATTGGAATTGTAGTCCAAAACATCTGGAGGGCCGAAGTTTGGGGGTGCCTGTTCTAGGAGATTGCAAAATAATAGAAAAGGGCTGCACTGACTTCAGTTTTGTGCAGTCTACTTTTACTTTTTCTGGACTCACCAAGGGTTATTCACATGTTCCAAGTGTACAAAGCAAGAGATCGTTGCCAAGTTTTCTTAAAATTTAAGACATAGGTAATCTGTGTTATGTTGTCCTGATTATGTACTCTTGCTTAACAAAATGAGGAATGCTTTGCCATCTCAGAGCAGGGCACAGGTCACATGGAACCATGACACTAGGTGGTCAGATGGAAATTGATCATTGGTCCGCCATTTGTACTGAATAAAAAGTTCAGCATTTTCTGGGGGAAAGTTCAGTAAACTATGTGTGAGGCGTTGTTTGATCTCAGATATGAGCCCGTGTTACTTCATAATTGTTGGTGCCATAGTGTGTCTGTTCTCTAAACATAGAATTCTTTCATTTTATGAAGAAAATAATTTAATATACATTCCTAGCCAATGTAGGTTTTATATTTGCTTGGTTCAAATTTAAATCAATTTAATCCTCAAGTGTGTAAAATTCCTTACAATTCTTTCTAATCTGATCTGGAAATATTATTTAATGCCTAAAGGCTTGTTTTCACATGTGACTATATCAATTCTATTCATTTCATATGTTTCTTTTTGTGTTTGCTTTACCTTTCTGTGCATTCCTGTAGCTAGGTATGTCAACATAGGTGCATTTGTTCAAAAATTCCTCAATTTGTTCCACTACCTTTCCTTTAAGAAAATTATTGCTATTGCAATGGTTCATCAGAAGAAGAAAAATATACAATTCCTTTAAAATACTTCCAAAATATCAGTATAATCCCCACACTTAATTTTTGTTATGTATTTCTCACATTGCTTGTTTTTAACTAATCTAGTGGATTAGTTAGGAGGAAGATGGACATATGTGGCTTAATTATTTAATATTTACGTGGACAGGTTTGGTTCGGTTGTGGCAAGTTTAGTCTTCTTCTATACCAGTTCATGGATCAGTTTAGGTGCATGCTAATAGGTTAACAAGGCTGGCACAAACCAGGCCTCCTTATTTCACCTAGATTTTTAAACAAATAATAGCAGTTTCTTGAAGCAATTGTGCTCACATCCAGCTCAGTTAAAATTACTGCTGTATATATATTATATACCAGTCATACTGTTTTCATTATCTTCTCTTCTCTTCTCTTCTCTTCTGTCTCTTTCCCTCTCTCATGGTTGGTGAATGTTAGAACTGAGACAGAGCTATCCAAAGCACTTGCTCACAAGTGTCAAACACAGAGCGTATTTACCCCTGGGTAAGCTTTGTGTCATGAACTTTTAAGTTAAGAGTCTTTGTGTCAAGAATTGCTGTTATATAATACATGTTGTCGTCTGGAGTGAGGCACAGTTGTGCATATTTATCTGGTTTACTTTGCAGTGCGTCATTTCAAATGGCGGAAAACATAGTACAGGAAATTGTGTACTTATTTTCGTGACTTATGCAACTCCCAAGTAGAATATGTTCTTGACACCAGATGGTAAAGCAGAGTAAGTTGCAAGTTTCGTTTTCCAGATGCAGTGATGTTTCTTGTCTACTTGAAGTCAGTTCAGTCGGCTTTGCAAACTTTCGTCCAAAGTTTTGTTTTGACTTATTGCTGTGCAGCTTTCAAGACTACTTGCAGAACTCGCAACTGAAGCAAGAAATAGAGGATCCTAGGTTGGGGCTGAATTAAAGATTACACTATATATGTTGTAGTGCAGAGCCGGAGCACCTCCTGCCATGCTACTATCTAATGTAATTAATTAGAATGCTGCCATGGAGAAAGCTGTGGGCCTCATTAAAATTTCCCCACATCTAAGAACACATGTTTAGAACAGGATGGCATTTCCTTTTTCATATGATAGGAAAGCTATATTTTAGGGGTTGTTTTTTTATTTAAAAAAAGTAATTGGAACAGAATAATTGTATGCAGAAAAGAGGAAAGGATGTCTGTGTCCCTGTCTCCATGCTATCTCTTTCTGGTTCTGCGATTTTAGGTATTGGGACTTTGCAGCCCTTTAAATTAGCCCAAAATGTTACTATGAGGCTCAGACGCTGCATTTCATTCTGGTTGCAGACAAGTTGTTGAATTTTAAAAAAATTCAGTACAGTACAAAAAAGTTCAACAACTTTGTCCGGATTTTCAGTTTGGCGAACATGGCAACTCTACCATAGTAAATAAACAAAAGAGCTATGTGCACCCATAATATTATTCAATAGAAGACTTCCAGCTCTGTGAAAAAGAATGTACATATCAGTATATAAGAGAAACAATTTGAACAAAAAAAATGCTGTGTTACAGGTGTGAGCTACTTTCAACTCAACTTTGTTTGAAAAGCAGCATACGTATATTAAATCAACTCAAAAAAAAAGAACTGTCATGTTTTCAAGAGTTCTGCATTAATTTAGAGCAGGCTTCCTCAAACTCGGCCCTCCAGATGTTTTGAGACTACAGTTCCCATCATCCCTGACCACTGGTCCTGCTAGCTAGGGATCATGGGAGTTGTAGGCCAAAAACATCTGGAGGGCCAAGTTTGAGGAAGCCTGATTTAGAGACTGATTGTGCAGTACTGTGTATGTTTCCTCAAAGGTAAATCTTACTTGTGAATAAGCCCCGCTGTATTCACAGGCTTGACTTATTCAATGCACAGGAATTGCACACAGTTTGACAGTGTGGAGGTAGCATTAGTTAAGTAACTTGGAGACCTTTGTGTAGCAAGTGACTAACAAGTAGTCTTCTTATTCATCTTCTTTTTTAAAATTCCCCATAGCTCAAAATATGATAGTATATAGTCTTATCCTTTGCTTCCGCGGAGTGTAAGGCAGAGCTATAAAAATGTTACCATTACTTTCTTCGGTGAGGCATTGAAAGTCATATGAGACAGCATATGCAGTATGTATGTCTGGGAGGAAGGCAGATTTTGTACCTGAGAATGTCTTGCTATTATTAGATGTTCAGTTACCAGGGGGTATGTAAGACAACTGAAGCTCTGTTTTTAACAGAGACATTATTCATGCTACTTGTAACAGTAACCACCTCCAAATGAAACACAGACAAAAGTCTGGAGAAATCAATGTCAGCGGAGTACAGCCATTCTCCTGATACCTTCTGCCTCTCATGTAGAGCTCTCGGGTTATTGAGACTGGAGATTACTTCTAATTCTGGATCTCTTGAAGTCTTCAAAACTCAATAAAATGATGCATCTCTCAGTGGCTTTCTGTTGGAGAGATTCTGTCTGCAGGAGCTGCAGCTGTAGATTGAAGTCAGTTCTTTTAACATTAGTCCTTTGTTACAAAAAGTGAGGCTGAAGCGGAATTATCAATGCTGGGTGATACCCAACTAATACATACGTAGCGTAGACACATGCTTTTCAGTGGGTCTGCTCTACTCTGAGTATGACAGATCTCCACTGTCGGAGGCAGTATGTTTCTGAATACCAGTTGTTGGAAACCATAGGAGGGGATAGGGCTCTTGTGTACAAGTCCTCCTTGTGAGATTCCCAAAGACATCTGGTTGGCCACTGTAAGAACAGGATGCTGGGCCCTATGGGCCACTGGCCTGATCCAGCAGGCTTTTCTTATATTACCAATTGTGTATTTTCACAGTTAGTGCTGTAGGCAGAATAACAAGTAACTCTTCTATAGTTAGTCTATTTTATATACCTTTGCTAACAGCCGTTTATATCTGGAGTAGCTTTGAACCTCCTTCACAATAAAGTTGTTTATAACGTCTACAGCAGTGAATTTTTCTAGTCAGTACCCCGGAATATTTCCCTGTAATTAACCTGGTTGAAATGTGAGGTTTAGATTATAGTGACCTGTTAGATCTACACAGCAAGTGAATTTGCACCTAACTCGATATAAAGATCTACACTGGGATCTGCTGCCTGTGGTGGTCACTTCACCTTGCCTCATGGTATGGTAATGAAAAGTTGTATGATGTGAAGCAACAGGTTCTTCTTCACTCCTAACAGTGGATCCTGAGAATAAAGAGAAGCTTTGCTAGGCATACAAGAATGTCATTTTGCATAAAATTTGCATATACTAATTATATATATGTTGATGTAATGTAAGTTGGATTGTGAACAACAATCCAATTCACAATAATGCGAATAACAACTGATAATTTCTCCAGGAAGAGGAAATTGTGCAGATTTCCTGGTAAATATATATAGTCCCCAACAGGCTTTGGGGAATGTGCATATCTCAACTTTATTTTGTATAATCATTGGGCTGTATCTTCTGGTTAATAGGTCTGTAGGTCTTGAGAACTGTGCATATGCCACAATTGTTTTGTACATTCTCTGGGTGAAACACTTGGAGTACTTCAAAATAATCTGCTGATAATTTCCATCCACCTCTTATGCAATGAAGATAATATCTATGTAACCTCAGAGAATATGCAGAAAGCAGCATTATATGAAGGAATTTTGTATTGACCGCTTGACATATTTTCTCTGCAAGTTATGTTGAGGAATAGTAATAAATAACCAGGAGCACCCAGCAGGGAGGGTGTGCTTTCAGTTCATACAGTTCAGTGGTAGCAAATAGTTTGTAAACTATTTGCTGAATACTGGAGCTAAGGGCCAAATTACATGGTGTGTGGGTATGGGTGCGAGCACGCACACATGCATGCACATGCACGCTTAAGCTGGCAACTTTCATTGGAAAAGTAGCCACGTGAAGCACTAAACTGGAATGTGCTCCTGATCCAGATCAGGGCCCCCGCATGGTTCCCACCAAAACTGCTTCCCTGGCTGCTACTTTGCCCCAAAGCGCAGGTGCTACAATCAGCACCTTTAGGAGCAAATAGCAGACATGGGGATCTTGTGGTTGTTGTTGGAAGAAAAAAATGGGCCTGGGGCCCCAATCTAGATTTGAAGCATGTTCTAGATGGGGGGCCCATAGTTGTTTTCCCTTTACAATTAAAATAGCACACATTTTAAAAAGCGTGGATAACATAATGTGTAGTTTGGCCCTAAGATGCTGTTGAAATTGAGATAGCAGCAAAGTATCAGTAAATTGAACTAGTTTTCAGAAAATAGACCTGTCATTTTCTTCTAATGTTGTTTTTTGTTGTTGTTTTCTGCTTCTTGAAAAATAATGTCCTCTTCTCATACTTCAGTTGACATATCTGTGATTTTGAACAGATTTGGAAAAATCACCAATATTTTGACAGGGTTCCTTGGCAATGAAATGTTCCTAAAACTCATTTGTCATAACTAGCCAAAGCAATGGATTGGATGGATACATTGTTGTGACACAGCCAATTTCTCCTCATTTTCACAATCTTTGGTGATTTTAGGTGGTGGCAACTCTCCTTCTAGTAGCAGCAGCTCTTTGTGGAATTTGTGCTATCTCTGCATGAAGAAGTTTCATTCTCTGCCTTTGGGACACTTTACCAAAATGCTCTCTCCGTATTAAAGCAGCTGCACATGGACCACAGCTCTGGATCAGCCAACAGGGACTGCAATCTATTGTCTGCCTCCTCAGCCAGAGGTGACTTAGAACTTCTCAGCTTATCTGAAGTGCGAATAAACTTCTTTTTTTAAGAAGAAGTAAAGAACCATTAGCTAGTCACTAGCTTCCCACCTCTGTCCGTCTCTTCTATCCTGGAGTCTCCGGTGGCAGAGGGGGTTCTGCGGGGTGGGGAGGTGGGAAAAGGTATAATTTTTAAAAGGACTGCCGCTTCTGTCTTCCTTCACCCAGGGGCCTTCTGGTGGCAGGGGGAGGCCTGGGGGTGGAGGGGGTGGGAAGGGTAGGAATCTATAAGAATGGTTAAGTTGTATACAAATGTTCAAGAATATGATATATGAAATTGCCAAAGAGGATTTAGAAGTGAAAATCAGATAGGGGGGGGGGGACTTGGGGAAGTCCACATAACAATGATTGAAATAGAAATAAGATAAAATTTGAAATTTTGTTTCCCCCCCCCCGTTTTGTGTTGTTTTAATATTGTTTGTGTCTTTGTTATCAATTTTATAAAAGGAATAAAAATATTTCAAAAAAAAAAGAGCTATTAGCTAGTCATTACTTGGGTCATATTTTCCTGCAAGGACGACAAACAGGAAGATTGAGTCTTAAACTAGAACCCTTCTCTGATCAACCAAACCCTCTGAATGATGAGTTATCTCAACATCTCAAGTAAAGAGCATATCATGCTCTTATGAATTCTTTTCTTCCAAGCCTATTGCTTAGTCCAACTGGCCTTGTTTACTAACAGTTGGACACATGCCACTTCAGTGCCTATTGCTATCTAGGCATCTCAAGTCATGTGCTGTTTCATCTTTGGACCTGGCCACTGATCCTGCCTGACCTGTTCATCCTTGGTGTCTTGGCCCTAATTCTTCTCCTGTTTGATATGCATTTGGATTAGGTCTGCCTTCCCTCCTGCAAGGACTGATTCCTCCGCCTTTTCACCCCTTCACCTACATTTATAAATGAATGCTCACCCAGCTATTGGAAATGCTTTAGTAACATTAATAACAGATTGCATCATAGGGGATTAAAGGAACTTGGAGAAGTGATCTCAGATTATCTGTCATAGTTTTCTTTTCTTTTTTTCTTTTTTTGGAAAATGAGTGAAGTGCCACAAGATGCAAGGCAGACAAATGTCCCCAACTTTTAAAAGGGAATGGGGAAGAGGATCCAGGCAACTACCCACTCGTCAGCTTGACATCCATACTTGGAAAGGTTCCAGGACAGATAATTAAGCAGCAAATCTGGGGGGGGGGGTTTGGGGGGCAGGACAGGATTGGGCAAAACACTGTGATCACAAAAAGCCAGCATAGGTTTCTCAAGAACAACTCGTGGCAGACCAACCTTATCCCTTTCAATTTTCAAACAATTACTAGCTGACCCGGCCACACATTGCTGTGGATTTTGGGGGGGGGGATTATAGATGTCATTTGTGTTTTGAATGGTAATGATTGCATAACTTGATTTTGGTTAGTGTTTTGATATAATATCATAGAATCATAGAATCATAGAATCATAGAGTTGGAAGAGACCACAAGGGCCATCCAGTCCAACCCCCTGCCAAGCAGGAAACACCATCAAAGCATTCCTGACAGATGGCTGTCAAGCCTCTGCTTAAAGACCTCCAAAGAAGGAGACTCCACCACACTCCTTGGCAGCAAATTCCACTGCCGAACAGCTCTTACTGTCAGGAAGTTCTTCCTAATGTTTAGGTGGAATTTTCTTTCTTGTAGTTTGAATCCGTTGCTCCGTGTCCGCTTCTCTGGAGCAGCAGAAAACAACCTTTCTCCCTCCTTTATATGACATCCTTTTATATATTTGAACATGGTTATCATATCACCCCTTAACCTTCTCTTCTCCAGGCTAAACATACCCAGCTCCCTAAGCCGTTCCTCATAAGGCATCGTTTCCAGGCCTTTGACCATTTTGGTTGCCCTCTTCTGGACACGTTCCAGCTTATCAGTATCCTTCTTGAACTGTGGTGCCCAGAACTGGACACAATACTCCAGGTGAGGTCTGACCAGAGCAGAATACAGTGGTACTATTACTTCCCTTGATCTAGATGCTATACTCCTATTGATGCAGCCCAGAATTGCATTGGCTTTTTTAGCTGCTGCATCACACTGCTGACTCATGTCAAGTTTGTGGTCAACCAAAACTCCTAGATCCTTTTCACATGTACTGCTCTCAAGCCAGGTGTCTCCCATCCTGTATCTGTGCCTTTCATTTTTTTTGCCCAAGTGTAGCACTTTACATTTCTCCTTGTTAAAATTCATCTTGTTTGCTTTGGCCCAGTTGTCTAATCTGTTAAGGTCATTCTGAAGTGTGATCCTGTCCTCTGGGGTGTTAGCCACCCCTCCCAACTTGGTGTCATCTGCAAACTTGCTCAGGATTCCCTCAAGCCCATCATCCAAGTCATTGATAAAGATGTTGAACAAGACTGGGCCCAAGACAGAACCCTGTGGCACCCCACTAGTCACTACTCTCCAGGATGAGGAGGAGCCATTGATGAGCACCCTTTGGGTTCGGTCAGTAATCCAGCTACAAATCCACTGAATGGTAGCATTGTCTAGCCCACATTTTACCAGCTTCTTTACAAGAATATCATGGGGCACCTTGTCAAAGGCCTTGCTGAAATCAAGATAGGCTACATCCACAGCGTTCCCTTCATCTACCAGGCTTGTAATTCTGTCAAAAAATGAGATCAGATTAGTCTGACATGACTTATTTTTCAGGAACCCATGCTGACTTTTAGTGATCACAGAGTTTCTTTCTAGGTGCTCACAGACTGTTTGCTTAATGATCTGCTCTAGAATCTTTCCTGGTATTGATGTCAGGCTGACTGGGCGGTAATTGTTTGGGTCCTCTCTTTTCCCCTTTTTGAAAATAGGGACAACATTTGCCCTCCTCCAGTCTGCTGGAACTTCGCCTGTTCTCCAGGAATTTTCAAAGATTATTGCCAGTGGTTCTGAAATCACCTCTGCCAGTTCTTTTAATACTCTTGGATGTAGTTCATCTGGCCCTGGAGACTTGAATACATCTAAACTAGCCAAGTATTCTTGTACTACCTCCTTACTTATTCTGGGCTGTGTTTCCCCTGCTGAATCATCTGCTCCATATTCTTCAGGTCGGGCGTTGTTTTCTTTCTTGGAGAAGACTGAGGCAAAGAAGGCATTGAGGAGTTCTGCCCTTTCTCTGTCCCCTGTTTGCATTTCACCATCTTCTCCTCTGAGTGACCCCACTGTTTCCTTGTTTTTCCTTTTGCTACGGACATACCCATAAAAGCCCTTTTTGTTGCTTTTAACCTCTCTGGCGAGCCTGAGAAATATGCTTTTCCGGATGTTTCAACTTTGTGCTTGTATTTATGGTTTTTATTTTTTGGTCTTCTTATGATTGTGCATTTTCGTTTGTTTGTTTTGGTAGTTTTATTTATGTTTTTAATTTTAAGAAGTGTGATTTCCCCCACCCTGTTCTGATTCATGACGTTTCCTGTCCCTTCCTCCCCCCACCCTCGGATAATCCCTGTGATTCCCCCTCTCCTGCATGCAGTTGTTACATATAGATAGATAGATAGATAGATAGATAGATAGATAGATAGATAGATGTGGCTTAATGGGTTTTTATGGTGGTTTTTTTAAAGAGGTTTGTTTATTAAGGTGGTATTTTATTTAGTTTTGTAGGGGTTTTTGTTTGTGGGTCAGAAGTGGGTAGGGTTTAAGATGTGTGTGTGGTGTATGTGTGTTGTGGTATATTTGTAGTGTGGGTAGTTGGTATGGTATGTAGTTTTAGAGATTTTGGTATGTATTGTTGTGTATTTTGTATTTTTTTGTGGATTGGTTTTTTTTAGTTGTTTTGTCCCTCTCCCCCCACCACCGCCCTCTCCCTCCCAGGCCTAGTGGGGGCCTGGTGGCCTGGCAGAGGACTAGGGGCCTACATAAAACAAAGGCCATTCTGCGGCCTGCGATCCGGGCACTCCCCCTCTCCCCCCCCGGGCCTAGTGGGGGCCTGGCAGGGGCCTAGGGGCCTACATAAAACAAAGGCCATACTGCGGCCAGCGATCTGGGTGCTCGCCCTCTCCCCCCCCCCGGGCCTAATGGGGGCCTAGCAGCCTGGCAGGGGCCTAGGGGTCTGGTAATGGCCACCTTGGTGGTTTCAGTTGCTTGGTTGATGGTGTCATTATTTGGCGCCGCCCTTCAGAGCTTTTGCTGGTGACAGCATGCAATCTGACTTTCTTTTGGATGCTGCTGGAGTCTTCAGAGCTTTTGCTGGTGACGTCTAATTTGGGCACCACTTTTTTTGCGTTTATTCACTATTTTAGGTGTGAAAGCTGTGCTTTTTTGGAATTTTTTTTATGCCAGATCCCTCACTGATGGGCATGGAACGTTGTGGCCAAATTTGTTACATTACAGTTCAGCGGTTACGGAGAAAGGCTGCTTCATCCGCGTGCGCAATGCCTACATTTATATATATATATATAGATTAGCCTTCTAGAATGACATAGATGCAGTATATCTGGATTTTAGCAAGACATTTGGCATGTTTTCCCCATGATATTCTTATCAGCAAACTGATAAAATGTGGACTTAATGATAGTACTGTTAGTTAGATTTGTGGATGGTTGATTAACCATACCATAATTATCAAACTGGAGAGAAGTGATGTGGAGTGTCATTAGATTCTGCCTTGGGTGCTCTTTAACATCTTTATTAATGGATAGAATGCCATGTCCTTAGAGGGCATAAAAAGTCCCAAGATTTGTCAGGGATTGATTTAACTTTATTAGTTAAACAAATGAAAAAGTGCTTCGAGTATGTCCTGTATGTGAGGCTGTGGAATTCATAACTCTTTCACTTTGTAATTTGCTCATTGTCGATCTTCTTTTTATTCAATGTATACTACCTGTGAGGCATGTTGATGGAAACCAGGAAGTGATTAATGCTCAGGGAGGTGTTTGGTTATTTTATATTTGGTTCAGTTGTATTTTACTTTCATTTATATTTGTCTACATAAAAATCAATAAAAATGAAATGAAGGGAATGAAGGGGGTGCTCATAAAATTTACGCATCACACCAAATTATGTGGGGGCTTAGAATACAGAAACTGAAACTCAAGATGGTCTTAACAGAATGGAGAACCTGGCCAGTACTAGAAATGATTCTCAACAGAGATAATGTAAAGTGTTGCATTTAGGTAGGAAGAATCAAATGCACAGACACAGGATGGGTGACACCTTGCTTGGTAACAGTACCCGCGACAAGGATCATGAATCAGCAGTGTGGTGTGGTAGCTAAAAAGTATAATGCAATTCTAGATTGCATCAACAGAAGTATAGGGTTATATGCAACTTAGCACTAAGGTCAACAGAGATTTCTCCTTGTGCAACGGAATGTTCTCCCCCTCTCCCATGCACCCTCTAAATCTGTTTTGAAGTCTCCAGAGCAGATTTGGGGAAGAGATGGATTGGGATTTTGTTGTGCTAGTGCTAATCCTTGCGCTAGCACAACTATTTTGCAGCTAATAATAATAATAATAATAATAATAATAATAATAATAATAATAATAATAATAATAATATAATATTTATACTCCACCCATCTGGCTGGGTTTCCCCAGCCACTCTGGGCGGCTTCCAACAGAAGTATTAAAATACAATAATCTATTAAACATTAAAAGCTTCCCTAAACAGGGCTGCCTTCAGATGTCCTCTAAAAGTCTGGTAGTTGTTTTTCTTTTTGACATCTGGTGGGAGGGCGTTCCACAGGGCAGGAGCCACTACCGAGAAGGCCCTCTGCCTGGTTCCCTGTAATTTGGCTTCTCGCAGCGAGGGAACCGCCAGAAGGCCCTCGGCACTGGACCTCAGTGTCCGGGCAGAACGATGGGGGTGGAGACACTCCTTCAGGTATACTGAACCGAGGCCATTTAGGGCTTTAAAGGCCAGCACCAACACTTTGAATTGTGCTCGGAAACGTACTGGGAGCTAATGTAGGTCTTTCAAGACCAGTGTTATGTGGTTTCGGCGGCCGCTCCCAGGCACCAGTATAGCTGCCGTATTCTGGATTAGTTGTGGTTTCCGGGTCACCTTCAATGGTAGCCCCACATAGAGTGCATTGCAGTAGTCCAAGCAAGAGATAACTAGACCATGCACCACTCTGGCAAGTAGGGCAGGTAGGGTCTCAGATGGAGCTGATAAACAGCTGCCCAGGACACAGAATTGACCTGCACCTCCATGGACAGTTACCCCATTCTGGACCAGGGAGGCCTCCGCACCCACCCACCTCCTGTCCCTCCAAAACAGTACTTCTGTCTTGTCAGGATTCAACCTCAATCTGTTAGCCGCCATCCATCCTCCAACCGCCTCCGGTCACTCACACAGGACCTTCTCCGCCTTCACTGGTTCTGGTTTGAAAGAAAGGTAGAGCTGGGTATCATCCGCATACTGATGAACACCCAGCCCAAACCCCCTGATGATCTCTTCCAGCGGCTGCATGTAGATGTTAAAAAGCATGGGGGATAGGACAGAACCCTGAGGCACCCCACAAGTGAGAGCCAAGGGGTCTGAACACTTCCCCCACCACCACTTTCTGAACAAGGCCCAGGAGGAAGGAGCAGAACCATTGTATAACAGTGCCCCCAGCTCCCAGCCTCTAGACGGTCCAGAAGGATGTTATGGTCGATGGTGTCAAAAGCCTCTGAGAGATCTAGCAGAACTAGGAAACAGCTCTCACCTTTGTCACTAGCCTGCTGGAGATCATCAACCAGTGCGACCAAGGCAGTTTCATTCCCATGATGAGGCCTGAACCCTGACTAGAAGGGATCCAAATGGTCCGCTTCTTCCAGGCGTGCCTGGAGTTGTTCAGCAACCACTTGCTTAGCCATCTTGCCCAAGAATGGAAGATTTGAGACTGGGCGATAGTTGGCCATATTGGCCGCATCTAAAGATGGTTTTTAAAGAAGCGGTTTAATAACCGCCTCTTTCAGCGGGTCTGGGAAGGCTCCCTCACAGAGAGAAGCATTCACCACCCCGTGAAGCCCATCGCCCAGCCCTTCCCAGCTAGCTTTTATTAGCCAGGATGGGCAAGGATCAAGGAGACAGGTGATTGGTTTCACTCGTCCAAGCAGCTTGTCCACATCCTCGGAGGTATCAGATTGGAATTGATCCCATGCAACTTGACTAGACAGGACTCTAGCACTCTCCCACCCCGGCCCTGCTCCCACGGTGGAGTCTACCTCTTCCCGAATCTGAGCAACTTTATCTGCAAAAAAACTCCTGCAAAATTATTGCAGGAGATCATGTGGCCCATACTGAGCCCCGATGGAGCAGGTGGTTCCACTAAATTGTGAACCACCTGGAAGAGTCTCCTGCTGCTGTTTTCTGCAGATGCAATAGAGGCGATGAAGAAAGTCTTCGCCACCGCCACATGGTAGGCTTGACATTGAGCTCTAACCCATGTCCGGTCAGCTTCAGAATGAGTTATCCGCCACCAGCGCTATAGCTGTCTCAGCGATTGTTTCATTGCCCTCAGATCCGTGGAAAAGTAAGTAAGGATAGTCACTCAAAAGAGTTATTGTGGCTTATTGAGGTCAATCTGTGACATGTGCATTGTAAAGGAAACATTGTTGCTCCTTTCCATCTAAATGCCTTGAACTCTGGGAATTCTTAGGCAGCTAACAAGTTATGGATCTTTACCTTTTATATTCCCAATTTCAGTAACAGTATCCTTTACATGGCTAGCCCCTATCAGGGCTACAGTCCTCGGAGCTCTCAGAACACAGTTTAATGGGCTACTGATTCTTCCAAGTGAGCTTTTAAATTCAGATCCATAGGTAGGCTATGCCTAATGCTAACCCTCCAGTGCTGATGGGGGCTAGCCATGTAAAGGATACTGTTACTGAAACTGGGAATATAAAAGGTAAAGATCCATAACTTTCTGAGCTAGCTAGTAAAGGTAAAGGGACCCCTGACCATTAGGTAGTACAGTCCTTCAAAATCAACTTTTTTAGGGAATAGAAAAACAATAATTTTCCAGAAGCTTCTGAATAAATACTCTGTCCCTTGTCCTTGTTTGACCTCTAGGAACTGAAAATTCATTTCATCGTGACAGAGTAGAAAGCTTACGTTTCTCAGTGCCAAATTTGAGCTGCAGTTGGTTGAGCAAGAACTACAACTTGAGCAAAGTGAAATTTTATAGGGTGTCAGATGAAAATGCAACAGAGAACTAGTTACAGATAAGTAAGAGAGACTGTGTGACAAACAATGGGAACACGATGTAGACTTTTACTGTATAAACATTCACTGCATTTCCAGATTTCAATAGAAGATTGCCCTTGGGAAAAGAAGGAAAATGTTTTTCTTTTACTTTTTTTGCAGAGGCCTCCAGGAATCTGCCCTATCCTTTAGCAAACTGCAGCAGCCTCCAGTCCAATTTGAATGGTCCACCTGGAAATTATTGCTCATTGAGAAATAAATGTTTGGTCTTTAGTAGTATTCTATAGTCTTTATGGTAGACAAAATGCTTGGGTCCACTTCTGGCAAACTTCAGTAGTTTCCTCACTCCTCTGCTACCTGTTTAATTTAATGATTTCCAAATTAGAAATTCTGCATTCATTGTTGCAGGTTCGTTGTGTTTGTCCACCACCACAAAAATGTCTTCTCAGTGCAAGGAACATAATTGGGTCATTAGATTATTCTTGGTGCAATTTCCATCCATATACGATTGGCTATGGCACCAAGCACAGTTTGCAAAACACCATAGTCCAGATATAGGGGACTAGTAAACCAATGGTGAGAAAACATCAGCTAATATTTTAGAGCACTGGGTAGGTAATAACAGAAGCATACAGTAGCTTTTTATGGGATTACATTTTCTTGTTTTTCTCAAAATTGGTTTCCACTTGTTTTCAGAGAGCTAATCCAAGCAGAGGTTTAGGATCAGAGTTCTCCTTATCCTAGATGGGCTACCTTCCCAGGTTGATGAACTCAATCTGCCCCCCCTTGGGGGCATTAGGGAAGGATTAGTACTTCTGTTGGGGGGCACGTCATGTTCCTTCTGGGGTAGCTTATACACCTTTGGTCTTCACCCTGCACTAAGCTCTCACCTGTGGCTCCTAGAAGCTGTCAGCATGCAACAGTGGCTACACCTCTGGAACGCCTTTGACTGGCTGGCTATACCAGGTGAGGTTAGCCAATGCATCTCAAACCATCGGTGAGTTAGGGACTTTCCCTGCATATAAAAACAGGCTCTGGTGGATTGAGCAGACAAGAACAATAATGAGTCCAGTGGTCAAGAAGACAGTTTCTGCATGTGCTGTAGAGGGAAGTGACGGGCAGCTAGAGCTCCCAGCTTGGCCATGCTTGCTAAGGCTGATGCAAGCTGTACTTCAACAACATCTGAAGGATTACAGGTTCCCACATCTGCTATAGAAGCTCTCTTGTCAATTGAATCAGTTTGCAAATACACCTCTTAATATATTTGCCTTTGTGGGTGCAGCATTTAGCAGAAGAGTTCTGCAGAAGATACTTACTGAATCTGTGGCATGATTGCTTCTGCCCTTTGGATTTATTCCTTTTGTGCATTTCCCCAGCCTGGGACTGCTTCCCCGCTCCTTCCCCTCCATGGCAGCAGGAGGAGGAGAAGCCAGCCACTGAAACTCCTCCCACTTTGAACATGGGGGGGGGCACCCTCTCCCCAAAAATATGGGGGGAAGGGCTTGGCCCCTAGGAGATGGCACACCTGATTGGCATATGACGTCTTTATTATTTTCTTTAGATTCTGTGTTAGGAGTTCCATTTTTGTAGGATATGACAGTCTTTTCCAGAATTGGTTTGGGAATGAATGTTTCTAAGAGGAGGTGCTATCCTAATAATAAAGACTGCCACACCCAGCCATAATCACCGAGAACATGAAATTTCAAATTTCCTTTTCTCTTGACTCCATCTGCCAATCAGACAAGGTGAGGGATAACTTCAACTCATTTGTTTAAAAAGTTTGAAAAGATATTTTCTTTCAGTAGATATCTCACAGAGATGTTCTTTCAGTAAAGAAATATCAGAGGTGGGGAAGGAAACACTGGTGATATGCTGATTTGTTAGAATTTATATCTGCAGGAAAGAGAACTCTGAAAGAAACAAAATTTAGATACTTTCCACCGTGTATGTACGGTGTGAGGTGCAGGGTAGATGTACCTTCTGCTTATGTGCATTGTAAGTAATAGGATATGACAGACCATATCAGAGAAGAGGTGCTGATTAATGAGCAGCTCAGGAAAGGAGGTCAACAAGTGATGAAGGGTCACAATCCAATTTATGAAAGGGGGAAAGAGGAGAATCAAAGCATTAGTATGAGGAGTTAAGTAGAAAGGCCATTAATCAGCATTGCCTTTATAAAATACCAAAACGTTTTTGCTGACTTTATTCCCTTTGCAAGCCAACACCGCATATGAAAATATGAGCATATAAAACTTCATCTTCAAGGACCTCAGTGCTATTTAAAAGAGAACATCTATTATGAAAAGTAGAGAAATTATTATAGCCATACCTCGGGTTACAGCCGCTTCAGGTTGCGTCTTTTTGGGTTGCACTCCGCGCCGAACCCGGAAGTACCGGAACGGGTTACTTCCGGGTTTCGGTGCTCACACATGCGCAGAAGCACCAAATCACAACCTGTGTTTGCGCAGACACGGCTTGAAAACTCTGCGGGTTGCGAACATGCCTCCTGCACGGATCACATTCGCAACCCGAGCATCCACTGTATTGTATTTTTAGCAGTTATCCTTGCTGGAACCACACATGAATGATTGTATACCTCGTTGATAAGAGATTCAGAATTTATACAAGAATATCTGCACATGTTTTCACTTCTGTTTAAAAGGCAAGGGTTCTTTGGTGTCAGGCTCTTCTTAACTCATTCATGGTATGGAAGGTAACTAGAACAGGTTCAAGCCCTGGCATCTCCAATTAAAAGAATAATATACGGTAGCAGGCATTGTTAAAGACCTCTGCAGAAACCCTGCAGAGCTACTGCAAGTCAGAGTAGACAATACTGCACTAGATAGACAAAGCATAAGTCAGCTTCCTATGTTTCTGAGTTTGGGAGCTTTATTTCTTTTAGTAGCATGCTTTGCCTTTCTTTTTTTTCTTTTTAAAATAATTTTTATTAAAGATTTCTTAGTTTTACAAAAAATGTGTGCATTGTCTCTTTTTTCAAGTTGTGTTTTCTACAAATCAGTTATATTTGTTGTGAGACATTAATGTTGCATGCTGTATTAGGTTGGGAAGAAAAGAAGGGGGAAGGGGGTGGTGCATAGGGTAAAGTGGGGTGACAATGCTTCTATTTTTCTGCTTAGTGTATGTGTGGGGTTTTGTGTCAGTTTCACTTGTGTGGGTTCTCTTTCTATTCACTTGTTATATTTCCTTGGTGGGAGAGAGGTTGGGGGTGACCTAGGGTGTGGTAGGTTGTCTTTGGTTGGCTGTAGTGAGATTTGTTTATGTGTGCATGAGAGGGTGGTTTTGGGGTCAGGTTAGCCATATTGATTCATATGCTGCCAGCAGATTCTTGTTGTTGTCTTGTTGGGCTGTGAAAAGGGAACCATACCGGGGTGAAGGCGTCTTCTTCTATTTGTCCCCATCTCAGTTTCCGTTTATTGATTAGTTTTTCTAGTAAGGCTGTTTCCCTTACTATTTGATACCAGTACCATTGGTCCATGTTTACTCCTGACAGGTCTCTCCAGTGTCTGGCTATGATGTTTCTGGCTGCTGAGAGTAGATGGGTTATGAGCTCTTTTTAATGTGAGTGGGCATTATTATTTTGGAAGATGTTCAGTAGGGCCAGTTCTGGGGTAACTTCTAATACTTGTTTAGTTATTTTGCTTATTTCTTGTATGACTGATGCCCAGAAGAGTTGGGTTTGGGGACATTCCCACCACATGTGGAGGTATGTGCCTGTGGAGGTGCATCCTCGCCAGCATTTTGGTGAGGCTCCTGACATACCAGTGCTAGTTCCCATGGTGTTATGTACCATCTGTAAGTGAGTTTCAGGATGAGTTCTTTTCTTTTAGCTGATACGGATTTAAAGGGAGGTTTGGACCACATTCTAGTCCATTGGGTGGGGTTAATTTCATAGCCTATGTCATCCTCCCATTGTTTTTTGATTATGTCAAGGGGGTCTGTGGGATTTTGGAGCAGTATTTTGTATATTGTGGATACCATCTCTTTGCTGTGTCCCTTTGTTGTTAGGAGGAGGTTTCTAAAGGTTGTCAAGGGCCTAGTTGCTGCTGGTTTTACTACTGGATTCTTTAAGAAGGCATGTAATTGATGGTGTGTTAGCCAGGGCATTTGGGTGTCCCCTAGTTTGTCTTGTATTTCTTGTGTTGATGTGGGTTTGTTGTTTTTGTAGAAGCCTGCTAGACGATATAAGCCTTTGGGCTTGCCAGGTTTTTATCTGGAAGTTTTGTGCTGGAAGTTGGGGACAGTTTGCTGGCTTCTTCCTTCCATGCTTTAAGCATGGTCTGTGAGAACCTGTTTAGTGTTGTGGGGATTTTCCTTAGTTTGTTTGGGTATGCTATGGTGGGGGTATTTTCGATTATGTCTCTCTCCAGGTGTACCCATTGTTTTGTTTCGTCTTCTAGAATATATGGGATTGGTTGGCGATGCAGTGAGGAGGCAAGGTGTAGGTATTTAGCGTTTATTCTTGTTCTTTTTGTGTGAGAAGATAAAGGAGTGTAATTTTTTTCTCCCATTTGCAGAGTTGGGTTGCGGGAATCCAGATGGGGAGGGTTTAGAATAGGTAGGTTAATTTTGGGAGGGTGATCATTTTGATCATGGCTATTTTGTCTGAGAGGGTGAAGTTGGTATTGTTCCAAGTTCTCAAGTCTTTGTTGATTGTCACCACAAGGGGTTGTAATTGTGGAGATATAGTTTGTTGAAGTTTCTGGTTATTTGTACCCCTAGGTATGGTGGCGCTGTGGTTAAACCACTGAGCCTAGGGCTTGCTGACCAGAAGGTAGGCGGTTCGAATCCCTGTGACGATGTGAGTTCCCGTTGCTTGGTCCCAGCTCCTGCCAACCTAGCAGTTCAAAAGTACGTCAAAATGCAAGTAGATAAATAGGAACCGCTACAGCGGGAAGGTAAACGGCGTTTCCATGTGCTGCTCTGGTTTGCCAGAAGTGGCTTTGTCATGCTGGCCACATGACCTGGAAGCTATACACCGGCTCCCTCGGCCAATAATGCGAGATGAGCGCGCAACCCCAGAGTCGGTCACGACTGGACCTAATGGTCAGGGGTCCCTTTACCTTTACCTTAGGTATCTGTACTTGGTGCGGCAGTTTTATCTTAGTGATGTTGGCAAATTCTTTTTGGATGGGGGGAGGGTAAAACACATAGCCTCAGATTTTGCAGAGTTTATTGGCAGGCCCGATACCATTGCAAATGTGTTGAGTTTTTGGTTAGGGTGGTTGCTGTGTTTATGGGGTCTGGTGTTGTGACCATCAGGTCATCTGCAAAGAGCCCTAATTTATAGGTTCTGCCTTTTATTTTCACTCCCTTGATGTCTGTGGCTGCTCAGATTTGGACTGCTAGAGGTTCCAGAGCCAGAATGAATAGGAAGGGAGACAGTGGGTATCCTTGTTTTGTACCTCTTTGGATTGCTATGGAATTAGAGTCCATACTGTCAGTCCTGCATTTTGCTGAGGCATGGGAGTAGATTTGTTTGAGGGTTTGTAAGAAGATGGGGCCAAATTTCACGTTAGTACTACTACCGGTAATAGGTATATCCATTCAAGGCAATCAAAAGCTTTGAGGATGTCTAGGGACATAATTGTCAGTGGGAGTTTAGTTGCCTTGCTGTGTTCGATCAGATTCAGTAGTTTCCTAATGGGGTCAGTGACATTGTAACGAGAGACAATACCTTTCTAAAGGGACTTTGTAAATAAGGCAAAAGATTGGCATTCACGGTTTCTGTTATGCTTCGCCTGCACTGTACATCCAAATCTAATTAAGATTCCCACCAACCTCCGTAAGCTAATATTCAATGCACAGGGAAGAGCATTAGAACTTGGATATATTTGGATTCTACTCAATCCAATTAGAAACCTGAGAATTACTTTGCTGGATCTCAGTGCAAAGTTCATCTTGGCCAGCAGTCCATCTCCAACAGTGACCAGCCAATTGTTCCTTAGAAATTTCCAAACAAGGCATCTTAAGAATGCCCATCCTTTTTTGTTTGCTCACATTATGGTATTCAGAAGTATATCACCACCATGATAAATAGCTATGGATACCATGGGTATGTCCAGTTGTTGTAAGGTTATCTAACCAACGCTGGTCACCACTTGTAATATATTCCTTAAGTTAATTGTGCATTGGCTGAAGAATGACTACTTCTTTTTCTATCCCAGTAGTGTTATGACTCACTTGTATCTAGAATAATTTAGTATGATTTACAAACTGTTTACCCTGATTCCAGATCATTTACAAATAACTCACTTATACTTCATTTTGTTTCTTTCCAGTACAGGCACAGCTTTTCTCCATTCTCTGCTCCAATGAATGTCTGCGCTAGGTCTAAAACTTGGAGTGATTTACCTGAAGAGTGATACCATCAAGAAACCACTGTAAGTTAACTGTGCACCCTGCGTAAAAACGTTGAGCGAAAAATGAATTTTGCAAAGGATTGCAGGCTACCGTATACTTCCCCCCCCCCAATTATTTGAGGAAATTGATCAGGTATTAAAAAAAAAGTTGCAGCAGTGTTTCATTTTTGGTTTCCAGTTTTTACTCCTCCTATGGAGGGAATTTTTCGGATTTCTGTCTGCTGTAGGCAAATTGAGTAAGTTTCTTAAGACTGTTCATAGATACATTCAGTGATCAATCATTAAAAGCAGTCATGAACATGTGCTGATTAAAAAGAAAAGAGTAGGTTAACACACTTCAGGAGGAATTCAAAGTTCAAGCTATTATGATTGTTCCATCAGCAAAAACATTCCTGCTTGCCAGATGGAATGATCTCCCCCTCCACCTGCCTCCAGAGCCAATATGGGAGGCAGGAGTGGGGAAAGCCCCATGGCACTAGCACTCTGCCCTCCTGTGGTTTCCAGCAACTGGTATTCAGAAGCACACCACCTTCAGACATAGTCAGCCCTGTTTAGGGAAGTTTTTAATGTTTGAAGGTTTTTGTGTTCCATTGGAAGCCTCCCAGAGTGCCTAGGGAACCCCAGCCAGATGGGCGGGGTATAATAAATTATTATTATTATTATTATTATTATTATTATTATTATTATTATTACTTTGGAAGCAGAGTATAGCCGTCATGGCTAGTGGCCATTGATAGCTGCCTCCTCTATGTCCAGTCCTCTTTTAAAGCCATCCAAGGTGCTTGCCATCACTGCCTCCTGTTGGAGCAAGTTCCATAATTTAATTATGTGCTACATGAAGAAGTACTTTTTTAATTTAAAAAAAATGTGTTCTGAAACTTCTAACATTCAACTTCATTGGATGTCCACGAGTTCTAGTGTTTTGGACCTCTGTACTCTTGATTTACACTTCATTTCATATGATACTGAAAAGATCTCCTTGCCTTTTCCTCAAATACACTGCTACTTAAACTTTTTTTTATTAAGAATGTTTCCAGTTTCCTTAGTTCCTTGTGGACCACAACATTTTTTTCAGAAATGCCACATGGGAGACTGCTTGGGAGGCTTCTGAATTAAAACACCAGTGTAATTGTATGGAATGAAGGGAAGGGGGTTTATATCTGTTCTGAATAATAGCGTCTCCACTTGATTGCTAAAAGCCTCAGAGACGTGGAACGTGTACAAGCATAGCAATGCCTACCTACTACCTGGCAACAATTCCCCTTCCCCTTCACCTCCATGCCACATCAGGGTGGAGAAAGCATGGAGTTCTAATTCATCATTTGTCCCTGTTTGACCCAGAAATGGCCTCTGGTATTTTCCTCTATTGTTTTTGCTGTGGTCAAAGTGCATACCAGCAATGGTTTGCATACTATGAATCGCTGCCTTAATGTACTGACTGAAAGTCCTTTTTGCCTGGCTTCTCTTAATTTTTCTGCCGTTGTCAAAGGAGCTTGATTCCTACAGTAGTTATAAGATAGTAGTCTGAACAACTCTTTGGTCCCTGTTCAGGCTTGATCTTTATACTTGTTTGGTCAGGTTGCCATGGAGAAGTGTCTGGTCTTTGCTGAGTTTGTTGTGTCTCTGAGTTAAGTATTACCTATCTGGAGGGAACTCACAGTCAGAGTTGTCTTTTCTCTCATCTATGAAGGGTTACATTTTGAAATAATTGGGAATATATGTCAAAATGGAGCTGCAATACTTGGCTTGACTTACCCATTAATTTCTGCTCAGCGGAAGTTCAGAGTCAGACTTTATCTAATCTTCAAAAGTAAATTCAGAATTTACACTATATAGTGTCAAGCTGTTAAGAATGTCCAGGAGTAAACATTCTGATCCATGTTCAGAATCAAGTCTTTGTTTTAGAAGCACATTTTAAAAACACATTCATGTTGTATCAGACAGATGGGATATTTTAGCAGCTGATCAAATAAAATTTGCATGTCTGTTGGAAACCAGAGTCGGATGCTTTAATTTTTGTTAGCACTATATGGTTATATATTTAGAGAAAAGTAACCCAACATCACCCACTAAGGAGGGAAGTCATCAGGGTTGTCTGAATGCTGAACTAAACACAAACACACACATACACATTTTCTGCCAATATATTATATATCAAATGAAGCAGATTTGCAATATTTGCTGATTTAGCACAATTCATTCCAATTCTGCTAGTCATAGGAAGCGGCAAGGAACTGTTTTGGGTACTAAAGGTTGGCCTCTTGACCTTGTAGATCCTGCTCCCCTCTGGCTTTCGGGATATTACCAAACATTATCAACATGTTGCAGCCATAAGTACTAGAACAGTGTTTCTCAACTGGTGAGGCACCCTCTCCCCCTGTGGGGGGACGACATATAAATATTTCAAGAGGGGTGTAAGTGTTTACCAAAATATGTACAATATATGTAAAATATTATAATAATAATTAAGTCACAATATTTCAATAACATTGTTAGGGAAGTCAGGTTTGAAGGGGGTATGGGATTTTTATGTTGGCTGAAAGGAGGCATGAGTTTTTAAAAGTTGAGAAACTCTGGACTATAAAATTATCTTTTTGTTGAGAAAGATTTACAGGATGCTGAATTCTATTTCAAGTACTAAGTTTTGTGCCTTTCCTTGATTGGAATCACAAAGTGCAACCCTGTCATAATGCTTGAAAATGAGTATAGGGTGATAGTTAAAAACAAAAATCTGCAATAAAAACAGAGATAATAGAACATTTAAAAGCATGGAGTTGACAATGCCCCAAAATTTGCTCCTTTCTCTCTCTGCAACATATGCCAACTAAACCACAACTCACTGCAATCCTTGATTACTTGTAAGAGAATATAGTACATATATAGAAGAAGAATTAAAAAAACAGAAGGCATCATTTTTAATTGAAAACTATTGACATTTTATGGGATTTTGTAAGAAGAGCAACAGCAACTGAGGAAAAGCTCAACAGATTGTTTTAACTAGGAATATTTCAAAGTGCTAAATATATACTGTTTGGTTAAATGATGATTAGCAAATTTAAGAACAATTTTTACAAATATTTGAAGTGTGTACTGTACCTATAAATGGGTAGAAGGCTACTGAAAGTGGTGTACAAAGAATAATAAGATGTTGTTGTTGTTGTTGTTGTTGTTGTTGTTGTTGTTGTTGTAGAAAACTGTCCTGTACTGGTATCTGGAATACTCAGATATTCCTAGTTAAATATATACAAAACAAAAGCAATGCCCTGGTCCTTGGAGATATGTAGGTTATGGTCTCCTCTATGTCTGTCCACTACAAATGTAGAGCGGCTAAATTCTGTCACATTTACATATTGAACTGAGATTTTAAAAACCCACCCAAAGATTCACATTTAAATATGTATTTCTGAGCCTATGATATCTCAAAATAACAATTTTTAAATTTCTATATATATTTTTAACCCAATAACACCAAAAAATAATTTTATTATTTTTTGGGTTGCCTTAGCCTTTCTAGGCAGCTTCCAACGAAGTAATAATAATAATAATAAAAACCCTCAAACATTAAAAACCTCCCTGTACTGGGCTGCCTTCAGGTGTCTTCTAAAAGTCAGATGTTTCTCTCCTTGACATCTGATGGGAGGGTGTTCCTCAGGGCAGGCGAAACTGCCAAAATAGCGAAGAACTGCATCACAACCTTTAGAGAAGAGCAAAATCCAAATGATAGCTACATTCCAAGCAACACATTGGTCCTGGAGGTGCAGATCAATTCAGCTCAGTTCAATTCGCATTGAAAATTGCAAATTCCTCAAATTCCCATAACCAAACATATCATAGGACTCAGGAGCAAGTATACAATCAGAAACTCAGGGGCAGCCCAGACTTTTGAATGGGGTCGAATCCAGCCAAGATACATGACAAGGCAGGGTGTCGGGTAGGCGTTCAGGCTTTGGGGAAATAATATCATGCACCCCTCCAATGAAAACTGAGCCAATGCACGTAGATTTCCATCAGATTAACATGTAGGACCTTGTTTACTGACAAATTCCAGAGCATAGGTAGTTGGAAGTAGAGAACAGAAGTTGCATTAGTCTGTTGCAGCAAAGCAGGCTAAAGTCTTGTGGCACTTAACTTGGCATAGCCTTCATTCAATGTGATTAAGTGGTGGTGCGGTTTGCATGCCTGTGACGGGGTGAGCTCCTGTTGCTGGGTCCCAGCTCCTGCAGTTCGAAAGCATGCCCAAAAGTGCAAGTAGATAAATAGGTACCGCTCCGGTGGGAAGGTAAACAGCGTTTCCATGCACTGCTCTGGTTTCAGTGCCAGAAGCGGCTTAGTCATGCTGGCCACATGACCCGGAAAAACTGTCTGCAGACAAACACTGGCTCCCTCGGCCTGTAAAGCGAGATGAGCGCCACAACCGCAGAATTGTTTCTGATTTAACTGTCAGGAGTCCTTTACCGTTAGGACAGGATTCAACTAAGTTATTGTGTGTGTGGAATGAAGTCTAGTTCCACAAAGAGATTCCCCCGCTCCCCTTAATCTGACGTGGAGTGCTGGTGGGACCCCCAGATCTGCATGCGGGAGGGCACACAGGAGGAGGAGAGGGGCGAAAGTCCCAATGCATAAGCAGACCTTATTCCTCATGTGCATACTTCATGTAGTGCTACCTTGAATGCCACCCTTAGTCTTCAAGGTAACACAAGGTTTTTGTGTTTTGTTTTGTTTTGTTGTACTTGCATCCCACCTTCTAGCTAGAAATATATTTTCGACTCAAAGTAATAGGATTTGAGCGAGTGAGTGACTTGTATAGTAATTTATTCTTTTTTAAAAAAAATGATTTACAATGTTCACAATGCAATACAATATGATAAAAACATATTAAAACAATGCACAATAGTAGTGCAGTAATCTTTTTTAACACACACACCAAAGCCTTGGTGACTTCAGTTTGCAGGTAATCTTGGCATGGAAAACCTCAGTGTTTGCCTGGTATTCCTCTTGGCTGTGTGGATGCTAGGTTTTCTTTTGATGTAGTCAAGCAACATGCTTATTTACTCCATCTGTTTACCCAGTCCCTTCTCTTTTCTTTACCATGGCTTTTAAAGGAAAGGAGAAGAAGGGAATATTTATTTGCTCTGCCAATTTGCTTTACTTGAGCTTTCATTTTCCAGATGAGCAGAAGCTTCATTGGGCTGTATAATTTTAACACTTAGGGCAAAGATTCATTTTTTTTCAAAAAAAAAAAAATTAAGGGAGCTTAGCAGACTAACCTCTGGCAGGGTGACCAGGAGGAAGATTCTAAAGGAAATTATCTCTGTTTGTGATGTAGCCTTGAGCTAGCTGGTCCTCTGCTGCCCTCTGAAGGCTTACTGCTATAATTGGCAGCCACCAAGGTTTCACAAGAACTTTCACATGCTGTGCTCTCTCAAACATACCAGGCTTATATAATTTCCTTATATAACCAGAGACAATGTTCTTGATTAATAGAAAAGTGGCTTTGCTCCCTATTGTGTGATAAGGTGCTTTCCTGAATATTTCTTCATTTCTGAATCCTTTACAGTACAAAATTGTTTTTCTCACACTTTTGTGGGTGAAAACTTTTTCTGAGGGGAAAAGGGAAGCAGAAAATAGTATTGTTTTGTAAGATAAATGGTTTTGTTTTAAATGAATCTGTGCTTTTTTTGATTATATTTTTTCCCTCCTTGCACTCCAGATTTTGTATGAAGGTTTTCATTCCAGATTCCCTCATATTTGAATTTTATATAACTTCACCAATAAATATCTCATGATATATGTGTGTTAGCTGTTTACTTCTTCATACAGTGCTTAGTTAAACTATGGAACTCACTCCCACGGGAGGCAGTGATGGCTTTAAAAAAGGAGTAGACAAATTCACAGAGGACAAGGCTATCAACAGCTACTAGCCACAATGGCTATGCTTTTCCGTCACTGTCAGAGGCAAAATGCTTTGAATACCAGTTGTTGGGAATCACAGGTGACAGAATGCTGTTGTGCAGTTTGCAGGATTCCTACCGGCATCTGGTCAGCCACTGTGAGAACAGGATGCTGGACTCGATGGGCCATTGGCCTTATCCAGCAAGCTTGTTCTATGTTCTTATATGCAGACAAATCAAATATCTACTAGTTATATAGGTCTATCTGCCTTTCACCATCTCTCCACAGATATCCTTATTGATGTGTATAAAGCACAATTACCAGCTTGTGTTTCTCGCCCCTTAACATTCCTGGTCAAATTATTTTGTGTTAATTGTTGGAGAAAAACATTTCAACCTGTAAATAAAAAGAACAAATTGAGCTGGACCCATGTTTTTAAATATTCTGTTATCCAGCATTTATTCTTGCTTGTTATTTTCTCTGCCCTTGGAAAATTGTGGGGGTTTTCCTCATTTCTTTAAAACTGAACATTATTGTTGAGTTCGTTTTCTTGTTTTTATCATTCCAACTCAAGTCTGTATCTTTTCTGCTTTTAATCTCTTCTACAACCTGATCCTGTGCAGGAAGCACAAGGTGCTAGTTTTCACAGAAACGTTTGTCTTTGAAACCTACCCTTCCATCATATGGCATTGTATTTCTGATTTTTACTTCAGTGTTCCCATCCTCAAAAGATGCAGACATAAAAGAATTTGCTTTTATATCTGCTAAAGCAGTATCAACATTTATCCAGAGCACTTTATCTTCAAACCAGCTTTACAGAGAGGGATAGGGATAAACTTAAAGGTAAAGGTAAAGGGACCCCTGAACGTTAGGTCCAGTCGCGGACGACTCTGAAGTTGCGGGGCGCTCATCTCGCTTTACTGGCTGAGGGAGCCGGCATACATGACTAAGCCGCTTCTGGCGAACCAGAGCAGCACACGGAAACGGCGTTTACCTTCCCGCTGGAGCGGTACCTATTTATCTACTTACACTTTGACATGCTTTCAAACTGCTAGGTTGGCAGGAGCAGGGACTGAGCAACGGGAGCTCACCCCGTCGCGGGGATTCGAACCGCCAACCTGATCGGCAAGCCCTAGGCCCTGTGGTTTACACCACAGTGCCACCCGCGTCCCTCAAGGGATAAACTTACAGCAGGGTATTTTTAAAGAAAGATGGTGTGGTGGTTTTCCTGATATTTTGGCACATGTGAACCCCAGGGCTAAAAGGTAAGATAGGGCACAACTCTGAACAGAACAGATTTTAAAACAAAAAGTGATAACATGGCATGTGTAACAACTTCAAAATGGCACAGGAAAAGGGGGGGAGGCTTTTGTCACACATTTATTTGAATACTCATCTGGGTCCCATAGGTGACAAGGAATTCCACCGAGAGTTTGTGGAATTACTGAGCGTGTGCGTTGGTGGAAAAGGGATGGACTGCTGTCTCTTCTCTGCCTGCTTGCTGGTTTCCATGCTCAACACTGAGAAAGGCAAACCTGACTGAGTAAGGATAGATTGTTCCATCCCTTTTCCACCAACCCATTTGTGGCGTTTCACCTCTAGGGGCTTAGAAAGAGTTAAGTTGCCAGGGAGGTAAACGGCCAACGGGAGCTCTCCAGGCAGAAGCAGGGATATATAAGGGGAAGCAGGCAGACAGGAGGGAGAGAAAAAAGGAGATAAAGAGAGATAAGAGGAGTTGAAGGGAGTTGGTGTTGAGTTAGGAGTTGGTTGGTTATTTGCAGAGAGAGCTGGTTTAATATATTGAGGAGGAGAATAGGTGGTGATTTTAGTCAGACAGGATACAGAGTTGAGGGATTATTTACAAATATTTATTTAGTTGACTTTAGCAGTAATAGGCTGGTAATTTATAATTAGAGGTAATAGGCCGGTATAGGAAACATCTGAAATTTGGAACAACCTAAGATTTGGACTGCAACCATTAAGCTTATGAACACACAATAAAGCAACTTCGTTTTATTTTACCTTATCCTGGTCTGTGGTGTTTTGAGGAGGTATTTATTTTGTCGCTGACACATCACCAATAGACCGTCAAACGTCCGGGGGTGATGTGCAGGTCAGAGTGACCGCGACACCATTGTATATCTGAGCAGCTGTTGAGGGGGAAAAGGTCCATGGGAAACTAAGCATACTGGCAGATAATGGATGAAGGGATCAATTCCTTCTCCACCAGGCTACTTAGCAGTGAGGAACATTTGGCCCTCCTGGTGTTGTTAGATTCCAGCTTTCATCAACCCAAGCCAGTATGGCTAGTGTAGACTGCCCCTTAGCTTTTAAGTACTCGATCTTGCTCTGGTCTTAAAGGAGAAGACTCATAAAAGTTTTTAGAAGGCTTCTCCTGCTTCCCTTTTCACTTCCTGATCTCTGCAACCAAGTGCTTTAAATCAGTCTTGTCTTGTCGCTTCCATTAGAAGCACGGGGACTCTCTTAAAGTGTCCCTAGCTAGATGACCCAGTTCTGTTGGGGGTGGGGCAGCAGGTGTGAATATGAAAAATCAATAACTATTCAACAGTAAAAACAGCTGGTGCTTTATTTCTTAAGGAAGCACACAAACTGGTAAGATGCCCGTGCCCAAGAAATTAAACACTGAGTATTCACCTGCTAAGTTCCACAGATTTATTCAGAAAGATTTTTTTTTGCAGGCCAACACAAAGGGGTTTTTGGTTTGCATCCTCAGTCTTGAAAAGTTACTATTAATTATAATTTTTTAATACCCTAAGAGTACCCTATATTGATAATAAACCTCTGTCCCGTTTAGCTTATAAGTTCAAAGAATCTATATTCCCTATATGCTACTGACTTAAAATAAGTAGTAGTAATAACCCATCTGGTTGGGTTTCCCCAGACACTCTGGGCGGCTTCCAACAGAAGTATTAAAATGCAATAATCTATTAAACATTAAAAGCTTCCCTAAACAGGGCTGCCTTCAGATGTCCTCTAAAAGTCTGGTAGTTGTTTTTTTTTTCTTTGACATCTGGTGGGAGGGTGTTCCACAGGGCGGGAGCCACTACCGAGAAGGCCCTCTGCCTGGTTCTCTGTAACTTGGCTTCTCGCAGCGAGGGAACTGCCAGAAAGCTCTCGGCACTGGACCTCAGTGTCTGGGCAGAACGATGGGGGTGAAAATGCTCCTTCAGGTATACTGGACCGAGGCCGTTTAGGGCTTTAAAGGTCAGCACCAACGCTTTGAATTTTGCTCGGAAACGTACTGGTAGCCACAGCTCCCAGTGACCACAGCTGCTTATTCCTTTTCAAACCAGTAGGCAACAACTTATTTCAGTCCCTAATGTTCTCTTTTAAGCAAGCCACATTCACCATTGCATCTGTGAAAATATGTTATTAAAATTCACTCCATTCAGCTTGGTCCAATGACCTAGTGGTGGTAATCAAAAACGTGTCAGAGCAATAAATAAATAAACTGATGGTCACCTTTCCCATGCTCACAGATTCACTCTCAAAAGTGTGCTGCGTAACAATCTCAACTAAGGGAGCTGTGGTTTCTTGAAACAAGCCAGGATAAAACCATAGTTTCATATCCAGGCAGCTCAGAAACCACAGTTTAAAGAAGCTGAAGTGAGTTCAGACATAAGAGGAAGCTGTGGTATGTTTAGAAATGGGAGCTTAAAATTCCAGTCTCCTCTTTGTGGTCACAAAAGGAGAGAGGAGAGGTTAGTGTGCAAGCTTGAGGTTCATGTAGGCTTGTTTGCATAGCAGGGAAGCCATGTTTTCCCATTAGGTCTGAACCAACCCATAGTGTCCAGCTGGCTTTGTTTCCTGCTGCAGAACAAAGATAATATGAACTGTTCTTCAGAGGTGCAATCAGTTAATAATAGTAGTAGCTTTGGAGTAATTAGATTGATTATAGTAATAGAATATGTATAATATTTTTCCCTCCAAGCTGTTATTGGAGGGTGGATAGTAGTTGTAAGAACCACTCTGTTGCACCAATTGTTAATGATGTACAATTCTAGCAGTGGTATTTACTCTGATGTTAAAATAATAATAATGAGAGAATGGTACAGTATCACATTTTCACTAATGTAAAGGTGGAGTTTGTAGAAACAAAAAAAAATTCCATTTTTCCTTAAAGAATTATAAGTGCAACCAACAACCCACTGAATTAATTGGCAACTATTGACAATAAATTTCATATTTATTAGTAAAAATGTTCTTTATCTTGTCTATTTTTATCTTGTCTATTTTTAAAATATAGTAATATATGTTGGAAGGAGTGTTGTTTTAATTGATTGCATTGGAAATACATCAATGCAGACCACTAAAATACAAGGTTATATTGTGCTGTACTGGAATAGCCTTCTTCATCCCAGTTCTCAAGTGTAGCATCATACTATGTGGATTGCCATGGAAACTACTTGGGCTCTCTATGTCTACTTCCTTACATAAGCATGGCAAATTGTGTGCAATAAGAAGAAATTTTAGCACCTGGACAGAGGATTGGCTTCAGACCCCTACTGTACCACTGTGTAATATGAACTAGCATTTTTTGTTCCACCAATGTTCAATGGCTTTGCAATTTGCAGTATCATATGCAAAAGTGGGACGCGGCTGGCGCTGTGGGTTAAACCACAGAGCCTAGGGCTTGCCCATCAGAAGGGCGGCGGTTCGAATCCCTGTGACAGGGTGAGCTCCTGTTGCTCGGTCCCAGCTCCTGCCAACCTAGCAGTTCGAAAGCACGTCAAAGTGCAAGTAGATAAATAGGTACATCTCCAGCGGGAAGGTAAACGGCGTTTCCATGTGCTGCTCTGGTTCGCCAGAAGCGGCTTTGTCATGCTGGCCACATGACCTGGAAGCTGTACGCCGGCTCCCTCGGCCAATAATGCAAGATGAGCGCCGCAACCCCAGAGTCGGTCACGACTGGACCTAATGGTCAGGGGTCCCTTTACCTTTACCTTTACCTTTATGCAAAAGTAGATAGAGCTTCTGTACTTTTCACAATTGTGTGAAGTGGAACCTTTGGCAGGCACCACTTATGTAGAAGTGAGAAAAACTGCACCTGTAATATTCTTCATTTTATGCAACTATTAAAGATGCAATAATCTTTCATCCTTTGCACCACTGTGCCTTTGTACTTACTCTGTTTTCTCCTGGAATAGCTGCTGTTGACTATTTCACCTTTTATGGCCCATTTGATTCCCAGTGTGGCCAGTTCCTGAGTGGAAGGAAGTGGGGGGGTTTTCTTAACAGCTTCAAGAAAGGCGGGGACTAGCAAGTTCTCTGAGCAGGTTTCAGAGTGTCCCATGAGCAGACTTGAGAGTGACACATAAAGCAGAGATGCCATTTTACTGATCTTGGTATCAAGCACCTTCTGCTTCAGCATAATTTATTTTTTAAAATATAAAGAATTATGCTACACTTTAGAAATCACTTGCAGGGAAATAATTTTATCCAAAATTCAAAGAGAATGGAAGGTAATTTGAAGTCCAACCAAGAAACTCAGTGATGGCCTTGACTGCATCTTTAGCGATGTTTTTGCCATTTGAGAAAGGATAGGGTGCATGTGTGACAGTGCAATGAGCTCTAACTGTGGTGGGGAACCTGTTGCCCTCCCAATGTTATTTGACTCCAACTCTCTTCATCCCCAGGGTCATATGTTCCTCAACACTGCTCTGCACTAGTAAAAACAACTGAACTACATGTTTGTTGCCTATATTTGCTCCTATACATCTTCATCTAGGTGTGATCAGTTTAATGAAGATTTCTGGTGTACATAAGCATGGCAAATTGTGTGCAATAAGAAGCATTTTTAGCACCTGGACAGAGGATTGGCTTCAAACCCCTACTTCATGTACCACTGTGTAATATGAACTAGCATTTTTTGTTCACCAATGTGCAATGGCTTTGCAATTTGCAATATCATATGCAAAAGCAGATAGAGCTTCTGTACTTTTCACAATTGTGTGAAGTGGAACCTTTGGCAGGCACCACTTACGTAGGAGTGAGAAAAACTGCACCTGCTAATATTCTTCCTTTTATGCAACTATTAAAGGTGCAAGAATCATCCTTTGCACCACTGTGCCTTTATACTCTGAGTCCATACTTACTCTATTTTCTCCTGGATTAGCTGCTGTTGTCTATTTCACCTTTTATGGCCCATTTGATTCCCAGTGTGACCAGTTCCTAAGTGGAAGCAAATGGGTTTTTTTCTTAACAGCTTCAAGAAAGGCAGGGACTAGCAAGTTCTCTGAGCAGGTTTCATGCTCACTATTTTGAGACATTTTGGTTGGTAATAATAACTATTATGGCTATTGCCATGCTGTGATTTAAAATAATAATAATAATAATAATAATAATAATAATAATAATAATAATAGGATTTTATTTCTTTAGGCCACTGGCTTTCAGTAGTATCTGAATAACCTAAACCAGTGGAGCAGGCTTGTCCTTCTGTGAACTCCTCAAAAATACTATTACATGTTTTTGAATGGCATGTTTTTAATATGATACATTGATCATTGTATCTGAGTAAATACGAGAACTGGCATCTTTCCAAATAAGAAGTATTCAGAAGAGGATTCCTCCCTTTAAGTTAGCCACCAAAATGAGTTTTCTTTTAACAATTCTAAAAATGCCGTTTCCTGCATATGCAACAAGTTCCTTCAAAGGTCTCTTTGTTTGTTTTCAGGAAGAAACCCAAGACAGCTGAAAAACAGAAAGAGCCTGAGGAGAATGAGATTACGCAGACGGGTGCATACAGCGCCAAGTCAGGCCTTCCCTGCCTGAACTTTGAAACTGTCCCATCTTTGAGCCCAGCTCTCATCCATTCATCACATTCAGCAAGAAACCTGCACGCACACACAGGGTCACCTGATTGTGAGTACAATACTGCAGTTGTGGGGTATCGGTATATATACTGAAACATATTCTCCCAGGTTTCCTAGCATCAACCCATACTGTCCAAACAAAGACCTCTTCACTCAGATTATGGGATTTTTCAGGACATATGAATTATTCATACAGACAGACTCTGATCTGTAGGAACTAACTTTTAATGAATTTATTTTCATTCATATCCAGACCATATTATTCATTTGTTTAGCTATATGGAAGACTCAGGAGCAAATGCTGAATATTATTGTTATTATTACACTTAATTTATTAATCGCCTTCTAAACCACTGTCTCTAAGGTGATTTACACATAAAATAATAATAGAAATCTAAAAACACAAGTGCAACAAATAAATTAAAAAACAAGATGAAAACTCATTGTAAAATGGTATATAATAAAAACATATGAAACACTGTTTAGCAAAGATAGGCGGAAGCCCTTTTTAAAATTATTTGAGTCCAGTTACTTCTCACTGGCTGCTCCATAGTTGTGGAACTTTCCTAACTTTACAAACATGTGGAAAACTCAAGAACTTTCTGATTTTGCAGATCATGAAGGAGACGGTCCCTAAGCACTGTTGACTTTCATACATTAAGGGCTTTGTAGATCCAAATCACATACTGGGCCTTAGAAGAGTTTAAAGATCCAGTGCAGATAGCAGACCTCAGTAGCCCGCCAGTAGCCTAGCGCAGTCAGGAATTGCCTCACAACACTTTGCACAGTCCCTACTTTATGGAATCATTTTGGCGGGAAAGAACAAAGACATTTTATAATGGCCCTACATATCTACATTATCTATCTGTGGTAGTAGTGATGGTACATCCCATTTTTTCCTAATCAATTCAAAACAGCTAGCAGCATTCTTATAATCAGTGCTGTTGCTACAGTATAGCTTACTGAATACATTAACAGTTTATTTCAGAAACAGATTATTTCATAAAGTTGCAGTCCAGTGCACTTCTGCTTGGGAGTTAAGCCCACTGAGCAAAGTGAGACTTACTTCTAAACCTCATCTGAGCTAAAGATGTCACTCTAATCCTTTGTCCAAAACTGGATTTCCTATTCATATACCAAATCAAGATTTACCCCACTCTTTCGAACAATGGAAAGCCGTCATTTTGCCAACCAGAAAAAATATCATTTTCTTATGCACTATGTAGGATACCTATACAGTGGTACCTCGGTTTTCAAATGTAATCCATTCCGGAAGACCGAGTTCTGAAATGTTCAAAAACTGAAAACTCAATAGCCAACAGCTAGGCCTCAGGATCTTGCACTCAGTGGAAGCTGCGTGGCATGTTCTGCTTCCAAGGCGTGTTCAGAACCCAAAGCATTTACTTACGGGTTTACGGCGTTCGAAAACCAAAATGTTCATCAATGAACACATTCGAAAACCAAGGTACCACTGTACTACATTAGACCAGACATCAGTCTAAACTCCATCCTAGCCCCCAAAATCACCCTTCTCCTTTAAGCAAGGCCAAATACACATCCATCCAAGACATCTGAAAGCAGGGAAGTTTTTAATGTTTGAAGTTTTATGTTGTTTTTATTGTTCTGTTGAAAGCCGCCCAGAGTGGCTGGGGAAATCCAGCCAGATGAGCAGGGTAGAATTATTATTATTATTATTATTATTATTACCCCAAAATTCACCCCGTTCATTTTTCACAAGCCAATTAGGCCCCCATCCAAACCTCAAACATTATGCTCATCAGGCACCCATTGGAATCCCAAACTCCAGCTCTTTCCCCATGGTCAAATGATCGTCTGAGTAATAAAAATATATATTTTTCTTTTGGTGAGACCAGATGCTCTTCTGAAACACATCCCCTGATGCATCTTAGCCTTATAGAATGACATTAAAATCAAGGTTTGCCATTAAGTATCATTTTTTTTTCAAGAGTTCTTGCTTACAAGACACAGGTCATTGTCATGCTCATTTGAGAGCAATAATTGCACTTTCCTCCTCCGCTGTAACCTGTGTATGCTAGATAATATTGATAGATACACGTGGAAGACTATGTAGGTGGAAAGGACTACAGGTTTCAAATGGAAGAATCCTCTGTACTGTATGCATCCCTCCCAAATGTGGTCATTCTAGGGCAGGGTAGCCAACTATTCAGTTTCCTCTCCTAATGAGAGTTGCAGTCTAACAGCATCTGCAGGACACCACTCTGGCTCCCCCTCCAGTTTGATTCCAGTCAAAGCATCTCTGGCTGGTTATCACTGCTATGATGTGCAAATGAAATGCTCAAGGAACTTTGCAGTTAGGTGCAGTGCAGGATTCTGCGTCAAATATAGTTCTAAAACATATTCAAGAACATTCCACCACAGGTTCTCAGACAAGCCACAACTTCTGTACTGTAGGATAATGATAGCGCACACATCATTGACATGGATTGAACCTACAAAAAGGAAAAAATAAGACAATTGCAATTTCAGTGGCATTCTTAAGTTCAAAAATAGTGTCACTGGACTTTTCAAAACTGATGGTGCCCATCTGAAACTGCCCTGTGACAGAATGGTTATTTTGTCGTTGAAGTTATCTTACATTTGAACTAAACAGAATATAGTTCAGCATTCCCCAAACTACAGTAAATATGCTGGACCTGTTGCAGTCTTTAGGTCTGTTGTATGTTTAATTCAAAGACGTCAACACAAACTCTTTATTTTTTTTAATGATTCTCTTTTCATTTTACATTTTAAAAAGTTGCAAAAAGTCTAACATTTCTGGTCAGCTGTTTAATATACTGAAGCTTTACAAGAATTCCAGCAAAAGGGCCCTTTAGATGAATTGGGCATATGTAAAATCTCAGTTTCACTAATGATTTGGGGATGTCATAGTTTCCTTCTTCTTATGTGGTTTTAAAATGAAAATTTACAAGCGGGGAAAAAAGGAAGAAGCCAGCTTCCAAAGCCAACCAGACTTTGTGGAGGCCAATAAAAAAAAAATCAGGTCATTGCAATAAAAGTAAGGTTATCCATTTCTTTTTTAAGTTAAAAAACAACAACCTGTCTAAACACAAAGGTTTGAAGTTAGCCATGTTATTGGTATTATTGTTAACTGAAATCACTTTAGCTACCATTTACCCTTTCTTTCTTTCTTCTTTCATACATTCTAACATTTTTAGGAAGCAGTGCCCACACACAAATCTGTTCACATTTTATGACCAACGCAAAATTGGCTTACAGTCGTCTCTAAGAGGAAAAATAAAAAATGAGCAAGTGTGAAATTAAGGCACGCTATATGTTTTATTTTCCAGCAAACAATCTGTTTAACCTTTTCACAGAAATGAGAAAGTTAATTAGTTAGTGAGACTTGAGGTATCATCCCAATATTTGTTTACAAAACAAGTGAGGAAGCATGAAAGTGGCTTGGCATAACGTCTGGGGATGGAATGAGCCATAGCAGTGTGCTTTTTTTTATTGCCTCACATCAGATGACCACAGTTCTTTATTAGGCACAATAGTGTTTGAGTCCAGTGTGTGTTGCTGCTTTTGCTGCTCTAAATTCTACGAATCAACTGTAAATTCAATCTTTATTTGCTTTAACAACTTATAGGCTGCCTTTCAACATAAAAGCTTTCCCAAGGTGACTTACAATCAGCATATTTAGCAGTGTTTCTTAAACCAGAATCCAAACATTTTAGACTAAAAGAGCAACACAGAACCATTCCTAAACCAGAATAAATTTTTAACTATTCAAAACAGGGAGCTGTGATGTTTTTTTTTTCTTGGAGGCAAGAATTCAATCCTTTTGGACCTTGGGCTGATGACAGAGACCAGCATGTACATTCCTTTGAAAAAAGGATATGGACTTGTATGTCCCTTTATATATCAGCTGCCGTGAGACAAACCACCTACTATAGACCACCCCTCAGTTAATCGTGGAGTTTGCTTTGGAAGTGGAAATGGGCTCTCAGTCTTCCACATGCTCCAGGTGTTAATGTGGTCAAGTCCTGTGAAACTATAGGCACACACTGCTGAGATTCTTAGCTACTTCTCAAATACCATCTCAGCCACAAACTCTTTAGCCAAGGTGTTGTCCATTAGTCTTAGCCTCCCATCTATAATAATAATCCAAAATAATTAGGCACATGGTTCCCCAACAGATACAGCTTGTTTCATCCAAGTAACTTCTTATGTAATGTTGAGAATGCTGAACCCTGGAAAAGGTTTTTACTGGGCTCTCACCCCAAAAATGCCCCCCAGCAACTGCTCATAAGACTGACAGTTTTGGAAATGACACAACTTTTATAAAATGCCTAGCCAGCCAAACTTATAATGTGCACTTTTTTGTAACAGGCTCTTGGACTGTAAGGGGCTAATGATACTGCCATATCATACAGGGATATTGTAAGGTTAAAAAAAAAAGTACGGTAGTTGAAGTTATTTCACAGATTAAGGGCACCACGTGATTGAAAGCCTCACCTGCATATTTCTTTTGATGAATGGCATCATATCAACAATACCTTTCTTTGAAACCAACAATGCACCTATTTTTGTAAATTTTCAGGAACTCGCCAAAGAGAAAGTATTTAGTATGGCACAATTTTTATTATGGATTTCAAGATCCATGTGATTTTCAGTAGTGGAATAAAGAATTCATATCAGCTTGCTACTTTTATCCAAGAATGCTGTATTTTTACAGTGCATTTTATGAAACCTAAAATACAATTATCTTTTTTTTCTCTGGGATTCTGTTCTGTATATAGTCTCCAGCAGGGACCTAATTATTGTTGCTGATTGAGATATGTTTTCAGTAGATGTCGTACTTCTTTTAAGGAGTCACTTATAAAGGCAAGAAAAAAAGAAGAAGTCTAGGCTCAATATTCATGTTTTGAATTATCTAGACCAGGTGGGAATATGCAGTATACCTTGTACCCGTTTACAGTATATAGTGCAATGTTTCTACTTCATAGCCCACAAGAGGATTATAATATAAATTTAAAAGTACTTTCTTAGTGGATATTATGACATTTTTAAGCACTGAAAATATGACTGGAACAGTGTGGTGTTAACATTTTGGAAAACCTTTTTATAATAGAAATGCTAATATATGCATAAAAGTGGAAACCCAAAACCAAATGTTTTGCTGTATACTTGGGTCCTAATATCTATTTACAGTTCCAGATAGTCTGCAGCATTAGTTGAGACTCACAAGGGTTGGGGACAGGGCTGGCTCTAGGTAGACCCCCGGTGGCGCGATGCGCCAGGGCGCCGAGCCGGTAGGAAACCATGCTGCCGGAAACCATGCTGTGCCCTGAGAGGGCGGGGGCGCCGGAGCGATCTCCGCCGCTCAGCACCAGGGCGCGCGACCTGCTCGAGACTGCCCTGGTTGGGGAGGCGACATTTCCCCATCTTCCTAAAACCTTTCCCCTTTGTGTTATATAGTGTGTTGTTGTTGTTTAGTCGTGTCCGACTCTTCGTGACCCCATGGACCAGAGCACGCCAGGCACTCCTTTTTTTTTTTTTTTCCAGCTTAAGGTCTGTTTTAATTTAATATTTTTTCCCTGTACAGGATTACTATCTGTGCTGTGTTCTTTTTTTTTTTTTTTAAATAATTATTTATTAAATTTTCCAAAATAAACACATTTAAAACATTATACAAGACAAACAAACACATAAACAAACATTCAAAAATACAAACATCCCAAAAAAACATGCTCCGCCGAGCTTGACTTCCCTCCCTCCCCTCAAAAGGTTTTCTAATCAGTTCTTATCTCGCAGTTCCTTTGTATCTAATCTTTAGGGTCAATTCGTAGGATTTATTTCACGCCTGCAAGTGTCTTTAAACCTTTACAGTTCATTTCCATATAGTCCACAAATTTACTCCAATCCCTTAGAAACCTTGTCTCCCTCTGGTTTCGAATCCTGCTAGTCAGTCTCGCTAATTCTGCATATTCAATCATCTTTGTCTGCCAGTCTCCAATTGTCGGTAAGTCCTGGGTTTTCCATTTTTGGGCTAATAATGTCCTCGCCGCGGTTGTCGCATATAAGAAAAGGGTACTATCCTCCCTTGTTATCTCTTGGCCTATCAGTCCTAACAGAAAGGCCTCTGGTCTTTTGGGAAAAGTATATTTAAATATCTTTTTCAGTTCGTTATATATCATTTCCCAATATCCTTTAACCTTTTCACATTTCCACCACATATGATAAAAGTCCCCTTCCTTTTCATTACATTTCCAGCACATTCTATTACTCATTCTATACATTTTCGCTAATTTCACTGGAGTTAAGTGCCATCTATACATCATCTTCCAAACATTCTCTTTCAAAGCAGTACATGCTGTAAATTTTATTGTTTGGTTCCATAATTTCAACCACGCATCATATTCAATATTATGCCCAAAATCCTTAGCCCATTTTATCATTACCTCTTTCGTCAACTCATCTTTAGTATACCACTCTACCAGCAAGTTATACATTTTGGACAACAATTTCACTCTGCCCCCTAGCAACTCTGTTTGAAATTTGGACCTTCTCTCCTCAAAACCAATTTTTTTATCTTGCACAAATACATCATTAATTTGATGATATTGCAACCAACTCGTCAAATATACTTTCACCTCTTCATACGGTTTCAGTTTCCAACCTTGTTCCGATTGTCTTAGAAAATTTTCATATGTTGGTCTCTCACCTTCCATATTCACTTTTTTCACTATAATCACTTCCATTGGTGAGATCCACCATGGCGTCTTGGTCTCTAACAAGGCTTTATTTCTTTCCCATACTTCAAATAACGATCTTCTTATAACATGGTTCGTAAATCCTTTATGGGTTTTTTTCTTATCATACCATAGATATGAATGCCAACCTGCTCTGTTGTCAAATCCCTCCAAGTCCAACAAGTCCGTATTTTCCAATGTTATCCATTCTTTTATCCAACAGAGACATGACGCTTCAAAGTATAATTTCAAGTCTGGCATGGAGAATCCGCCTCTTTCGGTCTTGTCTACCAATATTTTATATTTTATTCTTGGTTTCTTCCCCTGCCAGACAAATCTTTGTAAATCTTTTTGCCATTCCTTGAATTGTCTTGTCCCCTTTATAATAGGTATTGTTTGAAACAAGAATAACATTTTGGGCAATACGTTCATCTTTACAGCTGCAATTCTACCGAGGAATGACAACTTCCTCCTATTCCATATCTCTAAATCTTTCTTTATTTCTTTCCATACCAATTCATAATTATCATTAAACAAATTTATATTTTTGGTTGTCATCCATATTCCAAGGTATTGTACCTTATTTACGATCGCAATACCATATCTTTGCTGCAAATCTTCCTTCTCTTCTTTACCAAAATTTTTTATCATCATTTTCGTCTTTTGTTTATTCATTTTAAATCCTGCCAATTGTCCAAATTCTTCAATCACTTCTATCACTTCAGCAACACTTTCTTTGGGGTTCTCTAAAGTTACAACTACATCATCTGCAAATGCTTTCAGTTTGAATTCTTTCGCACCTAATTTAATTCCTTTGATGGATTGTTTTTCTCTAATTCTGTTTAGTAGCACTTCCAAGACCGTAATGAACAATAACGGGGACAGCGGGCATCCCTGTCTGGTCCCCTTTGTGATTTCAAATTCATCTGTCAAAATATTATTTACTATCAATTTTGCTCTTTGTTCCGAATATATTGCTTCAATCCCATTCAGGAAACATCCCCCTACCTTCATCTTTTCCAGGTTCTTTTTCATAAAATGCCAAGATATATTATCAAAAGCTTTCTCTGCATCAATGAACATCAGCGCCGCAGGTTTATCTATCCTAACCTCCAAGAATTCTATCACGTCTATAATATGTCTTACATTATCTTTTAATTGTCGGTTAGGTAGAAAACCTGCTTGGTCTTTATGGATCAAGTCCTTCAAGATCTCTTTCAATCTTGTTGCCATTATGTCTGCAAAAAGCTTATAGTCATTATTCAATAATGAAATTGGTCTGTAGTTTTTTACATCTAAACCATCTGAACCTTGCTTCGGTATCAAAGTTATATAAGCTTCTTTCCATGTGTTTGGGGTCTTTCCTCCTTGAAGTATGTTATTCATTACTTCCACTAATACAGGGATCAACTGTCCATTCAGTACTTTATAATATTTTGCCGATAGTCCATCCGGTCCTGGCGCTTTTCCTTGCTTCATCTTCTTTATCGCATTCTGGATTTCTTGTGCAGTTATTGAGGCATTCAATATATTCTTCTCTTTTTCCATAATTTGCTTTAACTTATGTTTCTCCAAATATTCATTTATCTTTCTAACATCTTCTTTTCCTTTACTATACAGGTTTTTATAATAATTTTGAAAGGCCCTTCTGATTTCTTTTGGGTCTTCAATTATTTCTTCCTGAACTTTAATTTTGTTTATTATGTTTTGATTTTGTCTTTTCCTCAGTTGCCAGGCCAACCATTTCCCTGTTTTATTTGCCGATTCAAAATTCTTTTGTTTCATCTGCTTTATCTTCCACTCTATTTCCTGATTCACCAACATGGAGAATTGTGTTTGCAACATCTTTATATTATTCTTAATTTGCTGATCGTACGGTTTGTCGATCAGCCTCTTCTCATTCTCCATGAGGTGTCTCAGAATTTCTTGTTTCTTCTTTTCTTTATTTTTCTTTAAATAACTATTTTTTTGTATTAAATAGCCTCTCATTACTGCTTTACTTGCATCCCAGACTATATCTATTCCAGTTTCTTTATGCAAGTTCCAATGGAAATAATCCTTCAAGATTTCTTTTGCTTTTTCCACAGTTTCTTTATTTTCCAACACTTCTTCATTCATTCTCCATCTAAAGGAATTCTGTTCTTTCCCTCTCATCTCCAAGAATACTGGATTGTGGTCCGACAATGTCCGTGGCGTTATTTCACTTTTTGTTGTCCTGGGTACTAATTCTTTAGAAATCCACATATGATCAATTCTTCCCGAACTTTGGTTTGGTTCTGAAAAAAAGGTAAATTGTTTCGTCGTCGGGTATTTCACTCTCCATACATCTACTAGCCCCAGATTTTCCGTAAGTTCAAAGAACGATTTAGGTAATTTTCCATCATGCTTCCTCTTTTTTGTTCTGTCCAATTCAGGTATCGCCACTCCATTAAAATCACCTAACAAGATAATCTTTTGATCCATGTATTCCATTAAATCTTCCTCCAACTTCTTAAAAAATTCTGCCTTGTTTTCATTCGGTGCGTAAATTCCAACCAAAAACATTTTTTCTCCATAAAATGTTATCTGTACAACGATCACTCTTCCCTCTTCGTCTCTCGAGATCAATTTCGGATCCAATTTCTCTTTCACATAAAAGACTACTCCTCTCTTTTTATTAGCAATTGAATTTATAAACTCTTTTCCTAATCCTTTATTGATTAAAATATGACTATGTTTCTTCGCTACATGAGTTTCTTGCAAACAAATCACATCCAGACTCCTTTTCTTCAAAATATGTTCAATCTTATTTCTTTTCTTCTTATCATTTAATCCATTTACATTCCATGACAACACCTTGAGTGCCATGTTCAAATTCTATTACAAGATCTAATTTAGTCTTGGATGGGTATTTTATTACTATCTTTATCCTCTTCCTCCTCCTCCTCTGGTTTAGATTCTTCCCCCGATTCTCCTTCTTCTTTATCTTCTTCCTCTTCTTCTCTCTTTTTCTCTTTTTTCTTCTTTGGTCTGACGTCTTCTTCTTCTTCCTCCGTCTCTGCAGCCAAAATTGCTAAACTTGGTTCCAACGGCCCCAGGAACTTCTCATATTTCCTTAGAAATTTCCCGATGTCTAACATACTCGTCAATATATGTTTCTTCTCTTTGTAATAGAACATTATTCCTTCAGGATACTCCCACTTATGTTGTACTCCGTTCTTCCTCAGTAGAGACACCATTGATTTATACGCGTCCCGTTTGCGAAGGAACCTTCCCGGTATTTCTTTAAAGACGATTATGGGTCTTCCTCCGATAATTAACTTGTTAGTAAAACTTAATTTCAAAATCTCATTCTTCATTTCCATTGAATTGAAGATCACCAAGCAATCTCCTGGTGCTTTTCTTGCTCTGGCTTTGGCCGATTTTACTCTAATCCTAAATGCAGTGACAATGGAGTTACTCACTTCTTCATCTGTTTTCTCCATCCATTTCGCTAGTTCTGCGGTGATTTTTGCTTTAATATCTTCATCTTGTTCCTCTGGTATACCTCTTAATTTCAGATTTAATTGTTTTTGCTTCATTTCCATCATTGCCAAATTATCCAACATCTGTTCATGGGCCTTATCTAATTTATCAACTTTTTCTTTCACCTTATCCGATTGTTTCTTGACATCTCTAATTTCTTTCTGATTTTTCTTCACCGCTTCATCAGTTACTTTGGATCTCACTGTTAAATCCTTTATTTTTGTTGTGAGGTCCCCCACTGCCCCTTCCACCTTTTCAAATTTTTTATCTAGATTATCCTGTACTTCCCCTAACTTCTTTTCCATGCGTTTCTCATTTTGTCTTAATTCATCTTTAATTTTCTGCCATAAAACGTCCAGATCCTTGACTTCTTCTTGCTTTGATCCTCTTCTCTCTGATGGTGTTGCCGATCCTTTTTTCCCATCTTTAATCTCTTTTCCTGCCATTTTTCAAATTATATCTGAAATTATAATTTTATCCTCTAGGTGGCGCTCCTATTTCAAATATTACAAATTTAAAAAGATGTAATACCCCAATGTCCCCCAGGTGGAGCTCTAATACCAAAATTATAAATGCATGCAATACTGGGCTAACCCCCAGATGGCGCTCTAATACACTTCCAATATACTTTCCAAATAATCATGCAATAATTTTCTGCCCACCGGGTGGCGCCCCTCTTCTCCCCTCTCAGTACTTTTCCATCCACCACTCAAACAATGCAATACACAGATATAGTTTTGTCTATTGTTCTATTAGTTAGCTTCCCTTTCCCTTTCCTTTCCCGTCTTCAGCCACTCACTGGCCTAATCCACCACGGTACCTGTAAAAAAGAAGCCAAGTCCCGCAACTCTTCAGCCTCTTGATGGCCTAATCCAAAATTTTAGAGGGAAAATATAAACTTTAAACACCAAAGCCACAGCAAGTCAGAACCAGGTCTTCACAGGAGAAATCAGGCGTCGAAAATCCAAACAATAAAAGCAATGGAAGGAGGGGGTATAACACAAAAGAGAAGATAAATCCTCTTCAGCCACTGCTGGCTTAATCCACTTGGATCCTCTGCCGATCCCAAGGGAGCGAAGAGATCGGGTTTCGCTGCACTCTCCAACAAAATAAAAGTGTGTGTATATATATATATGCAAAGCCCACCGGCTAATACATACAGTTAAATAGGTTCTTTCCCCTCCTCAGTGTTGCTACAATTTAAATTCTTTTCCACCTTTCACTCCCTTCACCAAGGGTTTAACAAAGTTAAACGTTGCTACGTAGCAGACAAGTCTTTGAGCTGAAATCAGACACTTATAGCCTGAGGCTCACAGCAGGGTCCGTTTTCCCAGCAAGAAGACAAAGTAACTCTTTAAAGAACTCCCATTCACTTCTTAAACAAAAAAAAAGAACAGCTGCCTCGTTACAAAGTAACAAAGGACTTTGGCATACCTCACTCAGCAGGCAGTTTCACTTTTGAGTTCTCCATTCCTGCGATTTCACAACTGCGTCATAGACACACCGCTGCTGGGACGGACTCCCTTTTTGCGCCCTCAGCCATCCAAATTCGCCAAATATCTCAGGTAATCCTTAATTTCCTTCTATATATCACGAATTTATTCTTTTTTGGAAGTTCACCGCTTCACATCAGGAGCCAGAGACTGCGCTTAATGGGGCTAGTGGTCTTCTCCCTTTCGCGTCCGCAGCTCGATCCCTTCCTCGGCTCTTAACAGCAAAAAACCGGGGTGCAGGAGAGCACGCTGGATGCCGCTGGGTGCCACGACCCCCAGGGTAACCCCCCCTAGGGTTTAGGAGGATCGCAGAGCCTTTGCAATGCCTCCGTGCGCCCCCAAAAAGCTCAGGACTCCCCGAGGGGTTGTCCTGCGCTCCCTTTAAGATGTCCGCGGGAACCGGAAGCCTCAGCACGCCAGGCACTCCTGTCTTCCACTGCCTCCCACAGTTTGGTCAAACTCATGTTGACTTTTTTCAGAAGTGTTACTTTGGATAAAGATCTCTGGCCAAATAACAAACAACTGTACAGCAATATATGTTGCATCTATTGCTGAACAATTTTTGTTGTTAGATTACAAGGGAAATGATACATTACATTCAACAGCCATTTAATGACATCACTCTGATAGTGTTACCTGTTTTAGCTCATTACATTTCAAGTCATTGTGATAGAAAAAGTTTACAGACTTTCCCCCCATTAGTCCATAAATTAGTTTTGTGCTGTCTGAAGTACAGGTGAAACTCAGAAAATTAGAATATTGTCGAAACGTGCATTTATTTCAGTAATGCAACTTATTATTTTTTCTTTTTCTTTTAATTTTTACAAATGCTTTCTTTTGGAAATTCCACAGTAATAAAACAAATAGTTACAATAATACAAAAATAAATAAAAATAAACATCGCTATTACATTTCATTAATTACATTCCATTTATAATTGACCCGCCTAACGACAGATAATTACAATTACAACAAATAAAGGCTTGACATATCTTGCTTTGCATGTCATGCATCTATCTCATATATTGGTTTCACCTTTTAAGTTGCATTACTGAAATAAATGCACCCGTATTTCCTTTTGTCCTGAATCTCCTACCATTCAGTTTCATTGGGTGACCTGTTTCCTGTATTATGTCATACAGTTTGGTCATGGCCACTAGCTTAGATAGCTTTGAAAAACGATTAAACAAATTAATGGAGGAAAAGAAAGAGTATTGTCTATCCACTTTCTCCACGCCATGCATAATTTTAAAAATCTTGTTCATATCCCCCCCCCCAAGTTGTCTTTTTTTCCCAAAATGAAAAAGCCGCAAGCATTCTAACCTTTCTTTATAGAAGGGTTGTTCCAGTACTCTTGAGTTTTTACTACTCCAGATAATTTAGTATCATCTGAAAATTTGGCCACCTCAGTGCTCACCATAACTTCAGATCATTTGTGTAGAAGTTAAAAACAACAACCAGTCCCAATACAAATCCTTGGGGGATTTTACTTTTTACTTTCTTCCATTGTGAAGACTACCCTTTTATTCCTACTCTCTGCTTCTTGTTCTTTAACTTTAATGACAATGTCTGTTAAGTTTACTCCAGAGTCTGTGATGAATGACTTTGTGAAAAGCTTTTTGAAAGTTTAAGTATGCGGTGTGTACCAGATCACTCTATGAGCATGCTCAAAAAACTCTTTTTAACGTTTGTGGACTTACCTTTGCAGAACACATGCTGGCTCTTCTTTAGCACCATTTTTTTTCTTTAATAATGCTTTTAACCGCTTTGCCTATCTGCTATTTGTATGAGCAAGTTGCCCCACATAAGATTCATCGTGGTACGGTCAGCAGTATAGTATCTGCTTGGCATGCTTGGCAGAAGCCAAGCTCAATTCCCATCATCTCCACACAGGGCTGGGAATGGGAAACCCCAAAGAACTGCTGTCAGTAAATGCACACATTACTGTTACACGTCACCCCAGTCTCTGAGAAGTGAGAGAATCCAGGGTTTCCAGGCACTTACCCAGGTTCAGTTACCTTGGAACAGGGGCAGAGGAAGGGGGTGTGGTAGCTGTGGGCCACCCCGGGTGTCACCATTGAGGGGTGTGACAAAATGCTGGGCAGCACTCACCACGGGGCTTCCCTCTCCTGGGAGAGACGCGGTGGCTTGGGCACGTGCAAGCTCCACATTGCCCAAACTGTTGACCTGCTGCCTCTCCCCCAGCTGTAGGGTGGCTGAGTGGGAGGAGGCAGGCAGACTGGAGGCCCTGCCCTCACCCTGCCCCTATGGGTGGCTTGCTCCACTCCTGGGCGCTCTGCCCGAGGTGCCCGAGCAGCTTCCTTCCCCACTGCCTTGGAATGAAGGCCAGCAGAGACACTGGTATCTTTAAGATATATGGTTTTATTTACACACCTGGGCATAAGATAGATGGACTCACAGCATTGACACTTTAACAGATCTTGCTTCTTCATTCATCACTAGTTTTGATCTACCAAAGAACAAGCATGTCTCTGTGTCTCCAGCTTTCCAGTCTGCTTCTAACTCAGCTCACACTGTTGTTGTTTAGTCGTTTAGTCGTGTCCGACTCTTCGTGACCCCATGGACCATAGCACGCCAGGCACTTCTGTCTTGCACTGCCTCCTGCAGTTTGGTCAAACTCATGTTCGTAGCTTCGAGAACACTGTCCAACCATCTCATCCTCTGTCATCCCCTTCTCCTAGTGCCCTCCATCTTTCCCAACATCAGGGTCTTTTCCAAGGATTCTTCTCTTCTCATGGGGTGGCCAAAGTATTGGAGCCTCAGCTTCAGGATCTGTCCTTCCAGTGAGCACTCAGGGCTGATTTCCTTAAGAATGGATAGGTTTGAGCTTCTTGCAGTCCATGGGACTCTCAAGAGTCTCCTCCAGCACCATAATTCAAAAGCATCAATTCTTCGGTGATCAGCCTTCTTTATGGTCCAGCTCTCACTTCCATACATCACTACTGGGAAAACCATAGCTTTAACTATACGGACCTTTGTAGGCAAGGTGATGTCTCTGCTTTTTAAGATGTTGTCTAGGTTTGTCATTGCTTTTCTCCCAAAAAGCAGGCGTCTTTTAATTTCGTGACTGCTGTCACCATCTGTAGTGATCAAGGAGCCCAAGAAAGTAAAATCTCTCACTGCCTCCACTGACTACACACTGACTACACTCCTATTGTTCTCTCCCTCTGGAAGCTAGGTGGGGGAGGGGGAGGCACACCCATTTCCTTCCTTTTCCTCACCATCACTTAGTTGTACCTCTTGCAACCTAGTCCATTCTTTTGGGATGCTGATGAGGACACTTAAGTGGCCAGCTAAGGCCATGGTCTCACCAAGAAATTTGTCTGACTTGTTCGGCAAACTCCTCTTGTTAGATTGTCACCTCACAGGATCCAGACTCGAAGAACTGGAAGGGACTCAGGAGATTATCTAGACTGACCACTACCAAATCTACAACATTACTGGCTAAGATGAACCAATGATTTGACTTGGTATAAGGGTATAAGCTGGGTATAAGCTTCCCATGTTCCTATGCACAATCATGGTGACACTTTATCAAGCAGCAACAATTACTTCTTCTTCTTTCGCGATCACTCGTAGCTGAGTAAGATTGTCTTCCATGAATGTGGTCTTAACAATGTGTCCATGAGGCCAATTCTGGATCCACACATCGTTCCACAGTGGGGACATGGGTTTCCAGGTGGGAGTTGATCACGGTGAGGACTTGCCAAAGATGCCTTCCTCTTAGCTTGTTTCTCCCTTTCGTCCTGAGTTGGTGCTTCTTCAAAGTCCCTGATGCCTTTGGTGAAGGCTGTTCTCTAATTGGAGCACTTGCAGGCCAGTGTTTCCCAGTCCATACTACATTATTTTATATTTGCTTTGAGAGTGTCTTTAAACCTCTTTTGTAGTCCACTGGCATTACACTTTCCATTCTTAAATTGGGAACAGAGTACAGTAGTTGCTTTGGAAGATGATAATCAGGCATGACCATTCCAATGAAGTTGATGTTGAACTACATAATCTCAGTGACTGCATGTTTATGGCTGGATCATATGAATAGTGCCTCTGCCTCTGCAAGAGCACCCAAATGGTTGCATTATTTTCTGATGTTTTTCTTGCCATGATCCGATTTCCCCCATGTTACTTACAGAGGCCAAACTGGCCTCCACTAGAAGTTGGGCATTTAGTGTCACTGATCCCATGCTGTGGAACACTCTTCCAGCAGACATTTGGCAAGCATCCTAGCTTTTGACTTTTAGGCTGACAGACTTATGCAGTTGCTTAAAATGTTATTGATTAGTCTGTCATTTTAAGTGTTGTTCTGTACTGTTTTAAATACCAGTAGTGTTTTGCATTTTATTGGATACATATTGTTGTGTACTGTCCCTATATTTTATGAGATGGTGGAATCTAAGTACTTTTATTAATGAATGAATACATAATAGAATAATTGAGTGGAAAACTGGGGAAAAAATGGAATAAGTAATAAATAAATTTAGGTAAACTACATCACTGACAAGCTCAGTAGTAGCTCTGCACACTTCTGAGGTGCTTGTGTGGGGACTTATAACTGGCATCTCTCTCTCTCTCTCTCTCTCTCTCTCTCTCTCTCTGTGTGTGTGTGTGTGTGTGTGTGTGTGTGTGTGTGGTGTTGTCATGAATTCATACTTTTAGGAAATTCTCTCTCATCCCTTCTGACTCAGACTCTGTGTGTTATAAAAGGACAGGTGCCTATTTTATGCTGTCAGGAGAGGACAATAAACAATATATAAAACAAGGTATACATTGGATTGAAGTTTGGAATTGAAGACAAAAATAAATATCTGTTCAATTTTTAGATTGTTTCCTGAATCGATTTAAGAACATGAAAGGGGAAATGTAACATGGTCAATTGCACGTAAACAGAGATTTTCTTATCCTGCTAAATGCAGATAGTGAAAATAGGGCTTTCTATGCATGCATATTGGTACACATGTTAAACTTCCATGCAGTTGGGAACCCTGTACAATCAGATTAAATACGAAGAATCTGTGTACTTTTCACTGTACACACATACAAATGCAGTTCTTGCTTTAATACAGAGGCAGAGGCAGCTAACCTGATCCTATAATTTGCATGTGTTTTGTATAGCTGTGAAGCCAAGCATATCAAGGGGCTATAGTGTTGGGGCTTTGTTTGTTTGTTTGTTTGTTTGTTTGTTTACTGCAGTGGATATTCCTTTAATGAATACAGAACAGGTGGGGTTTATTGGAGAGAAATTCAGCAAAAATAGATTTTTACTTGTATGAAGTTCTGACTGCTGAATTTTTGCCTGTTGGCTGGCTGTTAAAAGTAGTCAGAAAACAGTTGCAGTTTGTACCTTCTTCCCAGATCGAGCTGTTCAGAGCTCAAACTAGATAGTAACATTCATCAGCTTTCTTTTCTTGAGAAATGATGCCATCATGTGGCCATTTTTATGTACACATTAAAAAAAATCAGGTGTTTTGAATTTTCCTTTAGCTAACTTTATTGCTTATAATCCATCAACAGATTAACTACCACGTAAAATAAACAGTATCTTAATTCATCTAATGTGTTACTTAAAAGAATATTAAATTGAATATTAAATTGATTAAATTGATTTTAACACAGATAAATAATTTCTTTGGAATTGTTAATGGATAATTGGCAATAGTGCAATAAGATCTGAAATCATTTTACAAGGAGGAGTTCTGATTAAGTTTCTTTTCGAAACTGACACTGTTAATCTTCTTTCATTTACATCATGCTTACATCTGAGCTCTAGCATTTTTTAATAATCAGATTTTACTTTTCCTGCATATTTTAAAGCTACCTAACAAGAATATTTTGGAATATGAAATTTTCTGAATTCTCTTTAGTTATTAGGGTTTAGTCTAATAATTAGTCAGAATTTTGCTAGAATTATACTTTTGGTTTGCAACTGTATGCATGCTTTTAATATAAGCATAGCCCATTATGGAAATAAGTTAAGTTTAAGTCAGGAACTCAAGTCCAATTATCGGTAACTGAAATCTAGTATTCTATCTGAATCTACAGCCTTAGTCACCCTTGTAAATCATAATTACTAGGCTCTGTGCAGCTCCAAGTAACATTTCATGCACACTCAAACACTACAATTAACTGTTCCACCATTCAGAATTCAGTACCTTCCTCTTCTTTTAAAGTGGTTGTGTTAGCATAAAGGATCTGACATAATCTGATGTTTCATTTCAAACAGAATGGTACATGCATATTCCTATTAGTAAGTTTTAAAGGGATAACAAAAACATTTTCCAGACCCTTGCCCACAGAATAAAATCCCCTTGTCAACCCCTGTCAGCATTCTGAGAGTATGACACATGTGCACAATCTGTGTTATATCACCCCTCCCTCCAGGCTATATGACCATTCATTGCTTGCTCGGGTAAGAATAGCCTTTGCATTTTCACACCCTTTCATTTGTGTGCCATTTCTGAATCAACCTGCTTTCACAAAAAGGAACAAACTCTTATACAGTAGTTTCTCAAGCAGAGTCCATTGGGATTTCTATGTTGATATTCACTGGGCAAAAGAGGGTCAGTTAACAAAGGCAGCTTCAATTCACAGAAACATTTCCCACTGTATTAACTTTAAAGAAAGTGGCAGGTCTGTGAACAGAATGAGACAGGAGTCCTTTCTTCTTCTTTGTTCTGAATATTCTATGCAGTGACAATTAGGTGAGTGAGTGAATTGATTTGTATATTTATCAGTTAAAGAATATATCAGATGTATGGATTATTTATTTGGATGCCATTTTTAAATGAATGTTCTTAGTAGCCTGCGATGCACTTCTTTACCTTTGGCTTTGTTTTGTAAAGGTGTCTCTTCATTCCGCTCACTTCCTGATACTGAAATTGATGAATAATGAAGTGTTTGATTTAGTACATGTCAAACGTAAGGCCACTCTGAGACAGGATTAACCCAAAAGGTTTGAAGGCCCCTGCTTATCATTGAACTGGGCTATTTAAGCCTATTTTTCACACTCATTTTTGACAAGATGGCTTTTACCAGTCATTTTCAGATGGCAATCCTTTCTACTGGATGTACCACACCTGGTGAGACATTAGATCCATGTCATCATGTATATTTCTCATGTACTGGAAAATGATTTCTTAAACAATTCTCTATGACATGGTAGATTTCAGCTGATGAGGGTACAGTTAGAAGCAATTGCCACTATGCAACAGTAATGAATGGAAGCCAGCTGTTTTGCAAAAGTGGTTGCAAAATCTGGTCTTCCTTTAGGAACCTCTTTTCTTCAGGGGATGAGTTTCTTAGGCATATTTTTTCTCTCCATCAGTCTTGCTTTTCTTTACTATTTACAAATTAATCCCTTTTCCTCCTCTTTTTCTTCTTTCAAGAGGGCAATTGGGGGTGGAGACATGGTATTAACCTCTGTCCTTTGCAAACATGGATTCAAACCCTCACTTCTGGAAGCAAAGTTGCTGAGGGTAGCAGCTTGAAATGGGCAGGGAAGGGTTTAAATATCATCTCCCTTCTCTGCTCTGCCCCTCTGAAGTGGATTTTATTCTTTGAAGGAAATAATGTTGAGGGTTTAATATGCAGATTTGCGTTTCAGATGTAGTTAGCCCATAAGACCCTGTATTTCAGGAGTTGTGACTTGCATACATACTATCGTCTGTTGTCTGGGTATGAATATATTGAACATATCTGGGGACTTGGGAGAAGATGTTTGCTTTACACATAGAAAATTTGCTTATGAAACAAAAGTGGGTGGGGTTTTAAATTCTCTAGACCTCTTATTCCAGAACAATTTTGCCTTTCACATTTAACGTTTTAATTGCAGGTTCTGAATAAAGGTGCATTCAGAAAGGGCACAGTAATCAAATGCAACTATAGTTCTTATCCCGGCAGGCAATGAATGGAGGTGGGTGGCAATTAACATACGTTATGTTGAAAACACTGGGGTAACACTGGTGAACTAAAAACAATTGCTACATGAAGTGTGAAGTGGCTCCTAGACTTAAAGGAATTGTATCATTTCCAATGAGGTCCTGGTGGTTCTCGATAGTGTAGCCTACCTGGCGGCGGCGGCGGCAGCAGTGGGACACTGTGAGGATTCAGAGGTTTTCTGCAGAGCAGGCTCTATTGTTGCCCAACAGCCTCATGTGGCAAATGCTGGAGTGGGGGTGGGAGGACAGAAAGTGTTTGAGAGCAGAGCTAGTCTGCTCCCCTTAGGGAGAGTGGAAGATGTTGTCGCTTTACCTGTGTGGAAATCAGATTCAGCTGCCATTCCAGCCAGTTTCTGTACAAGTCATGGGAGGGCACCATCTTGTCCTAGGCTTTGGGGAAGCCCTCAGTTTTGGTCTCTTAATTTGAAGCTGGGCTGGCCAACAGCTGTGTCATTAGATGCCCTTCCCTTCCCCTGGCAGTTAAGTACACTTTACCCCACCTCCTCACAGATGATAATGTGGGTGCCAGCTTAATTATTAGATGTTTCATCTGGACTACAGCTCCCATCAGTCCCGGCATCATATTTGACAGGCTCCATCAGGCCTCTTTGCTCACTCCATCAGCTCTGGTGTGAAGGCCAGCTCCATCAGACACCTCCTGTGCCTGAACTGTAACAGTGGGTCATTATAGGAGCAACTGTTTAAGAATGGGTGCCCGAGTTTTGGGTTTGATTTTCCTGCTCCCTCCCTGTCCCTTTTCCCTTGGATGTTGTGGGTTTGTTTATTGTAAGCCTGAGGGTAGGGACTGCCTTGTTAGATCCAAATGTAGTAAAAAATAAAAATAAACACAAACCTGTAACCAATGTCTTAAACAATATTGCTAGATTTTCTCCCAGACATAGTGGAGCAGTAATTCCATTGGCATAAGGCCACGAGAAGCATTCATTTATCAATAATTAAACTGCTATGTTTCTACTATGAGAAAGTTAAACAAACCATTACTTAGGCTGGCATTAAAATTGGTTTCAGTACTGGTAGATAGTAAATATTTTGATCTGTACATCCACAACTAAATATAGTTATGCAGACACTTCTTACTTCGTCTTCCATATGTGTTTAAAGGGGAATGTGTAGGAACATACATGTTCTCCTGTCTGTATTTCTGAAGGCACTTGGAAAGAACACTGAACTCTTCATTTCTGGGAAGGCGAAATGGTTGGCATGATTACCTAATTCACTTTCTAATTAAGGAGGCTACGCACACCTCAAATCTTAGTGAACTTTTATTTTTTGCATAAGCTTCCTAATACTGTATTTTTTAAAGCTGAGCAAGAAAATTCAGAACTGAAGTTTTCCCACACTAAAGAATTTCAACATTGCACAATGGGGGAGGCGAAACATGCCCGTATCAGCATCTCATCTGCCTTTCTATTGTGCCTTTTCCATTACTGCAGGTAACATTAGTTGCAAGGGGATGACAGAGCGCATTCATAGCATCAATCTCCACAACTTCAGCAATTCTGTGCTCGAGACCCTCAACGAGCAACGCAACCGTGGCCACTTCTGTGATGTGACGGTCCGCATTCACGGGAGCATGCTGCGCGCCCACCGTTGTGTGCTGGCGGCCGGCAGTCCCTTCTTCCAGGACAAGCTGCTACTGGGCTACAGCGACATTGAAATTCCTTCTGTGGTGTCAGTCCAGTCAGTACAAAAGCTTATTGACTTCATGTACAGCGGGGTGCTACGGGTCTCACAGTCAGAGGCCTTGCAGATCCTCACAGCAGCCAGCATCCTTCAGATCAAGACTGTGATTGACGAGTGCACCCGGATTGTGTCACAGAATGTGGGCGACATCTATCCAGTGATCCAGGATTCTGCCCAGGAGACACCGCGAGGAACTCCTGAGTCAGGCACTTCAGGACAGAGCAGTGATACAGAGTCCGGCTACCTGCAAAATCACTCACAGCACAGTGTAGACAGGATCTATTCAGCATTGTATGCCTGTTCTATGCAGAATGGTAGCGGAGAGCGTTCATTCTACAGTGGAGCAGTGGTCAGCCACCATGAAACAGCGCTGGGACTTTCCAGAGACCATCGTATAGAAGACCCAAGCTGGATTACACGGATCCATGAGCGCTCACAGCAGATGGAGCGGTATCTCTCCACTACTCCAGAAACTACACATTGCCGGAAGCAACCACGTCCAGTTCGGATCCAGACCCTCATGGGAAATATTCACATCAAGCAAGAGATGGAGGATGACTATGACTACTATGGACAGCAGAGGGTACAGATCCTAGAGCGAAATGAATCTGAAGAATGCACTGAGGATACTGATCAAGCAGAAGGCACTGAGAGCGAGCCCAAGGGGGAAAGCTTTGACTCGGGAGTCAGTTCCTCTATTGGCACTGAGCCTGATTCTGTTGAACAGCAATTCATAACTGGTCTAAGCCGAGAAGGTCAGCAAGACCCTCCTCAAGCAGAACAAAATGATGCTTCTGCTGAAGGCATTCAGCAGCAGCACATAGATGCCAACTCTTCCTCACCGGAGAGAGGCAATGACATTGAAAGGGACAGCACACTGCTCACTGTAAGCAACAGTACTGAAAAGGGGACTTTGCAGCCTTCTATCACTACAACTGTTGCCCAAACATTGCCAAGCACCCAGCTCTACTTACGCCAGACAGAAACTCTCACCAGCAATCTGAGGATGCCGCTGACTCTGACCAGCAACACACAAGTCATTGGCACAGCTGGCAATACCTACCTGCCTGCACTGTTTACTACACAGTCTGCTGGCAGTGGTCCTAAGCCTTTCCTCTTCAGCCTGCCCCAACCCTTAGGCCAACAGACACAGTTTGTGACAGTCTCCCAGCCTGGTCTGTCAACTTTTACTGCTCAACTGCCAGCCCCACAGCCCCTGGCTCCTTCTGCAGGCCACAGCACAGCAGGTGGGCAGGGTGAAAAAAAGCCTTATGAGTGCACCCTCTGCAACAAGACTTTCACCGCCAAACAGAATTATGTCAAGCACATGTTTGTACATACAGGTAAGTGTGTGGCTCTTATTTGTGAGGCTGTAGGCTCGGGGAGGGAAAACATTTATGAATATGCAGTCGGTTAGAAGAGATATTTTTCTATTTAACACCCTCATGTTGTATTTTAATAATAATAATAATAATAGGTCATATGATGCTGAAAGAATTCCTAATTGTCTCTTTCAAATCTTATTCTCATATATTGTAAAAGCACACCAGTTTGTTCTCAGACAAGTGGAGAAAAAAATTATTACAATTCTTCTGAAACAATATAGAAAGAGAAGGAAAGAACATTAAAAAGTCAGATAAAATGAGGCAATGAACAGGAAGGTAGGAACTCTAATGGGATGGAAGAATGGGGCAGCTTCAGAGATGCAAAGGTGAAGACTGCTGGTTGCCCACCTATGCAATACAGCAGCACATCTTCTTCAGAACAATTGAAATGCTAGAACCAGTAAAGTTTTTTATCATAAGCAACTTTTACAGCTGTAAATATCTTTGAGAACTATTCTAAAAACCCTAAATGTAGGATCTTTCATGCCAAAAACTGGTTTCATCATGAATCCCGGATAAAAATAAATCCCAAAGTATGCATTTCCCAATCTTTGTGGGAAGGAAATTTCAGTGACCTAGCTTGGAAAACTGATAAGTTTGAGAAGTGGGCACTAGCCTATGAAAAAGCAGGCCATCAAACATTGTCAGTTTTTAAGGTGACATGGGACTCCTGCTCCTTATACTTTCTTTATTTTGTAATTCAATTTCTTGGCCAGGAAATTACTATAGTTACTTACCTGGCAAAAATTCATTGCTGAAAGCTACAAAGTGAAAAATGTAACTTCCAGTGTAAACACACCTTTAAAAGCATTTCCTTAATCTGTAAAGAGAAGCAACATTGTCCATTTGGTTGGGAAGATAAATGCTACCAAAGGGAGTTATAGCAAGGTGCGAGGGGGCAGTATAGTATATTAGGAGACTGTGCCACACCTCACCAACTGTCACTTCTAACATATATGTCTCATACTTCCCTATGGGTGCAGCTACAGCAAAGGCATGATCCCCTAATTCCATTTTTGATGTCTTGCTATAAAGTAGCTACCAGTTGCTGCTGTGTGCTACACAGAGTAGGCTGAACCTTTAGCCAGGTGTTAACTTTGAAATGTATTAACCAGGGCTTTTTTCTGGGGGGGACGCAGGGGTACACATACCCCTAAACATTTTGTGCATTTAAGTTTGGCCTCATTGAGGGGCAGTATTTCAATATGAGTAGGAAAATGAGAGTGCCCCCTAAACATTTCTAAGGGGGGGAAAAGCACTGGCATTAACAGAAAGATTTTGTATGTTTTGAATAATATATTCCCCTTTATTAACATGATTTTTAAAAGTGTTTTAACTGATATTCAAAATTGCTAGCTAGCTAAATAAACAAACAAACAAACAAACAAACAGTAATCCAGTGAAGCAAAACTCCCTGGCCTGTATGTCCTGTGTTAAAATATAGTGTGCTCTAAGGAGGTTATCTAACCTAGCTATGCATTAGTATCCATGGCACAACAAAACCAACAATTCTTGTAGGCTGAAACAATACTGACAAGAGAAAGACAAGAAACCATCACTCCGTTCTTCATTTTGGCCAAGTTACTTTATATTTGTGTTCATTTTCTGTTGTTTGAGAAAATGAGTTATCGCCTTCAATTGAAGTAAGAGAGAGAGAAAATATCACATACAATAAAAGTAGATGCTGATTTCCAAGAAAGCTCTCCTCCCTAACCATTGTTCTATAAATATAACAAAAAGAACTAGCTAATTCATTAGAGACCTTATTGAGTGTTAATTTTTTTCCCCCTGGTTCTCTCTTTCTCCCCGTTTTCCCCTCTCCCTTATGCCATTATGCAGGTGAGAAGCCGCACCAATGCAGCATTTGTTGGCGATCCTTCTCCCTAAAGGATTACCTAATCAAACACATGGTGACTCACACCGGTGTCAGAGCCTACCAGTGCAGCATCTGTAACAAGCGTTTTACCCAGAAGAGCTCCCTAAATGTGCACATGCGGCTCCACCGTGGGGAGAAATCCTATGAATGCTACATCTGCAAGAAAAAATTCTCACACAAGACCCTGCTCGAAAGACACGTGGCTCTGCATAGTGCCACAAATGGAACACCTAGCACAACGGGCACTGGTGCAAGGGCTCTTCCCACTGGAGTGATGGCCTGTGCAGAGGGAACCACATATGTCTGCTCCGTCTGTCCTGCTAAGTTTGACCAAATTGAGCATTTCAATGACCACATGAGGATGCATGTTTCAGATGGATAAGTAAAATCTATTCTGTTATGAACAACAACAAAGCCCAACCAGAGAAACAACAACAAAAAGCTATGGCACTAGAATTTAATAATTTTTTTTCATTTTTACTTTTTCGTTTGTTTATTTTCATTTCATTTTTGTACTACATGAAGAACTGTTTTTTGCCTGCTGGTACATTACATTTCTGGAAGCTGGGTGAATAGTAATTAGCTCAGCCTTCCTTTGATGGTGGCCTTAAGGCCAGATAGTGCTTCAAGAGATCTACTGGTTGGATCTCCAGCTACTGGCCTCTAAATACAACCCTTCTTTACTACAAAAAAAACTTTTAAAAAAATCTTCTTTGTCACTTGTGAAGAGCACTACACACAAAAAAACCCCAACAACTAGAGGAGAAATATGTTATGAAATCTACAAGGCCTACTGTCGTAAGTACACCGCTTACAGTGTTTCAATGGACAGATTCACAATTCTGACCGCTCTGGACTTCACAGTATCCAGTTAAAACTGTGGAATAGAAACATATGGTTGAGCAGCAACCACAGAAAATGGGCCCTATTGGATTCCACCATTAGTCTTGCTATCTTAAAAAAAGGGCTGTGGAGAAGGGCAAGGGAGTTTGGGTTGGATGGTGTGGAGTCCCTGCAGGATGGGGAAGGAGAATAATAGGTTCCTCTTGTGGATTCTGTTCCATTCCACGCATTCTGATTCATGATTCCCAACTTCTTTCCTCCCCACTAACATCAACACCATATTTCATCGAAAGCTAGGAACAATGAAGTAAGAATTGAGGTGAGCAAAGCTGGCTTTTAATGTCATTTATTCAGTGTCTTTGCTGAGCCATGGGCCTCAGCACAATCAACGGGACTTTTGCAAATATCAAAGAGAAACAGCAAAAGGAAAAGATTTCAATATTTTTTTTTCCACCCAGTGTTCTAGATACACAAAAAGGATTAGCTCCCACAATCTTTGGGGGTAGGTTTGTTTTTTTTTTTTGTTTTTTTAAAGGCTGCATCAAGATTTATTCTTGTGGAGGAAAGTGACGTAGAAAGTGGGTGGGAAGTAAATAAAAAAAAGTTCTCAAGATTTTTTTTAATTCAAAATTTTATAGAGGGAAAGATGTGGTGTTTACCAGATAGAGTGCTGATTTTTTAAAAAATATATTTACCACAGTATTTGTGTAAAAAAACAAAAAAAAACAAAAGTGTAACCTTGTTAAAAGTAATTTTTGTTTTCTCTTTTGTTTTGCATACACTGCCACTAATACCTGCTCAGTTACATAACTGGATATATATGTGTATGGTGTGCACATGTATGAATATATGCATATATATTTATATGCGCGTGCACACACACACACATATATATATACCAATATCTATATATATCTATATATATATATCATTGTAGATAAAGACTGTTCAGATTAGGAATCCTACTTCCAATTAGCAAGAGGGGAAAAGAGAATGAGGTGATCCTGATGTCTTGTTTCAACAAAAAAAAGTATCAAGCTTTTTCTGTTATTTTTCTCTGTGCTTTTTAGTAGTTTGAAAATAGCAGTCTGGGAGTAAAGTGATATTATATGTGATTTTCCCCTCCATCATATTCTGCCCACCTTGTAGTGTCACTTGAAAAGCTGTTCTGAATTTGAAGTTTTGGTTTTATTTGGCTTTTAATTTATTTTCATCTAAGGTTCTGATGAAAGGAAATTGGTTTTCAGAAGCAAGATTTTAACATTATTTATCCGGCCTTTGGAATGGGAGTATTTGTTTTGCTCATAAGTCCTAAAGTCCCTAGGTGGGCAAAGTATGAAGATTGTTCTAACACATCCTGTTATTCTGTCTTTAATCTTCCATAAATGAGAAATGGATCCAGTCTCTCTAGTTACTAAGATACCATGATTGTTCTTTTTCCTTATAAATACAGCTCATCTTCGTTATTTTTCATCTGCAAAGATATTAATGCTTAGAGCCACACCTTTCTGTACCAATCCAAAGTGGAATAAGGCAGGCAGGATATACATTAGAAATTCATTTCGTTTTATTATCAGTGCAAAGTGTGTCCCCTAAGTTTTAACATCTTCCTAGAGGAGTTTTTGAGAATTTATCACCCAAGGTTGACTGACATACTTTTAGTGCCTAGTTGAACTGGACCAATGTCTGACAAATCTCGTAAGCATTTGTCCTGTGCGTTAATTTCTAGTCCAAGCAAAGTGCCGTATTTTTCGCTCCATAAGACGCACCTTCTCCCGCTGGAGTCTTGGCAACACCACAGCGCCTGCAGCTCAGTCAGCCTGCCTCCAAAGGCAGCTGCGGTGGCAAAACTGAACTCATTGGCATTCCTGGGGGCTGCACCAACAGCCGCCGCCGCTCTTTTAATGAGCCTCATTCTCCAGCCGCAAGGTAGGTATCTCGCCTTGCAAAACCCAAAAGTGTTGCCAGCCAGCCTTGCTTGCTCATACAAGGGATAAAGAGACCCTTTCCTCTACTTCTGGGCAACATCTCCCTCAGAGCCTTCAGACATACATGGGCATCTGGCAGCTAAGCCTCAGAGTAAGAGTATATTGCTAGGCGGGAGCTCCCCATCTCAATTTGACAGAGCGTGCAAGGGAGAAAAGATCCCCGTCCGCGCTGGCTCCTGGCTGCTCTCATGCAAGTCACAGAGTCCCTCAGATGGAGGGAACTCTAAACTGTGTTCTAAAGCTCTCTTCCCCCGCCTCGCACAGGCGACATGCCACACCCCCGCTGCTCCGGGAACCAAAGACCCCACGCATTCATGCCACAAGACACACAGACATTTCCCCTTACTTTTTAGGAGGAAGAAAGTGCATCTTATTGAGCGAAAAATACAGTACAATAATATGTAAAAGAAGAGACAAAGAGGAAATACTTAGATTTTAAATGTATCCCTTTCTCAACCAAATTTGCTGTATTCCCAAGCATGCTTATGTGGAAATAAGTTCCATCAGTGGGACCTACTCCACGTGACAGAATTACAGTGACAGAATTACTAACGCCTGCTGACTTTATGAGACACTCCTCCATGCTAGACAGCTTTATTCTTATTTGTTTAATACTTAAATCTTCACTATTCCTTAGGATGAAAACATTTGTTTTACTGTCTGTAATCTATCTGGGATGAAATTGCATAGTTAAGGGATACTGTCAGATTTCTAGGTAGCCACAGTTTGTATATGATTGTTTTAAGATCCTAACCAGTTACAATGAGACAGCCTATCTATCACATTTGATAAATATTACAACATCACGACAATATTTTCAAAGATGACATTGTTTCAACATTAACTTTTTAAAAAATGATTATTGGCACAAGTGAAAGGATATATACTGTTCTCAAAAATTATTTAAGCAATTTAGATGCTGCCCCTGCCACCAGTCAATAAATGCACAACACCCCAATTATAAACAAACTGAAGGGAAGAAAGTCCCTGTATAGGAACTTTATCCTCACTGGGCTCTGAACTGAGGAAAATGTGTTTAAGATTGAGATTATAAATGTTGACTCCCATTGTAGTAATTCACAAACTAAAGGCAAAAAATAGCTGCATCAGAATGAAAAGAGAAAGATCAGGAAGTGCACAAAAGTATATGGCAGTGTCTTTTGGAAGAACCTTATATTCACTGAGTACAAAGAAAATATTCTTTAATTCACTTTAAGCAGTATCTCAAATTTCTTCACACGAGTAGAAAAGGTAGTTGTCAATAACAGAGGGGGGGAATACGATAAAATGCCCTAATAATAAATTTGAGGTGTCAAAGGAGGGACAAGTATTTGGAAAAGTGATGGGGAAGCAGTTTAGAATCAGTAATTTTGATATTCATTGTCCCCCTAATGTACTATCTCTACAATGAAAATCTGTATTAAAATAGCAATATATCCGATGCTCCATCGCAAATGATAAACGCCCATCAGAAATTATGACATTTACTAGGCAAGAATAGGCTTTGATTGGAGGAAGAGTAATCCAACACCCCTGCCCACACAAATGAAATAATATATATATTGTGTATGCTCCATGCAGACTTTTATGTGCAGCTGATCCATTAATGTGATTTTACCAGTCTCCTGTCCTAGCAATGGAGCACCTGAATCACGCTTCTTCCAGTGAATGGTGCAAAGCAGAGACACTTGCACCACTTCACCCCATGAAAGCTGTTACCACCTGTAAATATCTGAATTAGGTAAATTAGATTTATGAAATTTAAATTGAGTGGCAAGCTACCTAAATACAGATTTGATTTGTTAAAGAGCAATTCTGGAACCTCAATTATTTCCACAGATTCAAGTTATGTTCCTGTGTCTGTAGTTTTGTACATTTAGCTACACACAATGCCTAAAAAGATGTAGTTTTGAATTAAGTTTTGCTACTGCCTTCTGCATTTACACAACATCTCTTTTCCAAAACTAAAGTAATATAAAAGGGGTGTTAAGTTAGATGGTACCTATGCATGGGTACAAGCATAGTTTAGAGAGATGATCTAAAGGCTTTCTAGGGATGTTGTGTGGATACAGAGCTCCACTTATATGTAGAGTGCACCCAGGTACTGAAGATAATAGACCATCACCAAAGCTATCTGTCCTTACTGGAACCAATGATTCAGACCACTCATGCAGTTAAATTTATTTCTACATAGACAGTTTAAGTCACAAGGATTACTGTTAAAGAAACTAAAATTCAAAATTATATGGTTTTAATATTTTCCCTTCTAGCATATATAAACATACAAGATCCATGTTATAGTCCGAATCTAACAAAGAGTGGTAGTTGGGGCTTAAGCACACCTAGTTCTGTTAGATTACAGCTCCTTGATTTTTTAAAAAATTCAATATAATTGGCAGTATACAAAATTTCCATGTAGTTGTTTTCTAGCTTTTCCGAATCCTAGTTATTTCTTTACTTTACAAACTTTATTGCTTATTGCCAAAGGTCACCACAATCCAAAAGTCCTAATGATTTCATGGTTCCAATGTTTGTTTTGGCACTGAATTAATTCTATAAGAAAATTCATGTTGTATTTATTTGTTATGTTTTAAATATATTTGCACCATACTTAACTGAACTTCCATGTATTTAATTACTAAAGGGCTCAATAACAGCACTAAAATAATCTTCCTTTTTATATTCTTTAAAATATTGTCACTGAAAGCTTTGGATATATGAAGAATAGAAAACCCAGGTCAAGCCTTGTTTTGCTGAGAAATGGGGAAAACCCTGGTTTGCATATAAGGTAAATGATGCTATTATTCTCTGGCCACAGGAGTTATTTCACATGCTGCTGCCCATTTCATGCCAGGTGGTGTTCAGGTTATAGAGAATGGACAGTTTAAAGTTATGTCCTCACAGAACATAATAGTGTAAGCCTAACCATGTCTACTCAGAAGTCCTATTGAGTTCAATGGGGCTTACTCCCAGGTAAGTGGGAGTAGGATTGGCACCTTAGTGCTTTATTGCATGCTACATATGGGAAAAGAGGATGACTTGCATTCCTGCTTTTTGCTACATGTTTTCTTGTCTGAAAACATGCTCGTTCTCTTTTCAGGCTGGGTAACATGTACCGGTGCATTGCTCTCTGTCTCATTTTAGATAATTCCAAATTGTGATAAGCAGTGCCAAGGGGGAAAGGGGGATCCTGTGAATTCTTGCATTTTTCTGCCATACTTTCTCCACCATACTGTTTCCCTTTTCCCCGAAATTTACCTGGCGGTAGTGATGATAAAGGCTGTGGAATTTGGTCTGCTGTAGTGTTCAGGGGTCTAATCAGATCTGCAGCAAGTAGCCTTTCTCATTGCCACCACCAGATAAATTTAATGGCAAATGTAAGGAGATATGGGGTGAGGCCAAACAAATTACAAGCTGAATACAAACACTGATGGCTTTTGTTCTACTTATAATTAGATTGAAAATTCTGAACTGTGGTTCCCAAGTCCAAGCTTTCAAGATTTCTAGTTAGCATGCCAGTATCATAGGTGCCTCTGATGGTGGCATGATGTTACAGTCGCTTAGACTAGCGCACAGGGCAAGGAGCCAAAGGCTGTTTGGCAGCGACTGTAGGTGGTAGGTGTATTGAACTTAAACTGGATTTGGCATTTGGTATCTGAAAACGGATCAATTTAGGAACATCATTTGTATGGCTTTGGAAAGAGGACACTGTCATTTACTTTTGATGCAAAAATTTTCATTTGGCAAAAACATTTTAGAAAGCATAAAGTTTAGATTAGGTATCAAAATAGCATTTAAAATTTCACAAGCAGTGCTGGACCTGTCCTGACGAAAACTAGAAAATAAAATGTTTGGGTCTCCCCCCCCCCTCATTTTCACACTAGTTCCCTACACCAATTACAGGAAGTGGCAAATGGCAGTAAAGGAAGATAAATAATACGAACATATCTGAAGAGAAAAGAACATGTAATTAGCTAAATCAGAAATAAGTTCTACAACATAAATTAAAAGCTTGTTTTTTCAATTCTGTCATAACGTCACGGATATTAAATTACCCATAGAAGTAGTGTGCTTGTCACGGGGGTTGCGGAATATAAGTTACCCATAAAAACAAGGGCCAATTTTGCATCTACTAGAACACTTTTGATAATACAAAAGGACAGCAGACAAGCATAGTAACCGGCCACCACCTTCAGAACATAAAACAAACTCCTGTTTTGAGTAACTATAGTTAGGTTTTGTTCTCACTGTTTTTGTTCTCTTTCCCACATCCAATGAAAGGAATCTGTATTTAAGTTTAAAAGCTCTCCTGAAGCTCCCAATTTCCCTTCAAGAAAAAGTGTTTTCTTCTAACATCACCTGTATGCCATTTCCCATTAGGAAGCTGCTTCATATCAGGTCTGACTCTTTGCCTCTTGAGTGGCAGTGGTTGTGCGTGGTCTTAGGCAGAGAACAGCCTTTCCTATAACCTGCAACCTAATAGCAGAGATTGAAACTGGGACCTTCTGCATGCAAAGCATGTGCTCTACCACTGAGCTATGGCTCTTCTCTTGTGTCTGGTTCTTGCAGTGGCACCTTTATGAAATAGCCGGATAGGAATGTGGGGGGGGGGGGGACATTTTGAGAAAGAGGGAGCAGAGGAGCACTGCAGTATATGCTATTCATTAAATGAGTATTTATCCCAACTCCGTCTACTGATGGGAGTCTTAACTTTTGCTTCATAAGGTTGTCCTAAAATACTTGTACTGTAATAAGATACCCAAGAAGTTAGTGAGATTAAACAGAATATTATTTGGGAAGCAATTATATTGCAGCCTTATGTAGGATTGCTGCCTTAAAACAAACAGACAAAATCTTTAAAGAGGGAGTGTGTTATTTTTTATACCTATGTTGAATATATATTATTTTAAAATGTTCATTCATTTGTATGAAATGCTGCACATTTTGTTTTAAAACTGTGTGATGGTATGTGGGACAGCAAGGGTTATCTGTGAAGAGGCCACCAGCTGGAAAGTATTAGTGCTACTATTAAAGTAGCTGCTATTTATTTGCACTGCACTGTGCCTGTTGGATGTCAGTCAACTAACTTAATAAGTTAAACAATTCAGTTGTCTTGGTATTATCTTTATTTTAATTTTGCAATCTAAATCCCTAGATTGGTCATATATTGTTTAGCAGTTGCTTTATCTGAATGTAGACTTCACAATGTGAGCAAAAGACTAATGGCCAAATTAGACATGCCAGTGTCATGTCTGCATATGTTATCATATATCTCTCTAATCACATAGAAAGTGGATGAAGAGGGACCAATATAAAGGGGCATGTAGCCCCACAGCCCCTCTCAGGACAGGTCTGTTTTTAGTAACACAGATCTGCCAAATTAGTTCGTTTGGCCCTAACTATAATTTGCAATAGATTTGAAGAGAATGGTCCATTTCCCTACTTTTCCATTCTTTTTACTTATGATCTGGAACAAGTATTGTACATTTTAGCACACTTCTTTTTTTGCAATAGAAATGTTGCAACAGAAATATAATCCTAGAATACTACATTAAAAAAAACAACTGGTCTCCAATATTTAAAAAAGGCCAAAGCTTGCCTTTAGTTCACATTATTAGAATTATACTATGTAGAAAGCAAGGTGTTACCAGTGACAGAATTTGGTTTGCTATCTTTTTGCTAATTGCTGCATAAAGATCTATATAGCCATGCAATTGCACCATGGTAATAATTAGACATTGCAGCTAATTACAGATTATCCTTAAATTTGGGTGAAACAATGAAGCAATTAGTCTTGCAGACAGTCTCCATTGCTGCTAGTGCTATTGTAACTGAGTTATGCAATGTAGGAGAAGAATGGTGATAGTTTTCGGCCTCTTATGTGGTTAGTGCATTGATGAATTCCACCTAAACCAGTATTGCAAAAGTGTTTTCCCAGAGGGCTGATAATTTACCGGCTACTAACAAAACAAGTATAGCACTTTGAATACTGTACAATTATCCTACTCTGTTCTTTAGTCAGGTGTATATCTGAATGCTACTTCTAAGAAAGGGGGGGGCGGGTTCATAAGAAGTACATGCTATTTATATCATCACTTTCTTTTCTAATGTTGAGTTATTTCCGCCATCTCCAAGATACAGCATTATACAGTGTTTGACAGCAAACTGTGATCTTCATGAATAATTATAGCAGATGTGTATTTTGTTGAAACTTGACATGCTTTCCCCAATTCTATTTTATAAACTGACTGGTCTTCATTACGTAAGTTATAACTGAGTAAGACCCTTTGTATTTAAAGGGGAGCATTGATTACAATCCTGATGATGTAGAATCACTTCAATTGTAAAACGCTTGTTACCATGAAACCACACCTTTAAACAGTTACCCTGCCTACCACCTCCTCCTCTGGCTGTTACAAAAGAAAGTGATCTGCAGAAGTGTGATCCTTTTGCTTTGCACAGAGGACTTTCCAGGGGTCTTCTAAACAAAATGAAAGGGCAAGAATCACCATTCTTATTCTTCCCTCTCTTGCATCACTTATAAGGATAAAGAAGGTGGTGATCCTTTCCTATGTGTTGTGATATGCTCCTGGGAAGTACAGTAAAAGGGTACCTGCTGTCCCCTTTCTGTTGCCTTGAAACATGAGGCAGATAAGATTTTGGAGCACTCTCTACACCTTGTCTCTTACCAGAGAAGGAAGAGGAGCAGCAGTGGCAGGCAGGTGCACAGGCTAGCAAACTGAACTGTAGGAACTTGTGCTTAGGCCCTCCCACAAGCGGTAGCAGCACTTGTGGTATGATCATGGCATACACACAAACACACTTCTAGCTGACTTGGTACCCTCTGCCCTCCTTTCATATTCATATGAGGGTGCTAATTGCTGCAGCCATTCGGAAGCAGCAGATCCTACCATTTCTGCCTAGAGATGAAGCCAGGTAGTCCAACAAATCAACTACAGTACTTGCTGCCTTGTCCTATGCTTATTCCAAGTAAGTGTGCATAATACTGTAGCATTGACTTGGCAGAAAACCTATTGAACTTAGTGGGTCTTTCCCCCTACCCCATTGGGTTGCTAGTTATTCTGGCTGCGGGAAAGCAGTTCACAGTTCGGGCCCTCCTCAATCTAGACATTTTGTCTCTTTTCTTCTCTAACTCTATAACCAATAAAGAATAATCTTTCTTTGGTAGCAGCACCTGAAGTATTAACAAAAAGGGGGTGAGAATTGAAATGGGGAACAATATGCTGAGAAGTCCAAAGAGATGTGGTACAGCTGGAGTAGACCATGTTCCACAAATTCTGAATTACTAGCCAGAGCATTGACTGTAGGCATCTAGTAACTCCATGTTGCATTATAGATACATAGATATTAACACCTTTGTGTACCTTTTACAGCAGCTAATCCATTTATATAGGATAAATGCATACATGTTGTTGTTTGCCCACATAAGTTCCAGGTAAATTCTAAGAATTGGCATTAGATTTTGCCTATTATACATTCATGTGTTAACATGTTTGTACTGTGCTGTTCACATAACTCATGTGGAGAGTGCCCAATGCAATATTATATTACTTTCTTCTACAATCTGGTAATATCAGAAGAGCTAGGTCAAAAGCCAGTAAGGGACTTAAAGCACAGAAATAGAATGATATTTCAGGGTCGCCTTCAACAAAGATGAGAGTTGAGAATGAACAGCCTGATGCTACTGCTGGAATTAGTAACTATGAGGCACATTTTCCAGTTTATGACCCACTATTGATCAGATCATTCCCTGTTTCATGTAATATACAATGAAGAGTGGTGGTGTATGTGCACAGGCACACTCCATGTCTTGTCTATCAGCAGCTAATGCTCCTGAAACAATGTGGCCTTTGCCGGTGTCTTTCCAAGGATGAATGTTCCAATTTAATCTAGCAGACCAACATTATCAAATGAAGACAAAAGTGGTTAACTTTTTAATTATCTCAAACCTACTTTCTGTGCATTTGAGAACTTGCTCCCCACACTTGCACTATTCTTGATTATTAAGTGGGTTAGATAAGCAGCCTTTTTTTAGAAGCATGGTGGCTCTGAAATGGTTTCAACTGGTTTCTTTGCTCCAAAATTCTTTTGCTTCATTGATGATTTTGTGACATGGGTTTCTTTTCCCCTCAGAAAACCATGTAAGGGTTTTTTGTGTGTGTGTTGGTAGTATTTTCCCTCCCTCTTTAAATATGAAAATGAATGCAACAAAATTGTGTATTCATTTGGGAAAGAGGGTTTTTTTTGTTAATAATTGTACATTGTCTTTTCATAATCAAAATGTTAGTGACCATAAATGTATTTTCTTTTCTTTTTCAGTGTTTTTAAATAAAATAGTACTAGTGACTAGAAGACAAGTTGCTATTTAGCTCTGCTTAGTTAAGTACATTACACTACAATACAGTATTTCTGAAAACTATAACATAAGTAAACAATATCTCTGTATCAATATATAACACATTCAAATATATCTATGTATACACCTCCACACACACCCATATATACACTACACATACAGTATATTCATTTGTACTTTTGATTCACATTTATTACTCACCATTCACCTGCTGCACTTAACTTGAGTCATGTAATACCGTGTTTCTCATATTATAAGACATGTCTTATATTTATTTTTTCCTCAAAAAAACACACTATGGCTTATTTTCAAGGGATGTCTTATTTTTTTCCTCCTCCTCCTGCTGCGGCCGGCATTGCTGCTGCGCCTATCACTATGTCTTATTTTCGGGGTATGGCTTATATTCCTTGAATGCTTAAAAATCCTGCTATGGCTTATTTTATGGGTATGTCTTAAAATATGAGAAACAGGGTAATTAGATTCATTTTTATATTATCAGTTTCTGTATTGTCTTCAAGGATTATCTTTTTTAAAAAAATTCCTTAGCCAAACATTATAGGTTTAGGGTTTGTTTGGTTTGGGGGTTTTTTTAAGCAACCCAGTATTCTTATTATAAACCAAATTTTATTATTTCATGCCTCAGGTGGTCAGGGAAGCAGAACAAATAACAATAACTTATTTCTGCAAATAATAGATTCACAATGCAATCCTATGCATGCTTTTGAGAAACAAGTCCCACTGAATTCGGCAGGGCTTACTTTCAAGTTTGTATGCATATGGGTGCAGCATCTAACTGGGTTCCATATGCAAAATGTACAGGAAGCTTCCCTATTCCACTACTGATGACGTCGTAAAATATCAGGCCATTTTTCCCCAGATTAAAGAGGGGGGAGCTATTGACTACTCTTGGTTAACTAGAACTCTACTTAATGCCCACCTACCCTTTTCAGATTAGTTAAATTTTGCCTGCTCAGAGCGGAAGAGGTACAGTAATATTTATTGGTTAACAAAACCATAGAACTGCAGGATTGTAGTGTTGGAAGGGGATGTTGGATGCAGGAATCTTGTATTACAGCATTTCTGCTCAATAGTCATCCAGCCTTATCTCCAGCATAGATTGTTTCTAATAACAATTTAGATCCAACACTTTGCTTAGTAGCCTCAAACAGATAAAATTAAGGTTTTGTCCATTATTTTCTATATGTGTTGCTTCCCCTCCCAGCAACATTACAGAAGTGCTCTAGCCTGAGGTTTGGACATTTCATATTGTACCAAGTATATTTCATGAGTAAATAGCAAGAGTAAGTTCAAGAGCAATTGCAGGAAGTGTTTCAACCCTTTTCATTTCACCCCTCTGGCACAGTCAGATCAACAGATAGGCTCAAACTTCATGCTTGGTATGGTTTCATGTATGTTCTGAGGTGTCTGAATTTGAAGCAAGGCATTTTAATTTTGGCTAGACCCATTTTAATGAATTTGACTCCATTGTCTATATGTCAGTAAGTCAGGCTCAGAAATAGCCACTTCAGTGCTATTCTTCACTAAGAATTGCCCTACCCATATATACAGGTATCCAAACTGAGATGTTTCACCAAAATGTTTATTTTTCTTTTAGACAACAAATAACTAGCACAGAGGTATGCATGTGGTAAGACAGGCTAGTAAAAACTTTCTGTAGGCTAGTATTTGTATGAATTTACATGCTGTATTCAAAGTATTCAAAATGCTATTTCTATACAGTATAGTTCTCAAAACAGAGTGCTGAATCAGATAATTGTCATAATATTTCAATGCAAACATCCAGGCCTTCTGTTGGCTTCTAAATTACTGTCACAGAGTGCTTTCCTAACTACCTTTGATGCCTGTTTAAAGAACCACATTCCCTGCCCTTCCTTCAACATATTTGCATTGTCATCATTTAACCATTGTAGAGAGGGATTGGCTAATGCTTTCTTGAGGCATCATTGCTGCCTTTAAAAATTCGTATTTTTTTCTTTAGAGCTTCTGTCCTCATTTTACATGTATACTAGATTTCTGCTTGCAATTGTTATGTAAAGATTTGTCTCACAAACCAAAAGGTACCAAATTTGTACATATTTCCCAATAGAGGTTGCATTTTCATATTACAGTGTGTTTGGGAGGCAATTGTGTAGAAGAAAGTGAAACTAACAAAATAACTGGTGAAAACTACTTTTACAAACATGTCTACCATAGTTAGTGGTTATTCTGAAGTTATGCTTTTCACAGAAGTACCGTATTTTATTATTTCTGGTTTAATTTCTGATTTATATGTATGTACACATAGAATCTAGGATAAGCTAGGAAACCATTTAAACCGACCCCCCTCTATTACTTTTTGCTCTAAATACAATGCTGGCTTTAGGGATTTATTTAGTTCCTGGTTTGACACAAATTTGTATACCACCAAGCCGGAGTTCAGACAATTCTTTCTTTGCCTGTTATATAGTTATATAGTATTTTGGATATTAACATATTCATTCAAAATAATATTGAAAGCAGTCAGAGTTCTTGCATTCACACAACCTCTTCTTTCCACTCATTAACACTAAGAAGCCCTGAAAGGAAACAATATTTCTTCAATTCCACCCCACCCCCAAATAGGTGATTGAATATGGATCTCTTAGGTTGTGCATGTCCACCCATACTTTTGTGTGGATTCATCATAAAAATGGGATGGAGAGGTCACCGTGGCAAAATGAATGCCTGTGTGGAATTCTACATATTGTAGGGCACTCATGCAATTTCAAGACAGACCCCTTAATCATAAGAGCTGTATGAACCAACTTTAATTAAAGAGGGTGTGCTGGTGGGTCATTGAAACCTTCACCAAAATGAGGCACTTCACCAAAGAATGAGAGCAATAACAGCTAGCACTGAAGAGAAGGGATCTCTATGCTTTAAAAGGCAACAGTGGAAGATCTTCACTGATGTTTAGGTGTTTATTTAGACATTTTTGTGTCTAAAGCCAACCTTTTTATTATTAATCAGAAAAAATATAAAAATAAATTTCTTTCTTGTATTTTGCTGCAATAGGCTTGAGATTCATTTTTCTTCTTTTAAACAGATCACAATAAATAGAGTGCCACTCAACTATCATGAAGTCACCATGGTCACAGATAGTTTAGTATATACTGAAATCAAAAACCATTTGATAATTGTTGATTTAATAGGTTGATTAGGTGCTGAATGTTTAAACTTCTCTGCCTTTGAATATGGATCTTTACTGTGTGACCCCATGAAGCTGGAAAGTTCCTTGTAAAATAAAATAGATGTCAGTTTTACTCAAAAAGTAATATTTCTGACTTCTATTTTATAAAACAAATCATATAAAACAAAGTAATGGTGATAATTCTATTAGGGATTTTAAATAATAATAATAATAAGCCTTAATATTTTACTCTCATACTTGTTTACACAGGATTACAAATTACAACTGTTCAATGGGGTAAAGAACCCTAGTATGGGTTAGTGTGAAATGTGTAGTTTTTGATGCCATTAAAAACACACAAAAAAGCTTTTCAGGGGGAGAGGTTTAAACTAGAGAAGTGAAAGGGAGAGAGGAGGTGCTTAATCCTTTCCTCACTCCAAGTCACACAACAGCAAGCTATGTCCTTCTCTCGCTGTCAAGATTTTATGTGTGTCTATGCTCTCATAGGTTTTGAAATCTGGAAAGGGTTGAGTATCTTTTCCCTCCTGTTTGCCTCCATTTAAATCCCTCCTAAGCAACTTTGTTTGGAGTACTGCCTTTGAGTACAGCCTTTATTTTAAGTTATATATATTTTTAGGGTAATTCCCAATCTCTGTGTACAAACATTGTTTAATAAAAACCCACATTTATATCACATTTAATTCATTATTAATACAGTACAAGCAGTTTCCTCTTATATAACAAGAAAAAGTCGGAAGTCAAACAGAATCCATTCCGGAAGTCCGTTCGACATCCAAAACATTCAGAAACCAAGACATGGTTTCCGATTAGCTGCAGGAAGCCATGGAAGCTGCGTTGGACATTCAGGTTCCAAAGAACGTTCACAAACTGGAACACTCACTTCCAGCTTTGCGGCATTCAGGAGCCAAAACGTTCGAGTTGCAAGGCATTTGTCAACCAAGGTACAACTGTATAACAAGAAAAATATTCCTTCAGCTTCGGGGATTTTGACTAGGGTTCTTTCTACTCGTTTATGGTGTTAAGATTAAGGCTAGAGAGCTTTATCATTCATGCATTCCTTTAAAAGTCACTTAAGAGAGAAAAAGGTCTGGAGGAAATTATACACCTTCATTTCTCAGCCGAATCCATCATTCTTCCCGCATTGATTTGATTGGCAATATTTTAATTATTATCCTAATTAAGAAAAAAAACTATCCTAAATTCTGAAATAAATGTAAGACAATTTTATATGCTTTAAGTATGTACTCAGGGATTTTAAAAAGTTTTAAAACAGGCAACATAAGATCCCTCTAAAAACCATCCATAACTAAATTGACAATTTGCAGAGTGAATTTATCTCAGAGCTTAAATCACTGCTTAATTATGCTAAGGAGATGGCATATCCCATTACACAAGGCAAGTAAGAAAGGAGCATGTGAATCTCAGTACAGCATTGTGCCTCTGCTATTATCAGTTTAGGTCCACAGAGTTCCACACAGGTAGGCTGCGAAAAACCTGCACTCCTGAACAATGGAAAACCTCTCAGAAGAATTCTGATTGGGAATGAAAAATCTGAAGGTCACCTCTGTACTAATAATGGAAGCCCTTTCAGCAAATACATGGGAATCTTCCCACTGTAAACTAATGGTCAGCAGATTGCAGCCCTAAAATTATTATTGCAAAGTCAATTGCTCAAAAGCACTCCTGAAATTACATACTGACATTGAATCAAATAAGCTTATCCTGAATAGACCTCTTCCATATCTTAAGTAACTTAAGGTTCTTAGCACCAAGGATTTCTGATATATTACTCCAGGTCTGGCCAACCTTTTTGACCCAAGGGGCACATTCACTCTTGCTCAATCCGCCACATGCCCGCAAAGGGTATGACCAAAAGTTGCATACACACAGAGGCAGACAGGTGCACATCCATAAAGATCAGTTAAGAAGGGTGGTTACTGCCCTCTCGCCATTCAAATGATTAACCAGGGAGGGTGATTTGCAGTCTATTTTAAGAATATTTATCATTTTTACCACTGCTGTCAAAATCGGTGGAGTCTTAAGGGACCAGGCACCACTTGCAACACAGGAGGAGACCCCTGAACTTGGTGTTAGCAAAACCTGCTTTACAGGTTTCCTGCTTCTTTTTTACAGTAGCAGACTACAGTACAGGACACATTTGAAAATGTCCAAAATCCAGCTTTCATTCTTCCAGCTCAGATTTCTTTCTTCCTTATTTCTGTGCCAACAGTCCTTTTAAAAATGTTTTCTTCATTGAGGAGGAACAGATTACGTTAAACCTCCCAGTTGTCTTGAGAGGGAAAAAATCAAGAGCAACTTCTGGTTGATTTCAGGATCGGGTGTGTGTGTGTAAATTTGAAATAGATATCCTGAAATAAGCCTTTATATAATTCATCAGAAGATTAGATAGGAATGGGGAGAATCATCTTTTCAAGTCTTCACTTATTTCTTGATTGTTCACCAATACAGCTTGTTCTGCTTCTATAACTTTAAACTATCCCTTCCACATTTGAGCATATGAGCTTTAGCAACTTATTGCTGAAAGCTTTCAAATAACAGAAACAATCTTCAAACTATAGCTCTTTTGGGTGCTTTTAAAAATTATGTGCTGTTGATGATTAACAAAATGGAAAATCCCATAAGATTTCTAATTTCACTGAAGCAAAGGGGAAACAAGCACAAATTCAATTAGGACCTTCTTATCTACTGGTACATCTTAATTTTGTTGCATTGTTGTTTTCCTTTTGATTTTGTTGTTTTCCTATATAGTAAAATAATTTACACTCCTGGCACTATTATCCTAAAAAGGGGTCTTGGAAAAATGTGTGCATTTAAGCCAAACTTCATTATTTGTTAAATGCATTGTTTGCACAACAGTAGGATCCAGGAAGCTGCCCAGAATGGATCAGGGCCATGGGGAATGTAGAAAGAGGGTTCAACGCTGTCCTTCTGCCCTGCAATCCCAACAAAAATCCCCTCAGCTGTTATTTGCCCCAGGGCAGAAGTTTCACTTTGTACCAATAGCAGCTTCCCTTCTAGAGCAAAGTGCTTTGGGGGTTTTTTTTTGGGGGGGGGTTGCAACACAGGAAGACCCACCTCCATCCTGATCCACACTTAGGGCCCCCTTCTATTCTTTAAAAAAAAATGCATGTGCAAACCATGCATTTAACTAATGTGTAGGTTTTGCTGCAAGAGATCTATAAGCAAGGTTCATTTTTACTGGTTTGTTTTAGGACATCTGCTAAGAGTTGCTGTTTTAAGGGATTGTTTGCACTGTAGAACCGGCACTGTTAAAATTGTATTTGGGGAACAGAAAAGCTATATATCTTATCTGCAATCTTAAATGCCCATTGCAAAGGAGCCACCTAACAAAACCACTACTGAACTTTGCCACTCAGCTCCCCCATCCATGTGGCACTCCTTTATAGTGCCTTATTAGGCTTTGTATATTTTCCATCTTTGAAGTAAGCTTCTTTTAAAAATACAACAGAAAGAAGATGGAATGATGACCATGAATTGAGTAGAAATAAAGATGTATGGCGATGTGGTTGGGAGACAGCAACTCCTGCTTTGGTTTTGAATGCTTGTAATGCTTGGAAGAAGTGAAGCATTTTCCTTACTTTTGGATAAGGCTTTTTATTTTTGCACTAAGACTGCATTGTATTGCACTACTGAAATGTATTTATGGGATCAAGAAGGCCTATGCAGGGGTCATGTAAAGGAGAAAGAAAGGGCAGAAAAATACGAAGGAGCAAGCATCTGCAACCGATTCAGATAAAATTACTCCATCGCAATCTGTATTTATAGACACTTATCTAACAGCTTATCTAAAAGCCTTTTCTCATAGGACTGGAGTGGAAATATGGCATAGAAACATAAGAATTACCCTGCAGAAAGTAGCTTCCAAGTGGTAATTGTTTCTAAATGATTTCCATTTAAGAACACTTAAAATTGCTTTTAATTGTATAGTTAGCATTGTAGAAGTGGAAGAATCTAAAGGCTAGTTAGGCCAGTCTCTTGCCCAAAGGCAGAACTAGCCAACCATCAGCATCTCATAGATCCTCCTATGCAATGTAGACCACAGTGTGCCACAAGCAGAGAGAAGGTGCTTTTATGGTGGCTAGCTTCAGATGACTCGATCACTCTGTAGGGAAAGGGAGAAATGTCCCAGGGTCACTGGTCAGACTTACTTGGCTGAAAATTTCTTTTCTGCTTCAGGCAGAGTACAACTAAGCACTTGGTAACCAAGTTGAATGCAACATCCTACCAAGTGAGAATTTTCATCATGCATCAATCTAGGGAAGTTGGAGTAGTAAAATTCTATTCACCAGACATTGTTAGGTTTCTAGAAATGACTGACTTATACGCAGTGTTGCAAATTACCATTTGCTAAATGGTCACCTATATTCACTACAGGAAGGGGAAAATATCAAGATCTTTCCCGTCCCAATAACACTACTGAGGCATTAGACTTGTAGAAACTGAAGAACAACCAGCCCTCACTTAATTAAAAACAATAGCATATCTTATCATAAAAAGTTACCAAAGTAAGGGTATGATGCATCCCCATACAAGTACCTTTGCTAGGATCAATCATCCATTTCACACTTGTACATGGTTATCTTTGCTCCTTTCTGGATAAGCATTGGAGCCTAAATGTATCAAATGAGAAAATAACCAACAGAACAGAGTTACGACATTAAATTATAAACATACTTGACACTGAATTATAGACATATTGACCAAGAAGCAGAGGAAGGAAATGGTCTGGATTTTTGTGCCATCTTGCAATACTTTTATGTTACCAGACAATCCTCAGAGGCATCCCTGAATCTCTTTTCGAGAAGCAGTGAGCTAGCCAGTGTTTAAATTATGTAATCCTTCAGGAAGGCCATGACCGGCTATCAGGTTTAATAGGCTTGTTGGGCTGGAATCAACAATATATGACTTAGACTTCATTATTGATGTTAATCATTCCTTGGGAAGAATTAAATTTCTCTCTCCTATTACTGCATTGTGACTCCATAAACTCTGAAATGGAAAGCACTGATTTTATGCAGTCCAGTGGGGAAGCAGTTGCAGCCTCTGGCAAAGTGTGCATTACAATCTACGTTACTGAGAAGAATTGGATTTGTGTGTGTGTGTGTTGATATAAATCTATAAATCTTACCTTTAAACCAGACTAATCAGTGCAGTATTTCAGCTCTAAGGAATTAGATCCAAGCCAGACGTGTCCATTTTTGCAAACCTACATGTTAATTGTATATTTTCTTTTCCAGCTAGCTTATGTGCAGTTTCTTTCCACCCATAACTGTGTGATGCAGTTTTGTTCTTGTTATCATGCATCGATTTGATATACAAAAATGTCATTTCCCAAACATTTCAAAGTAACAAACAAAAACTGCAGAATGAATACTGCGGGGGGGGGGCATAAAGCTGTCCAACTCGTCTTCTTTAAAAAGTAATTTTCTACTGATAGCTGTTTTAGAGTTTACTAAACACCTTTAGTGCTGTCTTAACAGCAATGAAGAAGTGTCTGAAGTCCATTTTTTTACAAGCTGATGCTAGTAAAACGGCATTGCTTTTCAGCCCAGACTATTCCTTTGTGCTGATTTTGTTCCGCCTTAAAGAAGGTCCACGGTTGGTAGGCAGCAGTGTTTCTGAATGCCAGTTGCTGGAAAACCACAGGAGGGGATGGTGCTCTTACACTTGAATCCTGCTTGTGGGTTTCCTACAAGCAACTGTTCTGCCACTGTGAGAACAGGATAATGGACCAGATGAATCATTGGTCTATTCCAGCAGGCTCTTCGTATGTCAGGCTATCTTACCTGCTCACAGTGTTTAGTGCAGACTTAGATTGACTAGATATCTTGCAATAGTCCTTATCTTCATGGCCCTCCAAGCTGTCCTTAAATCCCCAAGGATTTAGAATGTATCAAGGAATCCCAAATCTTTTTGATCTCCAGATAGCTTCATTCTTATTTTCCATTGAAGCGGCACATTTTAAGTTGTCAGTGGGTGCCATTTGCTGTTTTAAAGAAGTGGCCATATTTGAATTTTGACTGAATTGTCACAAACCTAAAATTGTAGCAGAAGCCAGGCTCAGTATACCAGGAGTTTATAGAGTTTATATGGTCCAAGGTGATATTGCCCTTGAATATGTTTATTCAAATTACTCTATTTGTTCTAGTTTCACAGAGGTAGGGTAGTATAAATCTACTGGTAAAATATTTCCTATTTTTGTTATTTGTGTTAATATGTAATTCTACTGTAGACCAAAAAAAGAACTTTATTTTAATTTAAAAAGCTAAAAGGCCAGTGAATAAAAAGTGAAAATCTGAAACAATAAATGAGCAGAAAACAGGGGATCAGTGGTTAACTATGCTGAAATAGAAATAAATAGCCTTACCCATTTCTTTACCAATGCTTACAAATCATCCAGATGTGGAATTTCTAGATAGCTTTCTTTGCTCATTCTTGCTAAGTTCGTATGGCGGTTTTTATTTTTTGGCTTGGCGTTTGCACATTGTATTGTTTAAAATAGCTGATTTTATAGCATTGTATCTTTATAAATCCTGGGTTTTATTTTTTGAAGGTTGAGTGACAAGGTCTTTGGAGGTGGGGGGAAGATGCACTGGAAAATATTTAATTTTTAGAGAGGAAAATGCACAGTTTCATAAGGAAGAGGCTAAACCACCTCCCTTTATTCACTCACGGGCATCTAAAACACTACAGCTAGAAATAGAAACCCACAGTTTGGACATGTTTGTTGGTCCTTGTTGGTCAATCTACTTGGTGCACTTGTTCCCGAAGGTTTGCAGTGTCAGTCCCAGCATGTGCTCCAATAAGAATGAGAAAGTTTTTTGTTTTTTTAAATAAAACTAAAAATCAGAAACAGCATTAAAAAAATGATGAGTTACATGAGCTGGTATATATCTTTGCTGTCACACTTTTTAATATTATCAGTTTTACTGCAGCCATTTTAATAACAGTAGGATATAGTGCAGTATTACAATAATATCCACAAAATGTTTCTTGGCCCAGGTAAAACCTGTTGAACAAACAAATTCCATAGTTGTTGTTTTTTTATTATCAAATACCAATTGTCCCGCTACCAACTGATATTACTTGACTTTAATTTGAGATTCTGTCCTTAATGGAAAATGGACTTCCTCATATTTGACTACTGTGATCCAGAAAAGATCCCTTGCTTCTTGCACTTTGAGGGTATATGGAAACACCCTCGCCATTGTTTAAAATATGGCTACAAAGTTTTTAGTAAGTGAAATATTTAAAATCAGCCTGTTTTCCCTGTATACTATTAACCTTGAAAACCCCTTTTCTTGCTTTCTCTCTCAGTCAAGTACAGTGGAGTTGTTAAGACTTGTTGAAATAATATATAAATACCTATTTTGAAAGACAAGACAGTTTTCCACTCATGTCACTGTATCTGGGTCCTATTAATGCTTTCACAGCCTATTGGCTCACAAAGATCTTTTGTTTAATCATCAGATTTATTAATTTTTATTTGTTCTTGTAAGAATATGTGGAACAGAATGGGGACATTGTCTGTTCTTTAACTTCACAAACTTAATAGTTGGTTTATATCTTCCATGTTTTATGCAAAAATTAAAATCAATAAATATCTGTGCCCTGGGTTGAAGGTTACATGTTTAGGAAAGCACCAAAATGGTTGGAATTTTTTCTACATTTTTGTGAAGACTCTTTTTTGAAAGGAAGGGTACATATTTTTGTTGTGTAATATTTTCTATTTTTGAACGCATTTTCTTGGTACAAGACTGTTTTGTGGATTTTTTTGGTGAAAACATTATTTAAAAAAAGAAAAGAAAGAAAAAATAATTGAAAAGTTTGCCCTTAAGGATATGCTGCAGTCTTGAGTTTAAAACAAATGTGTTAAAGTTGGGGGATTGTATTGTTGTTTCTTTTGTAATTGTTACAAGAAGTTTGTATCCACTGCTGTTTATTTTGTTTCAGATGAGTAAGTAAAGGGATTGTTCTTGTTTTATTTTTTTTAAGGTTATTTATGAAATGTCTAAAACACTGGACTGTGACTTTGTGTACTACCCCTGTGTTCTCATTGAGCTGTTGGCAATCTCATTTCCCCTCCTTCCACCTTAAGGCAGACTAAGGTGAACGTAACAACAGATGTAAGGGAAACAAATGAACCTTCAATTCAAAGTCTGAGGGGAGAAAACCAAAGGTCAAAAGAGTTTCCTACATCTGCTGTACATAATCACCCCAGATGTTTTTCATCTCCTTCCTAGTTTAAATTTTCAAATGAGAAGGTGCTTTCCATGACGGATTCACAAAGGTCCTCTCAGGAGGGCCATGATTTCTGGTAAAGTCCACTAGGACATTATTGCCAGACATGCCATCCAAATTCCCAGGCATTATGTTGCCCAACAACATAATAAAAGGGGGGCACCATGCAGATTTTCATTGGCAATCTGTGACTGGTGGGAGCAGTAGCAATGACTGCTTTGAAAAGCTTGTTTTCTTATTACAGAAAGTATAGGTGCTAAGCCTAAGGGTGGTCAATAATTTCTACATGCATTGTCAATCTTTGAAGAAAGCAGAGACCTAAACTAGGAAGACTAAAGCTGTGATCGAAATGCTTTTTTAGTAGGAAGGAAGGGAACAGAGAGACGCCAACAGTCATAACACCATAAACACCATAAACTGGAGATATGTAACTGGGCTATGTTCAAGGCCAAGCAACATCTTTTCCATTCTTGACATAGAACACTGCCAAATCCTGAGCATGTCAAGCAAATAGAAAGCTAAAGAGTGGTCTTCATTTTCCCCTTCACTTCCCTTTCTTCTCCCCTCTTTGACTCTTTCAGTCTCTTGCCATTGTTCCACTTGCTCCAGAACTCTTCTGTGAGCACTTTCCCACCTTCCAGCAAAGCATTCCTTGTTTTCCAAACCTGAGTACAGCCAAGACTGAGTAAATCATGTGCCTTCTTTTCCTGCTTTATAATAGAACTAGCCTCCTGACTGTCTTTTAAGTTACACATTTTTAAAAAAGACATAGGAGGCTGTCAAAAAAAAGTGTCCAGTAAAATGATTTATGGAAGCTGTGGCAATTAACTCCCTGTTTGTATCCATGTCTAGGTCTTCCCAGAGAAACATTTCCCCTAATCCTTGTGCACACTACTTAACTTATCCAAAACTAACACTAAAGGGCTTGAGGCATTTTTGCCCCCATTTCCACTGTAGCCCAGTGAAAATTCCTACTATGAGTTCACACTTTTTTGCCCAGATTGTGGCCTTATTAAGACTTGTAACACTAAAAGTGGCAGTTCTGCTGTTGCCCATATTTTTTGGTGTTTTCATTAAAATATTTTTTACCCACAAGTTATTCTGGGGTTTTGCCTAGAGATCAATTATATTTAGACTTTATAATTTTGTGCTTCCCATATTATAATCCAATCCAGTCCAGTCCAGAGCCTTGCTGCCTCTTTGCTTTCCTCACATACTCTTCTGCTGCACTCTATGCTTTCCTGGTCATCTCATGTGTTTGTGAATGGGTAAGGAAAGCCAAAGGAAGACCCTGGTGATCAGGGAATGGTCTGAGAGAAGACAATTAAGATCTCATATCACTATGGACCTTAGAGGTGGAAGGGTTTATTAGCTGCCTAAGTAATTAAGAGCTGAATGCTGCAAATTTAACATATGATCTCCATATCAGAAATGGGGGTGGTGGTAATTTAATTGTGGCTTAATGGACAATCTGATATCACACAGCTTCTCCTATGCAATAACTAAGAAATTCACAAGGAGTTCCAGTAGTAAGAAAAGTTACTTTAATCCCATATTATTTTAATAATTAAAAGTATCCATGTATTCCTTGTTTGACTGTATGGGTGCATGTGTGTAGAGACAAAGGGTGCTGATCTAGAGCTCTTTGGTGCCGATAAGACAAAAAATTAAATTCCTTTTCCAGAACCTGTTTTTGACACGTGCGAAATAGAAGAATTAACTATATAACATGCAATATCTCAGCATTGAGAAAAAGAAGATGCTGAGATTTCTACAGTGCCTTATTTCTAATAGATGTTGGCACATAAGCACCCAGGTCCTCTTTTAAATCTAACTAAGTTGGATTCCAAGTTGTCACATTGGCACAGATGAAAGGGGAGAAGTGACCGAAGCTCTGAACAAACTATTCTAGCCGGATGGGCAGGTTGTTGTTGTTAGTTCAAATTCATTCTAAAAAAAAAGTCAAAATTCAAAACAAATCCCTTCCACCTTTTTGTGTCACTCATGGTGTTGCTATATTGGAAAAGACATTAATTGTCTGAGAACATCTGCCTATTTGATCTTACTATTACCCATTCACTATTGGCGTTTCTAAATCTACACAAGTCAGACATTTTTCGCTTCTGAAGTGTTTTCCAAAGGGCACATAAATGCCCAATTTATTTCATGTTAAATGCACTTTAAAAAAAAAGTTGGAGACTGTTTCAAATGCACAGGGGAAAGATAGTGCACTAATGTCTGAACCCAGTTCACTTTATCTCCAGTTATAATATACTCTCATGTGTGATGGGGTTACAGATATGTATTCACACATACACACAAAGCCGGAAGTGTGAAAGGAGATTAGTCTCCCTTTTCACAGCTACAAAACCAGATTTTTCACAAACACAGAAGCAGCAGAGGAATAATAGTTGGACTCTTGAAACAGATCACAAATACAAACAGCTACTTGCAAGTAACTTGGTCCTTTCTGTATGTTCAATAACTACAGTAGGAATGGATTGTAACGGGAAGAAAAAGGAACGGTGCTAAATGAAAGCAACTGAATGATTGGGCAAAAACTATTACAATCTAAATGACACAGTTCAGGTTTTGTACTTTTTGATTAGTTTTTTTGTTCACTGACCCACCCAACAAAAAAGTAACAAAACCTGTAACAAAAAGCCCCTGTTTATGGAAGATGTCAGAAATCTCTTAACTTTTGGCCTTGCTCTCAATCACTCTGTGCAAAAATCTGTACATTTCTGAACTAAATGTAGTTCGTTTGTTTTTTTTAAAAAAAACCCTTTTTGAAGCACCTTAATGTGGCTTCCCATTCCAAGAGTGGTAGCCACCCTTTTTCCTTTGAGCACCTTATTGATGTGTTATGCTATCTGCTGTCTTTTTGTTACCTGTTAGCTGAATGGCTGGCTGTTAACATATACAAATGTGTGCAGGAGCAAGGTATGACTTGCGTGTGTCCACAGCATTCCACACATACAAGCCATCATACAAGACAATACACTTGCGCACATGCAAACACACAACAGTGATATTTCTATTAAGTGAACTTCTATCCATGTTTTCCCATTCCTTGGTCCAGCATTTTGAAGGGTTGACTATATAATGTATGATTCCAGTGCTGATTTCAAAACTTGCCCTATCTTTCTGCTTTTTTAGTATGCTTTTTAAAGCATTAGAATTTCTCTATGTTTGAGGACTGGGTAATTTCATACATTGGGCAAAGAAATGTCCCCAAAATCATTAGTAACTGAGTGAATGGGAAAAATTACATTGAAGACTAATCCTGCAGTCTTTACATAAACTAAAACAATGATTTCCAAATGTAAAGGCTTCAAGACAAGATCCCTTTTGAGCAAAGATGCTTCTCCTGGAGATACTAGTTTCTGCCTAATCCAAAGTGTGTTGTAGTGGCTGTAAGTGTACTTATACATAAACACAAAAACACACCTTTATACAGTGCAACATGGTTTGAGAAAATGAGACAAGCAGGTCAAAAGTTTCGAGGGAATACTGAGTTCCTTTTTTTTCCTCTCATTTTACTCTGTAAATGGTATGTCAGTTATAAAGCAAGTAAACTGAGAATTGTTTTTAAAAACCTTGCATACGCCTTTTCTATCAAGTGCTTTAAAATATAGAATAACTACACACATCCTGCCAGTTTTTTCTTACAGTGAGAGTATCCTTACCTGCCATTTAATATTAGCCTCGTATTTTTCTCACGTATATTTACCTGTGACTTGTATTTGTTATTTAAAACAGAAAAAGGAAAAAAATAAAATTAACTGTAGCGCTTCATTATACTATATTATTATTATTGTGACATTTTGGAATACTGTGAAGTTTTATCTCTTGCATATACTTTATACGGAAGTATTACGCCTTAAAGATACGGAAATAAATTTTACAAGGTTTCTGTTTTGTGTGGAAGAGTAATCGATGTTGCTAAGAATGATGTTTGTTATTTTGGGTTTTTCTTTTTTCTTTTTTTAATGTTACCAGCACTTTTTTTGTAAGTTTCACTTTCTGAGGTATTGTACAAGTTCACACTGTTTGTGAAGTTTGAATATGAAGGAATAATTAAAAAGAAAGAAAGAAATGTCTGTCTCTGTTGTTTTACTATTGTACTGGATCACATGAAAACTTTCCTGTGGATATATTATGTATGGAACACTCTAGAAGACCACAGCCTTCAGTATGATCTCAACCTTCCCTTACATCAGAGGACAGAGTTTAGAGCCACTTCTGGTCTTTGCTCTTGGACCTAGAAGCCCCAACTCATACCTCAGTATTTAGAATACTGTACCCTAGCTGAGAACTACTTCGAGAAGCAACAAGACCCAAGTCAGTGCCGGGTTTACATACCGTATAAGCTAAACAAGCTATAGCTTAGGGCCCCACTCTCTTGGGGGGCCCCCCAAAAAAAATAAAGGAAAAAAACTGGATGTGCATTTCCAAAATATAAGATAAAAAAACAAATAATATAAAACCTTAATCTTAATTGTATTTCAGTTCAACAAGTTCAGTATATATTTTGTTATGTGCAAATGGCTTTAGATACCTATTAGGTCCATATAGCATATATTCAACATAAAAACCAGCGACAATTTGTTGTTGACAAACGGCATCTGGACCCCATTACCCTAGGGCCTCATCAAACCTAAATCCGGCCCTGGACACAGTGCATTTTCACATACATTTTGTTGTAAGGTAACTCACAATTTATGTGGATTTAACTTGCACATATTCAGCTTTATTCACTTGGGAATTAAAAAATAAATAAATAGAAAGGGGTCTGGCATCCAAGAAAAAATACTTTTGCAATCCTACCCACCATGGAACCCAATGTATTTTTACAATACGTGATTGTGGCTTTAGGTGCTATCCCCAGAACGTAACACCAGCATAAGCTAAAGTCTGTACTATATTGCTATCTCCTTCAGGACTACTGCTTAAGGGAGATCTCATAAGAAGCCAATTGGTTTTTCAGCCTGGCCTTCTAAACTGATAGTCTCATACCACCTGAGCACATTAGGACACATGAAGCCTTTGGGTGGGTGGTATGACTCTGTAGTATAGAAGGGTGGGTGGTATGACTCTGTAGTATAGAAGGGTGGGGAGAGCAGCATAAGAAACTGACAAACTCCAATGATATAACAGCAGGGGTAGCTAACATGGTGCCCTCTGGATGTTTGCCAATGCTGGCTGTTAATCACAGTGTCTCCAGTTCCAATATGAGTCATGGCTCCAGGCTCATCTCTGGATGTGCTGCTGTAAGTGCTGCTGCTTCAGGACAGCCTTGGAGGCAAAACTCCACTCTACCGCCCCCTGAGACTTCTATCTCCACTTTCTATGGTGTGACCTTCACTTGGTGCCTTTTTCACCTTAGCAGAGGAAGCAGGCCAAGGCTGCAGTGGCCAGCATACTTGAGGGTAATAAAACAAGCAAGGGGAAAGTTCTATTAATTCCATGGAGGTAAAGAGACAAGGGGCGGTATCCATTTCACATGTGCAAGGATTTCCTCTTGCAGAACGGTTCTTCCTACTAACTCTTTGTGGCACTCCACACCCAACCCTCCAGTGGGTTGGTGTAACCCCTACAAAAGATTCAGGGGACACACCCAGGTGGGCAGAGAATTCCATTGCGCAAGCAGAAATCCTCCTGCTGACACAGAACATGTTACTTGGATGGCTTTGGAGTGTTGGCTTTGGAGTCCATCACTCAGCAAAGCCTCTCTCAGCCAACAAACTAAAAGAAATAAATTACAGACTTCTTCCTACAGCCACTCAGAAATGCAAATTAAAAGTTGAAATGGGGAAGAACAGCAAAGAAAGATACTCTTTAAGCTAGGAGAACTGGAAAGACAGGGATTGGCATCTATGGCTGGCCTTATTTCAATACCTTGCTATAGGCACAAGACCACAAAGTTCATTATTGCTGTATTGGATTGTTGCTTCTGAAAAGGAGAGACTATAAAGTCAGCTGGGTGGAAAGAAGAACTAACGGTAAAGTATTCCATCACACATTGATAACGGCTTAACAGGAACAGCACCATTATGCCAAATACTTGGTTATTTCTTTTCATTGCTGATTGTTCTCAAAGCGCACTTAATCCAACTCATTGCTCTTTGGCAAGACTTACATCTAATGAATTCACTAGAAATTTCTCATAAGAAAATGAATATACAGAGCAGAATTGTTTCTAATCCATTTTAATTTTCAAATAGGCATCATCTTAATGGGAAAACTTTCCACATGAAAATGTGATCAGCTCTAAGAAACGCTCAGATGTATAAAAGGTAACTCTGCTACCAGTAAGCCGATATGTAGTGTGGCTCGATGACTATTGAAATAAATGACTATTCTTTTGAAATAAAAGGCCCTAACTGAAGGAAGGGAGAATCTTTTTCAGCTGAAGGCCCAGATCCAGAAATCCATGGACTATTTTGACAAGTAGGTGGAGCCACACATGTCAATCAAGTGATGTCACATGACACCAGGAGATTCAAAGTTAAAGCCACAGGAGCAAGCAGAGGTTTATCTCTGATATCAGTGCAGTAGTCTCACAATACTAAGATTGAATATACTGTATATCTACCTACTGCTGCCTTTTGTTTTTATCAAGCCAGCAGAGGCTTATATCCGGCAATGTGCCAACACTAACATCAGAGATCAGTCTGCTTGCTCTTTGATAGTAAAAGGCTGCAGCAGAGGCTTATCCCACAATGCTAAGATCAGGAATGCTAAGATCTGCCTGCTGCCTTTTAAGATAGGGTTACCAGACGTCCACATTTCCAGGTACAGTCCCCGGATTTGCGAACAAGTCCCCGGACAAATTCCATCCCCGGAATGTCCCCAGATTTCATCTAACGTCCCCAGGAAACGCAGCAGTGGCAGTCTCAGCAGCCCGGAGCAGTTGGCTCTGGCTGCTCAGAAGTCCCCATATGATGGTGGTGCAGGGGCTCTAAGATGCAGCTTCTATGCTGCCTCCACATTCCCTGACCCCAGCAACTAAGCTGTGAAGGGAGGCTTCACGCTGCCTATCAGAGCTTGCGTGCAAGCAGGAGGGGGCAGGGATCTCTCACTTAGGCAACTGGAAGCCTCCCTTCCCAGCTGAGGGATCCCTGCCCCCTCCTGCTTGCACACAAGTAGGAATGGGGTTGGGGTTGCTCCGATGGAAAGGGAGCCATCGCACTGCCCAAGCCTCGCCGCCACCACTGTTCTTGGCCCTCCTCCTCCACCTTCCATGCTTGACCCACCACGCACCGCTTCACCACCACCACCACCGAAGAACCAACAACTCAGGCTCATGGAGAAAAGAGATAGAAGCCTTGGAGGAAGGGGAAACGTGGCAGTCAAGGCGGCGGCCGCCCCTCTGCCACCGCTATCGGTGCAGCATCAACGTCCCAAACGTGTAGTATTGAATTAATTAATTAATTAAAGTGTCCCTGGATTCATTGAAAAAAAATCTGGTAACCTTATTTTAAGAGCTGTGCAAATGCTTATGTCCGATATTAGCACTGTGACACCATGGTTTAATTTTATGGATTTAATGGAAGCATGGATTTATTTAAGTTTTGCAGCATTTCCATCCTTGCTGTGTGTGTATAAGCACATGTATCTAAATATATTACATATACACAGGCATACTTTTAAGGACTATGCACTCAGCACAGGAGTTTTGCTGGATTTGGTTCTGACACACGCACATGCATACTGTTGCATGCCACCGAAATCTCCAAGCCGTGTGAGATTCCAGGGGTTCCAGGCGCTTACCCAAGGCTCAGTTTCCTTGCAATGTGGTGCAGGTGCACTGCACATGGGGGGGCTGTTGTGCATGCATAATGTTGGGCCATACCAGCAGGGATGCATTGACGATCACAGGTGGGCAAAAATCACCCTCCGAGCCTCCCACCCCACACCCTGCACACCAGCACTCACCCAGGAGTGGTGGGAGATGGTGGCCCCCTCAGTATTGGAGGGCACAGCCCCCTGCCTCAAAATATTGAGGGGATGGAAGCCCCTTGCACCCCCTACACCCAGCCCCCCTGCTGTGTTGTCTTTATGATATATGATTTTAAGAAATATTATTATGATACTAATAAAGGGGTCCCAACTCTACAATTCCATAATTCTATGAGGGGATCACACCATTAACACCCCAAGAAGGTATTGTTTCTCCCATGTCCACAGTCTTGGATTCCAGCAGAAATCAGGCATATCTCCATCTCTCGGCTGCTCAGCCTGCTTCTCGTTTCTACCTCATACAAACCTCAAGTCTGGCTTTTGCCTTTCTAACTAACATACATTTGAGGGAAGGGAGGCTCACCCATTTGCCTCTGGCACACAGCAACATCCCTTTTTACCTTGACAAAACATGCTTAGGCCATTACCAATAAATTTTTATGGCTATTCCAGCAATTGAATCCTTGTTGGATCCATGAATTAGAAGGGACTCCGGTATACAGTCATGCCTCAGTTTGCGACCACAATTCGTTCCGCGGAGCCAGTTGCTCCCCGAGTTTGCTGTAAACCGAGGGGCTCTTCTGCACGTGCGCGAAGCACCGAAAGAGCGCTTCTGCGCATGTGCGCGCCGTGGAACCCAGATGTAAACACTTCCAGGTCCGCAGCGGTCGCAAACCGATCGGTTGCAAACGGAGGCAGTCGCAAACCGAGGTATGGCTGTACAGCCTTTTTGTTGTTTAGTCGTTTAGTCGTGTCTGACTCTTCGTGACCCCATGGACCATAGCACGCCAGGCACTCCTGACCTGCACCACCTCCCGCAGTTTGGTCAAACTCATGTTCGTAGCTTCGAGAACACTGTCCAACCATCTCTTCCTCTGCCGTCCCCTTCTCCTAGTGCCCTTTCCCAGCATCAGGATCTTTTCCAGGGAGTCTTCTCTTCTCATGAGGTGGCCAGAGTATTGGAGCCTCAGCTTCACGATCTGTCCTTCCAGTGAGCACTCAGGGCTGATTTCCTGAAGAATGGATAGGTTTGATCTTCTTGCAGTCCATGGGACTCTCAAGAGTCTCCTCCAGCACCATAATTCAAAAGCATCAATTCTTCGGCGATCAGCCTTCTTTATGGTCCAGCTCTCACTTCCATACATCACTACTGGGAAAACCATAGCTTTAACTATACGGACCTTTGTAGGCAAGGTGATGTCTCTGCTTTTTAAGATGCTGTCTAGGTTTGTCACTGCTTTTCTCCCAAGAAGCAGGCGTCTTTTAATTTCGTGACTGCTGTCACCATCTGCAGTGATCAAGGAGCCCAAGAAAGTAAAATCTCTCACTACCTCCATTTCTTCCCCTTCTATTTGCCAGGAGGTGATGGGACCAGTGGCCATGATCTTGGTTTTTTTGATGTTGAGCTTCAGACCATATTTTGCGCTCTCCTCTTTCACCCTCATTAAAAGGTTCTTTAATTCCTCCTCACTTTCTGCCATCAAGGTTGTGTCATCTGCATACCTGAGGTTGTTGATATTTCTTCCGGCAATCTTAATTCCGGCTTCGGATTCATCCAGTCCAGCCTTTCGCATGATGAATTCTGCATATAAGTTAAATAAGCAGGGAGACAATATACAACCTTGTCGTACTCCTTTCCCAATTTTGAACCAATCAGTTGTTCCATATCCAGTTCTAACTGTAGCTTCTTGTCCCACGTAGAGATTTCTAAGGAGACAGATGAGGTGATCAGGCACTCCCATTTCTTTAAGAACTTGCCATAGTTTGCTGTGGTCGACACAGTCAAAGGCTTTTGCATAGTCAATGAAGCAGAAGTAGATGTTTTTCTGGAACTCTCTAGCTTTCTCCATAATCCAGCGCATGTTTGCTATTTGGTCTCTGGTTCCTCTGCCCCTTCGAAATCCAGCTTGCACTTCTGGGAGTTCTCGGTCCACATACTGCCTGAGCCTGCCTTGTAGAATTTTAAGCATAACCTTACTAGCGTGTGAAATGAGCGCAATTGTGCGGTAGTTGGAGCATTCTTTGGCACTGCCCTTCTTTGGAATTGGGATGTAGACTGATCCTTTCATATCTCCAATTTTCTTGAACAGATCTCTGGTTTTCCCCATTCTGTTGTTTTCCTCTATTTCTTTGCATTGCTCGTTTAAAAAGGCCCTCTTGTCTCTCCTTGCTATTTTTTGGAAATCTGCATTCAGTTTCCTGTATCTTTCCCTATCTCCCTTGCATTTTGCTTGCCTCCTCTCCCCCGCTATTTGTAAGGCCTCGTTGGACAGCCATTTTGCTTTCTTGCATTTCCTTTTCCTTGGGATGGTTTTCGTTGCTGCCTCCTGTATAATGTTACAAGCCTCCATCCATAGTTCTTCAGGCACTCTGTCCACCAAATCTAAATCCTTAAACCTGTTCCTCACTTCCACTGTGTATTCAAAAGGGATTTGATTTAGATTGTATCTTACTGGCCCAGTGGTTTTTCCTACTTTCTTCAGTTTAAGCTGAAATTTTGCTATAAGAAGCTGATGATCTGAGTTACAGTCAGCTCCAGGTCTTGTTTTTGCTGACTGTATAGAGCTTCTCCATCTTTGGCTGCAGAGAATATAATCAATCTGATTTCGATGCTACCCATTTGGTGATATCCATGTATAGAGTCGTCTCTTGTGTTGTTGGAAAAGAGTGTTTGTGATGACCAGCTTGTTCTCTTGACAGAACTCTATTAGCCTTTGCTAATAGAGCCTTGGAGTTCATTCTGAACTCCAAGGCCAAACTTGCCAGTTGTTCCTTTTATCTCTTGAGTCCCTACTTTAGCATTCCAATCCCCTGTAATGAGAAGAACATCCTTCTTTGGTGTCATTTCTAGAAGGTGTTGTAAGTCTTCATAGAATTGGTCAATTTCACTTTCTTCAGCACTGGTAGTTGGTGCATAAACTTGGATTACTGTGATGTTAAAATGTCTGCCTTGGATTCGTATCGAGATCATTCTGTCATTTTTGAGATTGCATCCCATTACAGCTTTTACCACTCTTTTGTTGACTATGAGGGCCACTCCATTTCTTCTATGGGATTCTTGCCCACAGTAGTAGATATGATAGTCATCCGAACTGAATTCGCCCATTCCCTTCCATTTTAGTTCACTGATGCCCAGGATGTCAATATTTATTCTTGTAATCTCATTTTTGACCACATCCAGCTTACCTCCATCCATTCCAGGTCCTACATTCCAGGTTCCTATGCAATAATTTTTCTTTACAGCATCGGACTTTCCTTTCGCTTCCAGGCATATCTGCAACTGAGCGACCTTTCGGCTTTGGCCCAGCCGCTTCATCAGCTCTGAATCTACTTGTACTTGTCCTCCGTTCTTCCTCAGTAGCATGTTGGACGCCTTCCGACCTGAGGGGCTCATCTTCCAGCGTCATAACTTTTATATGCCTGTTGTCTTTGTCCATGGAGTTTTCTTGGCAGGGATACTGGAGTGGCTTGCCAGTTCCTTCTCCAGGTGGATCACGTTTAGTCAAAACTCTCCACTATGACCTGTCCATCTTGGGTGGCCCTGCATGGCATAGCTCATAGCTACTCTGAGTTATTCAAGCCCCTTTGCCACGACAAGGCATTGATCCATGAAGGGGCTGTACAGCCTACACTCCTCCAATCTCACTATATAAGGGATATCTTGAAAAATAGCATCCAGTGCACAGCTGCAAAAGGTCAACGCACATATACATACATGCTAGCCTTCTTGTTGACATTGTAAAGTAATTTCATAAACCTGGTGACATTACGAAAAGGAAGGAGCAACCAGGAATCATTTCAGAGTAAAATACCATCCATATATGCAGTTTCTACTACAGTACTTAATTTTTCAGCAGCCAGTGTAAACAGCATACCACAGCTATCTATTATTAACGCTCTAATTCAACAAACATATAAAGTTCTGATCTCTATTTTTAAAACAATGGCTTAATTTTTAAAAAAATCTTGACACGAAGAGCATCAACACAGTTCCTCAAGCCACATGTGTGGGGCAGGATGTTAGCTTGCTGCTCCTCTCTCTCACCCCAAGTTATCCTTCTGTAAATAGTAACACTTAATTGATTTACCACAACTAGTTCTGTGTTTTCCAACAGAATTACATGACCACTATAAACTTAACTGGCCAATAATACTAAATCTAAACCATACTAAAATTATTTTATCATGTTTTTAATGAGATATCATTTTGGAGAATGATTTTGGAGGCCCTCCCCAATCACCAGGCTGGAGCCCACATCATCCTAGGGTTAGGAAAACAATAGCCCAGTCATCTTAGGGCAGGAGCCACCAATCTTTTTGAACCAGTGGACACATTTTCAATTTTTAGAGAAAGCCGGGGGTGCCAGTCACAAAATAGCTTCTGGGGGAGGGGAGGGGCATAACACAAAATGGCTGCCATAGGGAGTGTGATAACACAAAATCAGAGAGGCAGTCAGCCCTGGCAACCTTATGCTTACCATGGGAAGTCAGCTATGTCCTGCAGTTCCTGACTGTGGAGATCAATTAGTACTGTATAGATTTTACACATACACACAAACACTGATGCTTTTGCTGTCTAATAGCAAAAAGAAGCATTTCTCAGTAACAGGGAAAATATACAAGATGGTCGCACCACAATCACACTAATTTCACAGAAATCGCTTAGAAAGCCTCAGCACATTTTGCCCCACATCTTACTCTCTAGGAGAGTTAGAGACTTACTTTTTTAAAAGCTCAGAGCCTGGTGCACCTGTCATAAGGGCAAAACAACAGGCAAGAGGCCAGTCTTGTCCAGTCTCACCAAAAAATTGGAATACACAGGTGTTTGCTTTGATTTCTATCCTGAAAACAAAGGTAAGACGATCCAGAAACCTAATCAGGGAGAAACATCTGTTGGAATGTTCCACCTGGATATATGTGTAAATAAAAACCTCGCCACCAGTCATTATTCCAAGGTATGTGCCGACACCTTTCAATGATGTTAATAGGCAGGGAGTTCCAAATTGTAGGTGCTGCCACACTAAAATACTGATTTCTTATTGACACCTGAAACAAGTAGGTGCCACCTGTAACAATGCCAGGCTGTGGTGACTCAAGGAGAAACAGAAAGTGCTGCCCTGCTGCCACTGCCTGCACAGCTGATACCACTGCCAAAAAAGCACCACCAGCATCAGTGCTGATTTCCAGAGCCGCTTCTCCACTGGAGGTGCCACCTCAGGAGCTTCTGCCGCCTGAGGCAGTGCCTAATGGCTGCGCCAGCCCTAATACCAGTTTGCCAGATTGAACTCACTGAGTGGGCACAAATGAGGTAAGGAAATTCTGCAAGTAAAGTGGCCCCATGCTGCCGAACATGAGCCAATTCTCTTCCCAAAGCCCTGTGTTTGCCAGGTTGCAGAACTCCTCCTAGCCTGCAAGCAGGGAGGGAGAGTGGAACAATGAGGAACAGGGCAAGAGAAGCCATGGATGGCTGCATCATCTCCAATGACAAGGTAATAACTTTTAAATACTAGCTATTTTGCAACACTAGGGACCCAGGTGGCGCTGTGGGTTAAACCACTGAGCCTAGGGCTTGCTGATCAGAAGGTCAGCGGTTCGAATCCCTGTGACGGGGGTGAGCTCCCGTTGCTTGGTCCCAGCTCCTGCCAACCTAGCAGTTCGAAAGCACGTCAAAATGCAAGTAGATAAATAGGAACCGCTACAGCGGGAAGGTAAACGGCGTTTCCGTGTGCTGCTCTGGTTCACCAGAAGTGGCTTTGTCATGCTGGCCACATGACCTGGAAGCTATACGCCGGCTCCCTCGGCCAATAATGCGAGATGAGCGCGCAACCCCAGAGTTGGTCACGACTGGACCTAATGGTCAGGGGTCCCTTTACCTTTACTTTTACTTTGCAACAATACTAACCCAATCCCTGTCCTGGAAAGAAAATGGACATATACATATAGCTCTCTCTATATACCCACACTCACATATACAAGAGCTAATTGTTCAATTTGCAACTGCTTCAAAATATTTAATCATAACACTGGAAAAACCCAACAGGATTTTCCAAAATGTGTTCCTTGCATCCAAAGAAATAATTTTGGGTTGTTAAAATACTTTCCTGCAGTTCTCTGTGTGCCCACTTGGTGTCCCACTGGGACCACGTAGAAGAACACAGAACACTATTGAAAGGTAAAGCAGCCAAAGAGAAAGAAAAGGCACACATTACTCGAGGAGCAAACATATGTAAGTTACCAGGAAAGATTTGCCAAACACCTTGTCACAGACAAAGTGCAAAACTCAAATGTATTGTCAACACGCCAACCCGATCTCTGAGAGATGAGAGACTCCAGGGGCTCTGGTGATTACCCAGCGTTCAGCTTCCTTAGATTGAAGGTCAAGGGGGGCAGTGGTGTCTTTAGGACATACGGTTTCATTTGCACATACTGTATATACAACCAGAACATAGGCTGGAGAGGCTCACAGCATTAACATCCCCAGAGATTTTGCTTCCCCTTTAGGTTTCTAGGAAAGACCCAAAGTCCAGCATACAGCAAACTTGTCTCTGTGTCTTCAGCTTCCAGTCTGCTCTTTCAGCTCACTCATATAACTCTGGCTATTGTTTTCCTAAACTGCAGCTAGATGAGGGGAGTGTGGGGAAAGGCCTCCCCATTTATTCTATGGCACAGAGAAACTTCTTTGAATATGCTAAATCATGGTACTTAACTAGTTAGCCCTTACTTTGGTAATGGAACTGGTTTGGTCTTGTTCCCTTTATGCACTACAATCTCCCAGCCTCTTTCTTTTGATGCCTCCCTTCGGCATTATCTGTTAGAACTATCAAATACATCTTTCTTCCTATTATGACACCCCTGTAGTTCCTACATTTATTCACATCCTGTGCTAACCATTCCACACAGTCATAAAAGAGAGCCCCATCAAGCCTAGGTGGGCTGTACATTTACACTGCAAAATTCTAGCTATTTTCAGACCATTTGTATTGCTAAAATGGGTATGCTAATGTCAAAGGCTCAATCCTTGTTTGCTCAGAAAGGGAACAGAGAGAGAGAGAGAGATGCAGTTTTTTGACCTTTGCTGATAACATTGCTGCAGTTATTAGGAGGTATAAATAATAAATAACCACCACAAACGCTCTTAGAATACGTACACTGCTTCATTTTTAACAATTTAATCTTGAATTTACCCAAGCATGGGCATCTGATACTTGGCTGCTGCAAATCTTATGACCATCCCTGTCTTCTGAAATAGCATGCCTGGTTTGAATCTGTGTTATTGCCAGTCGAAGATCAGTTGTACTAACCCATGGCAAGTGAGCTCATTGCATGGTGTAGGAATAAGGTGGTCTTTTAAGTACACTGGCCCCAGGTTCTTTAATGCTTTATTATATTATATACTAATAGTAAGACCTTGAAGGCGGCTTGGTAACATACTGGCAACCAGTGCAATTTCTTCAACACAGTTGTTATATTAGTAGCCAATGCTTGATAGCAACCAAGCTGTAGAATTCCACAGCAGAGTGTTTGAAGCACTTTGTACTCCTGACCTCCCTTATCCTTATCCTTATCCCCCCCCCTCTTAAAGACAGACCCATTTTACTTATGAAGAATTGAGACAGAGTGGGGAGCATGCCTAACATCATATTATTTGTAGCCAGTTGCACAGTGATAATTTTTGTTCCTGTGTAAGTTTTGGTTTATTTTTGCTTGATTCTAATATGTTAATATGAATGTTATAATATTGTTATAAATTATTGCAATATTTCCCAACTATATTGTATAATTTTTAGTGGGAGGGACTGTAGCTTAAGAGTACATGCTTTGCAAACACCTCGTCTATGGAGGAGGAGGAAAATTTGCCTATGGCACAGCATGTATGCAAATCTGAGTCCTCTTTTGTGAGCAGCGCAGAGCGCACAATCAACATAGAGTGTACCTGGGCCAAAAAGAAAAAAGGTGCCCTCACACAAATTCATGGCAGAGGCAAAATTAGAAAACTATACTACACCAGATCTCGATTTCCTAGTTAATATGCAGCCCACACCCATTGACTCATGAGTGATACCATCAAAACCAGTGGCATTTCTTTGAATTAAATGAATTAGTGTGCTGTGGAATCTTACAAACCAATAAAGATGGCCTTTTTGTCAGAAAAGCCAAACGCTAGAATCAAGGACATAGACAACTTGTTAAATTTCATCATTTGATAAACATCTGTAAGGAGATGTCCTCATTTGGGCCAGATTAAATGTTATCACTCCTCCAGAGTCTCCTGGAGTCTCCCGGTGCTGGAGGAGACTCTTGAGATTCCCATGGATTGCAAGAAGATCAAACGTATCCATTCTGAAGGAAATCAGCCCCGAGTGCTCACTGGAAGGACAGATCCTGAAGCTGAGGCTACTTTGACCACCTCATGAGAAGAGAAGACTCCCTGGAAAAGCCCCTAGTGTTGGGAAAGATGGAGGGCACAAGGAGAAGGGGACGACAGAGGACGAGATGGCTGGACGGTGTTCTTGAAGCTACAAACATGAGTTTGACCAAACTGCGGGACGCAGTGGAAGACAGGAGTGCCTGGCGTGCTATGATCCATGGGGTCACGAAGAGTCAGACACGACTAAACGACTAAACAACAACAAAAATGTTATTACTCCAGCTCTATCTTGTAGATAAACTGAATTACCTACAGTCTCCACACACCCCACCCCTTCTATGATTCCCCAAATCACATAGGGGGCAGACTATTATTGGATTGACCAATATTAGTCATATCCAGAGTAAATCAAATTATTTTCAGGGGTCTACTCTTGAGTATGATTTAAGATGGATAACACCCTTTCCTTCCCACTCTTTTAACTTTTCATTTGCGTTTTTGTGATTTGGTATATTTAAAATGAGGAAGCTTTCTAGAGAGTTTGTAAATGTGTCTTGGTGGAAAACCTGCTGTGCTGCATAAAATTGTGTTTCATTTCATTAGAATGATGGTTTCAGTCAGAGATTTAGTTGGTTCTATAAGTTTCTATAAAGATAATAAATGTAGAACGACTGGTAGTTCAAAAGCCTATTTGTACTCCTTTCAAACAGGAGACTCAGGAGATAATATATTTGAAGGGGTTCCCGCCTCAACTACCTTCCCCTTGGTAGTGTTTGCAGAAATGAGTTTTTTTTTTGTTTTTTGTTTTGTTTTTTGTTTTAATGATGTTTCATTGGCCTGGTTTTCATCAATACAATCCACCTTTTCAGTTCATATGCAAATACCTTGGCTTCATGGCAATCAATTTCTCCCCAGCCAGGAGCACAGCTGCTTCTCATGAATACAAGAGGTTTACTCTGAAGAACTGTCACTGTGTGTTCCTTTATTCACTTGTGTGGAACAAATGCCAAAAGAATGCTGTATTTTAGGGGGAACTTTTGGATCTCACCATGCTGTTTATTACAGTCATCACATTAAACAAAGCCAAGCATGGCAAGGTCTACTGTACATAATAAATAGGGATTTCGTTCCTTTTAACAGTGGGAAATATCTTTCAGAATGGAGGCATTGCAAATTCTAGGTTTGGGCTGAATAAGAAAATCCATACGCTGAAAAGCTTTTCATCTTAGAAAGACATTAACATGAGCAACGGTAGAAACTGGGGGGGGGGGTGAGCGTGAGAGGAATTGTCAGAAAGAATATGCACTTAAATAGGGCAAGCTCTCACTACACAGCTTTGGTGAGTCAATTTTTTAAATAAACCCCAAGATATAAATAAATGAATAAATTAGAGAAATACCACAAGTCTCCACTGACCATCTGCCTTGTGTTCTCATTCGGCATTTTGCCAGACGCACAATGCTAACACTTGAATCTTGAGGAGAGATACAGGAGGAAGGTGGCTACCTTATGTATTAGTTGTGTCCTTCAAAAGATGGGAAAGCTGTGGTGTAACTCCATTCTCTCCAAGCAAGCATGAACTTTGGAATCATTGCAATAATCTATTTTTGTTTGTTTGTAATTCTCAACACAGTTAAAAGACAATCCTGAAATTTTGTTAGCCCATCTTAAGGGAGATTTTCTAAAAGTAATTATAATTCATACCTGGTGAGACTGGTCACAATACTGCAGGCATGCCCTTTTGCCATCTCAGCATTTCCTGACAGAAATTAACATGCCCTAATCCACCAAAAGAGTAGTTTCTGGAGCTCCTGGAACTAATGGGGCAGGAGAAGAGGACTATAGGAAAAGGCATAAATTAATAAGAAGGAATCAGCTGTGAGTCCTAGTCCCTGCATTGCAGGCCTTTTTTCACCTAGTCTGGGAGGGCAAGGCCCTGCCTGACTCCAGCTGTCTCTTAGTACAGACCCAGGTCATTGAGTCTGAGCTTCCACAGCTGCTACCAGTGAAATACCACTGGCAGAAACATCAGCAAATAGCTGTGTGAGTGTTATGAAAGGGTTCACATGTATATTTGATGAAGTTTGGAAGCCTATCATATATACACACAAAAACAAAGTAATTTTTATATGGTTTCCCTTTGGTTCCAAGAGGCCGCATTGCAAATTGGTATTGGCATCAGATGCAGCGTGAATCAGTTTGTAACTTCCAATGTGAGGAGAATGGGTCCATCGTTTCCTGTATGCTTTCTGTGATTCTTCTTTAGCTGTCACGGATACGTGAAAGATGAATATGAAAGTCTCAAAAGCATTAGGTGTTTTGTCATTTAGAAGGGTGTGTTACCAGGACATTTCATAAGTATCACAAGGTTTGCTCAGTATACATCTACTGGGTGTTTTAGATGACTAGAAAAATAAATATACAATTTTCACTGAAGGTGTAAATGGCAGCTGTATTAGGAACATGCATGCCACTTTCAAAAGAGCAGAGAGGAGTGAAGGTGATTGATTTTTTAAAAGCCTATTGGGAAAGCTGTCCTGCCTTGACCATTCTAGATACAGTATTTGGATATATTTATTCCGTACTTCAACCCAGCAATCATAGGGTAAGTAGTAACAGGTCATGGGACAAACACCTGCAGAAGCAGTCTTCCATTGTTTTATGAGTTACAGTGGTACCTCGGTTTACAAACACAATTGGTTCCGGAAGTCCGTAACTTAACCTGAAGCGTACTTAACCTGAAGCGAACTTTCCCATTGAAAGTAATGTAAAGTGGATTAATCCGTTCCAGACGGTCCACAGAGTACTTAAACTGAAAATACTCAAACCGAGGCGTACTTAAACAGAGGTATGACTGTAAAGTGATGCTAGCTGCCAAGGCTGCCAACTTAAAATTGGGGGGGGGGGGTGGAGAGACGGTAAGCCCAGGGTTCAGCAAGGTTTATCTTGCCTGGGCTAGATTGGTCCTGCGGAGAACCCTCTGTGGGCCAGATCGTGTGTGAGAGAGAGAGCACGGTTTTCGGCGTCTGAGTCTGCGTAGACGTGGTTTTTGGTGTCTGTGCATGCGCAGACGCGATTTCCGGTGCTGCGGAAGCGAGGCACTGCGCTGGTTTAGCGCAGTGCATGAGCAGGCAACTCAGTTCGTGGGCGGCTTGTGGGCCGGTCAAATTACCTCTGCGGGCCACTTCCAGCCCATGGGCCTTAGGTTGCTGACCCCTGGCATAATCTATCACAAGTTGTGACATACGCACATCATTTGAATGGCAATGCCCATCAACTGTGGGGGCCCCCAGCCCCCTCAAATACTGGGGGGGGAACCTCAGGCCCTTGGAGTTGGCTCCTATGCTAGCTGTGTGGAATAACAAATCTACCTTCTTCACACTGGTGCATTGCCTTAGCTTGACTAAAGCCTTGTCAGCATTTCTGCTTTTCACATAATCCAGACAGAAAGATATTTCTGCCCTCAAAACAGAACTCTTTCAGTCATAAGCTAGCGTTTCTTAACAAATGGTTTCTTCCATTCTAGCCCACAGCTTCAGGGTGGATTACACATATATTTGCCCCCAGTATTTTGCTCAGTAACATATAACACTACATAATACAAATGATTAAAACCAATTCACATAAAATGCTTTATAACTACATAACTAATATACTGTAGTACCAGCAACATACTTAAAACTGACTTCACCAATCACAACTCTCCTAAGCTGGTTTTAAGAGTAAAAAAAGTTGGATTCTATTCTTGGTGCTGGCACAGATTTCCTGCATGACTTAAAACAACCCACAGAGTCACCTTCTATTTTCACTCCTCCATTTGTTTAGCTGAATATGATAACACAATTGAGAATTCCAGTTCTGCAAATCCCAGTTCTTCAAAATTCTGAGCCTGCGTCCTGACTGTTGCAATTACATGACTGCAGTATTTTAGGTGGAACAGTTTTCCGACATGACATAAGGGTTACGCTGTAACCATTAAGTAATCTTAGCAAGGTTCTTCTAATCTATTCCATTTTTCCTTCCAGCTTTTGTTTGTCTTGTCCCATCAGAATGCACACAATGTAGTACAGGTATTGCACAATTACTATTTTTATTGTCGCTTCTAAAGGACCAACCACATTGCTCCAGTTGGAAATCCCAGTCTTTTCTTAAGGATGGAGATTTTGCAGGACAGACATTAGCTGTCTTGGTAAAGCCAAGCTTTCATTGTACTAATAAGAAACCAAGCAGAATATTCAACATATTCTTCTTTTGTTTAGCACAAGGAAGTGTAAGTGTGTGACACTGCTCCTCAGCTTCAAGCAGCTTGTGTTAAGAATTAAACTGTTGGTTCAGATTTCGTTATTAAATCTATTAGAAATGCACTGACATCTTTGACAGCTAAAGATCCTATTAAATCCTGGAGCATGTAATATGCAGGCAATTAAAACTTTGGCCATGTTGTTTACCTTCTATGATGTCCTTGAGGGAGCAACCCTGAATAGAGAACAGCTCTTGCTTCCTGTCCAATTTGTGCAATTCATATACTGTCATACCTCGGGTTGCGTTCGCTGCGGGTTGCGTACTTTCAGGTTAAGTGCTTGGCAGCCCCGGAAGTGTTTACTTCTGGGTTCCACTGCGTGTGCATGCGCTAAAGCGGCACTTCACACATGCGCTAAAGCACTGCTCAGATTGAGTACTTTTCGGGGTGCAAACGGCACCCTGGAACGGATTGTGTACTCAACCCGAGGTACCATTGTATTTGAATACAGATAAAGCTATAGTGAATAATTTTTTTAAAAAATCTCCCGAAAGCAACAAACCATTAAGCTTATTTAGTACGGATAGACTATGCTACAGTGGTAGCTTGGGTAGTTTGTAATTATCTTTGGGGTATGCTTGAACATAACACCAAACCATGGTTTGAACAAGTCTAGCCTACTTCTGGACTCATGCACTCCCTTGTTCCATCTGCTTCCCTTGTGTGGCCAGAAGGGGGAATATGGAAGCTTTTGCCCAACCAAGATTTGGTGTTTCCCTCAAACTCATTAACTGTGGTCAACATTAACAGTGGTTAGTTTCAACCAAGCCAACTTCCAACTGTGGTTTATGAAGTTGGCTTGTTTAAACTAGCCATTGTTAATAGCCGTCTTCAGCATTCTTTTCTTGAGTTTAAGTAGACATATTAGGGAGGGACACAGGGATTAGATCCACCCCTTGCAATATTCCAGTCATTCCCCATTGAGTTGGGGGTGGGGATGGAGGCCCTAAGGTTTAACCATTTAAGATAATTTAGACCAGGCATCCCCAAACTTCGGCCCTCCAGATGTTTTGGACTACAATTCCCATCATCCCTGACCACTCGTCCTCATAGCTAGGGATCATGGGAGTTGTAGGCCAAAACATCTGGAGGGCCGCAGTTTGGGGATGCCTGGTTTAGACCATTCAGACCATTTAAGGGGTCTAAAACACATGGGGAACATTCATCAGTACAAGGGGTTCCCTGCTTCAGAAGTTCAGCTTTCAACACAAGGAGGGCAACAGGAATAGTGAGGGGAGCACATCTGTCACACTCACCCCCATAGCCCTCCATTGTATGTTTACATGAAGAGCTGTCCTGAAGAGGGCTGTCCTTAATCACAGTTCCCACCCACTGCAGATGAGTTAACAGATTGTGGTAAATCCTCTGAACTCCTCCTCTCAGTTATACTGGAGAGGAGATAGAAAGAAGGAACGTGCAACGTCGGGAGAAGAATAAGTTAGTTCATGTAGAGCTAAACCATAGTTTAGTGTTATACCTTTCTGTCTCTAGGCTAGAAAATAACACACACAAAACAACTAAGAACAAAGAATTATTCCTATTTTAGGCTGGGTTTTTATTTCATTACTTAAAGACAACATATTTTAGATCTGCCATTTACCCTTTTCAACCATTGCACCACCAAAACTGATTTAATATCGTCCCTAAATAGTCCCATGTGAACTACCAGCAAACTATCCCTTTTTGCTACTGTGACCACCTAGTTTCCCCATCATCAAATGGCTTTAGACTTCTGATGGTGATAGTTTTAGGTCATACCTGCTCATATACATAATTTGTCTAAACTATTAATAACTCATCACATTATTCTCCTGCTCTTGACTCTCTAAATTGCCACAGTGCTGATCAAAATTCTTGATGCGTCTGTTGGAGGAACAATGCACATTCTTCAAGCTAGGACACTTAGTATCCTGCTTGGAACACCTGTTCTTTTAAAGAAAATGTTCGGATGGGTTTGGAATCTGGGGTTTGTTTGCTTTTTTGTAGTACAAAAGTCTCACAAAGAAGCACAAACTCTGGTGCCATAAGGCAGAAGTAGAGGACAAAGATTAAATATAGAACGACAGCAATATACAACACATCCCTTGTTTACCAAGCACTTCTTACCAAGCACTCCTCACTTATATATGTTATTATTTAAAATATAAGTCCATGCCACCTGATTGTTCAATACAACTGGCAACACAGCTGGTGAAAACTGAGATTAATAATAGTGTTTGTAAATAGTAGTAGAAACATGCCATTTGATACAGCTGGGAAAGTCACATAGGCAAAAAAATGATCAAATATCAGAGAAAGTCTGCTTTTTTTGGTTCAGTTTGATTTTATTCTGGAATCACAATATTGTATCTCAAAGAAGCAATGTATTTGTGTTAGGTCTCAATGTGGCTTAGTGTTGCATTTAACTGTGAGAGGCCAAGGTTGAAATACCTGCTCAGCTGTGATGGCAAGTCCTGGGTCCCTTCCTAAGCAGGGGCCCTACTTGTGCACCCATTTGGATTTGGGAGAGTGTGGGTCTGATTGGAATGGGCACACAGCAGGTGGCTCATGAATAGCTACTCAGCTGTGCAGTAGTGTAATAAAACCCCACCCGTGGGAACTCACTGGTGGCATAGTACACTTTTTCGTCCACTCCTGGGCCTTAGAGGGCTGGTTCTGTGGCTTTGGCACTGTTGATGTTGACTTTCCTGCCCCGGTCTATGTTAACAAGCTGTTCTGGTTGCAGTAGATGGAGGGTAGCTGATAGTTGATGGGGCTGGGAAGGAATTTACCCACCACCACCACAACTGGGCCCAACACTCTGAGATTTTTGCCTTCCTCATAGCAACATTTGCTTTGCGGTTATTGATGTACACTAACATTGATTAAAGAGCCTTGGGGTTCCTGTTCAAAGACTCAACCCCAGCTGAGGAGGTTGGGATGGACTCCACATGTCCAGGTTGCAAGAGCATACACACACACACACACACACACACACACACACACGTAGTAGTAGTAGTAGTAGTTCATGCTGGGTGGGGGGAAGATCATTCAGCTCCCTTTAACACTATTCCAGCAGTTGGGTTTTGATAGTGACATTGGCCAGCAAGCCAGTGACTGGATCCCTGCCCTGTGTCATACCAAACACCATGAAACGCAGCCAATAAAGTTGAGTCCACTTCAAGCCCATTTGGGACATTTTCATTTTTATTCATTCCCACCTTGCTACATGCAGTTTGCATGGCTCCATATCTAATCCACTGTAATCTGGCAACTAAGAACCGTTCTCACATTATAAAGTATAAGGGGGTATGTTGAGGGGGTTGCATTCTGCAAACTACCACTGTGGTAAACTAGCACATCAGGAAAGGGGTGGTGCTGATTTGCTACATGGAGAGTTGTTGTCATTTTTACATTAAGAAATATGACACCCACGTGGATACAGACACACCCCAACTGCTGTCCAGAATTCAGCTTCAACAGTCTAGCTAGGATTTGATACCCCAAAGTGTAAGATGGTTTTAAATCAGGCACCCCCAAACTGCGGCCCTCCAGATGTTTTGGCCTACAACTCCCATGATCCCTAGCTAACAGGACCAGTGGTCAGGGAAGATGGGAATTGTAGTCCAAAACATCTGGAGGACCGAAGTTTGGGGATGCCTGTTTTAAATGTTTGTCCATTTTTGTTTCAGAAAATGCAAATTTGTTTCACTTTCTAGCTTTCATTAAATTTCCCTTTCTGGCATGTAACCTAAAAGCAATAGCTACTTTTTAGCCACTAAAGCGGGTTTCCCTTCATGGAGAGCCCAAGTTGTGGTAGGGGCTATCAGGACACCCTCCCTCCTGTTGGGTGGGACCGTTTAGATGACCAGGGCTGCAATTGGTGGATGCGAGTTGTTGGAAAGATTTGAATGTTGCAATATTGGGGACAGCCCACTGGCTTCATATTCCTTGCTCGCAGCATGGGCTGTCTCTTTCCCTTTTGCTGCGAGCTTCGGATCACCCGCCCACCCTCCCTTTAATTAGGCTGTTGCATTTGACCTTGCTATGCCTGTCATGGGGTCATCTGCTTTTGAGGCAGGGGCCTGGTAGGAATTTTGCCATTTGGCTGATTGGCTGGTGCCACTTGGTTTTCGCCTACTGCATAGCAATTTGTCACAACTTGTAAGGTTGCGGTTAGGCATTGGTTCATAAATTGGTTGGTGGAGGGGCCAGGATTGGCTGTGCCGGCCCCTCCAATGCTGTTGGTTGGTGGAGGCCAGGATTTGCTTTGCCAACCACTCCAATGTTGTTGCTGCATGGGTGAATTCCGTTAAAGGAATCCAGGGGCTCAACATGCTTTAGTCCTAACCCCCGACAAGGGGCTAGGGCCATGCAAGAGCCGCAGGGAGCAATTGGTGGAGAGGTGAAGGGCCAGCCCTCTGGCTCCATTCTCTCCCCAAAATGCTTTCCCCGCACTGACTTCAGGAAGCGGGGAAGTCAGTTAGTTCAGGTCTTAGAGACAGATGTATGGATGGAACCAATGCCTAAGCAACCACTCACATTTTGTATTTAAATAAAGTTGTGGCCAAAATTATGCCAAAAACCTTAATTTATGTGTGAAGTGTGATTTATTGGGGGGGGGGGTGTACTGGGAACCTCTACACGCAATTATATTTTCAATCCATGGACTCAGCTAGGCTGGTACAGAAAAAGTGATTTATGTACTGTGTATTTGTTGTATGTGTGATATAACATTGTGCCACCAGATGGCGACGTGCAGTCCCGTTCTTTTTCCTTACCTGTTTTCCCTGTTTAAATTTACAACGCTTTTAAACTGAAACACTTATTTGATGTCTCTAGATCCAGCCTAGATCTAACTGATTCTTAATTGCACATAAGAGCTTTCTGCCCAATCTATTTCATCATAATAGATGTACATTGGCTATTCATTTGTTACACTCATTCCATACCTGCTTCTGCTACAATGACTTTCTGAGTAATGGATGCATATTTTGTACCAGGAGGATGTAATGCCTTTCTTGGATAATACACCAGTACAATTATAATTGTCCACAGATGTTCTAGGCACTTATTAAGTTTTATGCATAACACCATTAATGATGAGTTCCATGCCCTTGCTGTTTTGAGAACTTCTAAATTAAAATTAAAAAGAAAAAAACCATCAAAATTTTGCTTTTAATTTTTAAAGTGGCAAAGAGCAGTGGGAAATTTCCCTCCCATAGTTCTCCATATAATCAATCCTTTCTTCCCCCACCCACTTTATTTTCACGAGACTCCGGTGGCTGTGCATCCTCTATGTCTCATGTAAGGGTGCACATAGATTCATATTTTAAAATGAAAAGTGAATGTTATGATGGGTCTGCAATCCCCTGAGCAAAACTATCCCCCATCACATTACATGGGGATTGGATATTATGTAATCAGCACCTTGATGGTATATATATATATATGTGTGTGTGTGTGTGTGTGTGTGTGTGTACACATACATAAAGGCCATAGTGTGCTGGTATGTAGGGTGAAGTATCACACGCGATTTAATCATGGAAAGAATTTTTTTGCAGGTCTTTGCTCTTTCATAAAGTGTTCTGAAATTTAAAAGCAAATTCTTCAATCAAATCATCCTAAAGTTATATTTTGAATGAACAATGAATGAATGAATGAATGAATGAATGAATGAATGATATAGCCATATGAAATTATAGTCTAACATTCAGTTAAGAAAAAAACTGTCTTGCATTCAGAGGTAAGGCTTATTATTATTATTATTATTATTATTAAGTGCTCCATAGGATGCTACCTATGGATAGATATAGACTATCGGTCCATCTGACTCATATTGTCTGTGAATATTTATCCAGCATTTTAGGCAGGAATATTTCCTAGCCATACCTGGAGATGCTGGGGATTGAACCTGGAACCTTTCACATGCAAACTACATGCTCTACCACACAGCATCATTAATATTAAATTGTTAAGATTTTACAGATAGCATTTTTCTCAGTGAGGCCATCTCCCTTTAAAATACCATGGAAAATAATCCGAATCGTGCTTGGTAAGCAAGAAGAACTGGTTCAGAATTCCTAAGAGTTCAGCATCTTCATTGGATTCGCACCTGAGCCCACCTTAGTATGATTTTAGTCCCAAGCAGTCTGTGAAAACCAAACCTAATGTTCAGTCAGTAGACTACTCCTCACTTTAACTATTCTCCTCACCTCCAAGAACACTTAATGTTTTGAATTTGTATTCTGCCTGACATTCCACCTAATGGATTTTGAAATTGTCACCACATGGATAGCATGAATAAGACAAAGGCGACAGGCATTCAGCTTCAGCTTTCAAGATATCTGAGAGGCACAGACTGGCAGGAAAAGCAAGCAGTATGTAAGAGAAGCTGATAAAGTTAGAGGAAAGGCAGAGAGGTGATGCTGTAGAACTGGAATATGAGGGGGGGGGAGAGGAGGTAGGGAGCAGCGGCTTATTCTATCAGCACCAAGGACAGAGACACCAAGCAGCTGGTCTTTGAGATCTTCAGAAAGCCATATGGGAAATGCATGGATATAAATCAGGTCCAAAGTGATGTAAAGACTTTTTAGATCACTGTCCTACATCATTGAGGCAAATATGGAATATTTTTTCTTGTTTTCTTACATTGTTGCAATGTCTCGGGAAGGGCAAAGTTTGAGTCCCCTGGGGCATATGGCTGCAGAGCCACATGAATCTAACATGTTCTCTATATCCTTCCAGAGCTGAATCTGTCGGATGAGGGTAAGTCATTGTTTTCCTCTTTTGCATTTTAGTTCTGACTTGTAAAATTTCCTGCTTTTAACCTATGCTCTTTGCAAATCTTTTAAAACACCTAACAGCCTGAAAGAAAGCCCATATGCATAAGAAGAATAATAAACCTGTCAAGGCTATAAACTACATATGGTTCAAGGAGGGGGATTGTTTTCTGTGCATTATCACCTGGAGGACTGGATAGTGAGAGCTTGTTCTTTTTAATGTTTTCTTTTTCATAATCTAGTAAAGATTGTTAGTTTCTAAATGTTCTCCTCCCTCTATAAGACTTTTAAAAAAGGTGTGTGGAAAGGAGGTTGATGTTTGCCACTTTGCTCACTGGCAAAGAAACTCTTTATCCTGAGATAATTTTGCTTTGTGCCCCTTCAATGCAGCAGTTAGAAAGGCTGTAGGTTTAAAAGTCCTGTATATATTAAAAGTGAATTTCCTAAGAAGAAAGCCCTGCCCCAAGAAAGTAAGTCATATTGAAAGAATGGTGCTATTGTTTTAAGGTTGGTGCTGTAATTAAAATAATTTGAGGGATTTGAATATCTAGCGTACCAGGTTGTTGAAATTCAGAATTATTACACTGAGCAAACACAGACTTAAGGATGCATTGGTATGTGTGCACACACATACATGCATGTACACATGTATATGTGCTCACACACATTTTTCAAGCCGTATATATAATCTCACATGACCTAGTGCCTATTAAAACACTGACTTTTGAGAAATTTTTGATTCTGGTATTTCCATCTGAGTTTTGCCCTTGAAGTAGATGGACAATCTTCTGTAATTGAAAGGAAGTAAAAGAATTAAAGTCATAAAATGGAGCTATAAAGGAGAATAGGTGCAGTAGATTGAGAATGACCTATTAAAGGAAAGGAGGGTAGAAAAGAAAATAGGGGAGTTTCAGAAAAATACAGATATGATCCCAAATGATTGTGATTATAATGATGAAGGTCAGTAAGCTTTTAAGTTGTACCACTAAGTTTTTAGTTCTGAAGCTTGCTCTCATTTTGCACAGTTATCCAATAAAAACACATTTGGAATCACTTTGGGTTCTATTGATTGTTTCTGGAACCAGCAAATGGGAATTATACCTGACAACTGGGAATATGATTACAGCCATTGTCTCTCAGTAATTACTTTTGATGCAAAGGCTGGTTGCTATAAAGTGCACTGGGCGCATGGTTGTTTCAATGAACAGAGCTCACAGCAGAATCTTACTTGGTGTGAATAATTAGGAATTTCATTTGAGGTCTGCACTGTAAGCAGAAACCAGAATGAGTTTTATGTGTTGTTTCAGACTACTATTTTGACAAGCCATTTCAGTCAAAGATCAGGCTACACATGCATATTTAAGCACCACGAAAGGAAAATTGATAATTGCAATGCCAGGTGTTTACTTCCATGACTGAAAATACCCATCACAGTCCAACCACTAAACTGAGTTTTCATATCATGCCTAACAAAACATGGTCAGTGGAGACCCTTAATATATTCAGCTGTGTACAGCAAGTGATGAGATTTCAATAGATATATAAGCATGTATGTGAATCAAATCTTAGAAATGTGGAAGTAAAAGGAATATGAAAAGTTATACAGTCCAGTCTCTTGTACTGTGTTATGTCCTTCAAACCAAAGCCATTCTAACGGATCAGGAGATATACAAAAGTGCAGCCTATAATAAGATTGCAGCAAGGAAGAAAACATTAGCAGCAAACTCAGATGACTTAAGATAGTTATGCAACCGCCAATCTCTGAGCCCAGCTTTCGGCAGATACTGAGCAGGTTGGCTAGGTTACTTACCTAAGGAAGTGATTTGACTATTTTAGTGATCTGCTTTTCTGCATAGATCCCATCATAAAATCACAGGCAGGGATCAGCATAAAATCAGCAGGGATACCAACATTTAGCCTAACTCCAAACTTCTTACAATAATGTATGCAGTTAAGGAAACAGTTGCTTTTTTCTGAATGTGTTTGAAGCATCTCCAATCCAGCATTTATGATTAAAGAATATTAAATATTTTTTTAAGAAATGATTGCTGAAATAACGTTCTATAAACCTGCACACATCAGCCCACATTTTTCTCTAAGGAATGATTTCCCTTCAAACCACAAGCATTGCTACCATCATGCTGAGTTGCTTTATCTCTTTAACCTCCCCAAAGAAGTCTTGCCTTTCTTAAGCCTGATCAAGCAAAAGGCTTGGCTTGAATGATGCATTCAAGCTCTTCTTCAATGTCCATATGGGCAATCCCTAGCCTAGAATATCTCAACACCCTGTCCTTAAGCCTTCTGCCCAGGGCACATCATATAAAAATAAGCTGTCATTTTTATTTATTTATAAATAAATATTTATATACCACTGAATCATAAAAAATATATCACAGCAGGTTACAGCAGCATAAAAACATAAAACCAAACAATAAAATCACAAAAAGTTAAAAACAAAAAGAAATTAAAAGCAAGCACCAGTAGAACATTATGGGGGATGTACTCTTAACTGCCTGCATAACCCTGGCAGTATAGAAAAGTTTTCAGCAGGCGTTTAGAAGTTGGCACAGAGGGTGCCCACTGAATTTCTGCTGGAAGGGTATTCCACAGGGCCGGGCCTATGACACTAAAGGTTTGATTTCTTATTGTTATCAAACGAGCCTCACCAACTGGAACAAAGGATTCTAGTTCAATTATATTCTATGTTGCCAAGAGGAAATATATCAAATTACCTCTAATTATCCCCAGAACAGGGACTAGACAGGCACAAGCAGGTTAAGCTTCCTTCACGCTCTGAAGTCCATGTGTATCATTCATGCCCTGGAGGGATAAATCGTGAGAAAGGGATTCATTGGCTTGTATCTTGAGAATGCCCAGAAAAAGGCCAAATAGCATTGCCACAGTAGTTTTACTCTTACAGTAAAAGCAGAGGCTCAACTTGCTGTATCTGAAAAGAATCTGCTTGATACTTGTTGACTGGTTGACAGTAACATCTTTGCCTGGTCCCTAAAAGGTGATAATGATGGCGCCAGTGAGAGCACTCCACAGTCAGGGAGTCACCACTGCAAAGGCCCATTCCTATGTTGCTACCCTCTGCACCTCCCTTGAAGGGAAAACACAAAGAAAGGCATCAGAGGATGGACTCTGGGGCCAGTGGGTTTGTGCAGAGAGAGGCAGTCCATAAGATACTTGTGTACTGAGGCAACTTAGGCTTTACAGGTCAAAAGACTTGAGCCCAGAAACGACTCGGCAGCCAATGCAGTCAGGCCAGGATTGGTATTATATGATCAGACCTTCTACTTCCCATCTACAATCTGGCCACCAAATTCTGCACCAGCTGCAGTTACCAAACTGCCTTCAAAGGCAGTCCCACTTATAATGCATTGCAGTAATCTAATGGAGTTGCAGCTGAATTGCATACGCACTCAGAAAGTCAGGATTTTGCAATGGCTATGGGTTCTACTGGGACACATGTATTCTGTATTGTGCTCTGTATGGATCCAATTCATGTCCCACATTGTCATACTAGACATGCCCCAAGGCTTTCATGTACATCACTGATATCATCACTGGTGCAGTAAAGACCAGATACCCTTCTGGATGACCACAAAAAGTAACAAGAATAGCCAAATCTGCATGGTGCACAGTGCAGATAGGTCCCTGGGCTAGTGTTATATAGCCTGATATAACAAGAGAACCAATGCAATGACCCAATTTCAGCCAATGCTCATCATAAAAGTTCTATGGAATTCTGATGCAAAGTTCCAGAGGGGCAGTCTATTTTGTGGAGTCGTCTTGAAACCGAGTCACTAAGAATAGCATCAGTACCTCTGGAAAAGTCATATCAAAGCTAAATGGAGCATAATAGGTTTCAGAGAACCATCAGGAGTTGATTGGGAATGAGAGACTTTGAACACCCTGCAGTATGCCTCCTGCTGTATACTACTTTGGACTAGGATTGTATCAGGCGAGTTCAATGGTGTGCAGGAACTGTGCCTCTTTCTCTACTTGGAGACTACTCAGCACTGTGTAGGAATGCTAATAATCAAGTAGATTTTTGTCAGAACTTTAAATTTAAATTCCCTCAAGAAAAAGCAGCAAGTAGTCTATTTTAATTGTAGTTCAGTCCGGAACTAAGTTTGACTTTATGGGACCCAGCCCAGTCAGCCCAGTAAAGGAGACTGGTTTCTCAGCAAATCATTGTTGGGAATGAACAGCTAATGAGGAACCTGTGACAGTTTTTGCTAAAGCAAAGGTGATAACATCACCCATATCAATCTTAATGCCCACATATTAATTTTTCAATGTGAATTCCACATGGTTCTTTCAGGAAGATTAGGTTCCTCACATTATACCACTGCATGGTATTGAAAGGTAGTTGTATGAAAAATAGTACAGTTGCCCAGGGCACTGATCTCCAGTAGGCACTGAGCAACCTGCTGGACTCCCTAAGTAAATACCCCATGGCCGGTTATAACATTGGCAGCAACTGTTTGCTCCAGGCCTCAGAGTTTGTACCAAAGAAAGGAGCAAAAATGGTTCATTCACTGTGTGCTTTCACCTTTCCTAATTTCTCACATGATCACTTGGGTATGATGGTGATTGTGCTTCTTTGTAAGTGAAAAGTACATATGGGGTGGTAAGACACACTGAAAATACAATCTGCACATGAATGTTGGTGATGAATGTGGCCACCCTTTCCCCACTTCCTTTGTATTGGGTGAGTGTTACAGAAAGGAAGAGTAGGAACTCAAAAAGCAAAATACTTTGGAACCTAGTCAGTACAGAACCACAACTTTCATCTAAAGCACCCCAATGCTTTTTCTGGCACTATTAAACAACTATAATTTTTCCCCAGATTGTATTTCATTGGCATTGAGCAATCTTACAAATGAATGACTGTTGTAGGGTTTCACTCATAGTAAGCAGCATAATTTGGCCAGTGATATGAAAATATAAACAGATTCTCTGTTCTTGGTGCACCACACCAATGTTCATCCAGTGTCTTTCTTTTTCAGATCTTCCATCCCATGATGACAGCCTTCAGCAGAATCACTAGCAATCCCAATTCTACGGTATCAGCCCCATACTGGCAAGATAACTCCACAGAACCTGGATCACCACAGTCTCATGCCTACTATGCCCTCTGTTACTGCATCTTGATCTTGGCCATCGTTTTTGGGAATGTCCTAGTCTGCCTGGCTGTGTTGAGGGAACGTAGCCTGCATACTACCACCAACTACCTTGTGGTGAGCCTGGCAGTAGCAGACCTGCTTGTGGCCACTTTGGTGATGCCATGGGTAGTATACCTAGAGGTCAGTATACTTTAGGCTACCAGTCCTATGGCATTCTTTTCTTTTTAGTATTTGTGCATGGTTAATATACTCTCAAATTTTGTCATCCATTTAGAACTATGCAAAACAGTAAACACCCAGAGCTATCGTTTATATTGTTTCTTCCTCCACCCTTAAATTGTGCAATTATTGTATAATTCTGCAGGTTATCACATGGGCCCAAACTGATCCAACAAAGAGGGCTCTGGGACCTAACTTGGTGATACATTGATCTGGTAAATTACCAGAAAAGGTGGACATTCAGTTATGGATAGGTCACTGTTTCAACCCAAGTACCTTACGGATTTTACAAAATCAGCATGGGGAACCTCTTTGTTGCACACATGTGATAGACTCCGAGTGTTCTCTGCTTCCTTTAGTTTTATAACTTAATCATAAAAGAAAAATGTAACCCAGGTCTTGTGGGAAAAAGTGAATAATAGAGGAGTATCAATTGTTAGATTTGTGCTAAGCACAAATATCCATGTGCATTTTCATGTCTATGCATTGTTGGTGTAGAAACATATAATTTTAAGAGTTGAGTTTACAAACTATTAATGAACACTTTCTTTCAACAGATAGCAACAGTCCCATCCTGTCCACAGATCTGGAATTATATGATCCAAGAAGGGGACAGAAAATACTAATATAGACACAATATGAACAGAAGCACCACCTACACTGCAATCTCAGTGCTCACAGACATTCTGTGCAATAAGATAATTCAGATATTTTGTTGCTGCTGCAGCAGCTTGCTAGCTGATTTTAAGATGGGTTTGTAATTAGTTTTAGAAGCTAAGGTGAAATAAATAAATAAATAAATAAATAACACACATATTCCACACACACGCTACAGAGCTGTTGCACTCCCACAGTGCAGACTTTCCTGCACTTGGAAAAACAGTCCCTCTTACAAATATATGCCTCCACATATTGCTTGCATTTATGGGACTGGGGTGACAGAATTATGCTTTGGATGGCAAAGGCAAGAATACCCAGCTGGAATACTGATGTTCCTTCTTGAAGGGTGTATTTGACATCACTTGTCCACATGCCCTTGATGAAAATGTCTTCAGCTAATTGCCAATAGCTTTTCTCCAGACCATGAATTTTCCAGCCCATTAAGTAGCACATTCTGCCCTAGAATCCAAGAGAACAGCATCCATGCATTAATGTCTGTGGCTGACAATGGATAGAGATGGAGAGTATTTGTCCAGAGAACTCAGGGTCGTAAGACAATAGTTAAAACAGTGAACCATGCAGTTTTGCCATGAATTATCCACACCTGCAATACTCATGTAATAAATCTGATTTAAGAATAATCCTAATTAGTCCATTTTAAGTAGGGTTGAATAACGGTTAAGGATCTTGGATGACAACCGTGCTTGGCTGCACCTACAAAAATGAAGCATTTCAAATAGCAATCTGTAGAACGCTTCTGGGGGCTTTCAAGGTGTCAAATGGTCTGCCAGTTCTCCCAGATGAGATAATGATGTCACTGTGGGATTCATCACTTAAAAAATAAAATAAAAACCTATTTTGGCTGTAAGAATAACCTTTCTGTAATTTATCTCATGGAATAAATGCCACTCTTTCAAATATGGCATATATAACAAATCTCATGTTTCAAAGCTAAAAGAAAATTGATTAAGCCAATCTTCCTATCAACTAAGTGTTCAAGGCTCTCAGCTAATTCTATGTATTTGGTAGTTCTGCTGTGAATGACTCAAACCCAGATAGTGGTATGCATTTTCCTAAATGTGGTATAGGCTAAAAATGAAAAGGGCTGACATACATTTGAATTAAGCTAACTGTTTTTAAAAAATATGTTACTTTGTTGAGCTACTAAGACCTATTTGCAGGCCTTCCTTGCTTTCAACACTCTTCTCCTTCTTTCTCTTCTTTGGTGATCACTCGTAGCCGAGTAAGATTGTCTTCCATAAACACGGTTTTAAAAATGAGTCTGTAAATGACTGACGTCCTTCCACAGTGGGGACATTGGTTTCCTGGCGGGAGTTGGTCCCAGTGTGGATTTGCCAATCGTGCCTTCCTCTTAGCACGTTTCTCCATTGCGTCCTGAGTTCAAGTTTCTTCAAAGCCCATGACACCTTTGGTAAAGGCTGCTCTCCAACTGGGGTGCTCGCCGGCCAGTGTTTCCCAGTTGTCAGTGTTTATACGACATTTTTTAGATTTGCCTTGAGACAGTCTTTAAACCTCTTTTGTTGACCACCAGCATTACACTTTCCATTTTTAAGTTCGGAATAGAGTAGTTGCTTTGGAAGACGATCATCAGGCATCTGCACAACATGACCAGTCCAACGAAGTTGATGTTGAAGAATCATTGCTTCGACACTGGTGATCTTTGCTTCTTCCAATACACTGATATTAGTTCGCCTGTCTTCCCAATTGATGTGTAAAATTTTTCGGAGACACTGTTGATGAAATCTTTTGAGGAGTTGGAGATAGCATTTATAAGTGGTCTATGTTTCACAAGCATACAGTAAGGTTGGTAGTACAATAGCTTTGTAAACAAGCATTTTGGTTTCCCTGCGGATGTCCCAGTCCTCAAACACTCTGCACTTCAATTGGGAGAAAGCCACACTCACAGAGCTCAGGCGATGCTGGATTTCGGCATCAATGTTGGCCTTTGTGGAAAGATTACTGCCTAGGTAGGAGAAGTGATCAACATTTTCCAATGTTACACCACTGAGTTGTATTTCTGGTGCTGCAGAGGGGTTATTTTGCACTTGTTGGTGCAGCACTTTGGTTATTTGGATGCTGATAGGCCAAGTTTTCGTAAGCTTCTGCAAAGATATTTGGATGGTTTGGAGGTCATCCTCTGAGTGTGCGC